>NW_024525490.1:5492853-6070614 GCF_017590135.1 Pyrgilauda ruficollis
GGCCGGCGGTTGCAGCGCAGCGGTCGCGGGCGGGGCCCGGCCCGGCGAGCCGCAGCACGGGCAGCGCGGAGCCGCAGAGCCGTGTGCCGCGGGGCCGTGCGGGACGGGAACGTGAGTCAGCACCGCAGCCCCCGCCGTTGTTTTGGAGCAGGAAGCTCAGCCCTCTGCCGCTGTCCTAGAGCGGCCCAAAGCAGCCGCAGCTGCTAAAATCGCCCGAGCTCGCCCGCGGCTGTTACGGGCCGGCCTCGGCTCGTCGGTGGCCGAGCGCCGCTAGGCTGGAGCTCGGGTCTCGGCTCTTGCTGGGGTTTCAGGCTCAGGCATGTCCTTGGGCTGCTACACTGCAGCTACGGCTGCTGGAGGAGTGTAGGTATTGGCGTGTTTTGTAGATAAAACCACGTTTTACGTATTTGGAAAAATACAGTAGCGTGATTCGAGTCAGAGTCGTGTATCACCTCTTGTGGTGTCACTGGTGATTGGGAGTGAATGATAGACACTTGTTGAATACAAATAGTCTACAAAGCCAAAGAAGGCATGAAATGGGAGATGCTGTATAATTAAACGAAACTTAAAAAGTGACATTATATAGTATGATTTGTTTATGTTTAGATAATGGAGTCTCATAACTCTGACAGCCTTCGCAAGAGTAAATCACCAGCTTCTGGAAGTGAAGATGAGATTGAGTTCATTGGAGTAAGTAGAGCTTGTACTGGAAATACCCTGCTTGTTGTAAAAAAGACACTTTCAGTAGTCCAGTAAACAGGAGAGGGGTCTTCATTGACTCATGATGATTATATTTCAATGTAAAGCATTACTCTTGAACATGAAGATAATTTTATTTGTGAATGTTTGTGGCAGAAAACAACTCGATCTTAAAGGTTTATGTGAACTTTCTTGGAAGGGTATAAGATGATGTCAGTTGGTCCTATGGAGAAAATGCAGTCTAGAGTGTCCAAGCAGGTGAGGGGGTTATTACAGTCATCTGTGAGTTATGTGAGAAGGGACTGTAGATAACTTTCCTGGTAATCGTATTGCATAGCATTTCACTTTATGAATAGTCCCTCTGAAGTTAATAGAATAAATCCCTGCTGATTCTGCCAATCAATGTTGAAATCACTGTATTCAGTGTAGAAGAGGAAGGAAATAATGGGTTAGAGGCCTTAAACAATCCTCTCAAATTGTGAGGTGCTCTTTATTGTGCAGCACCTAGTCTAATGCTGACATGCTTTGTGTGAATGTAACTTTAAGACACTTGTATCTGTTGGCTGTCCAAGAGAAGCAGAATGTTTTTCATGCTGCCTGTGTTCTGGTCTCAGTCTGTCATCAGCGAAGTGGTGCTGGATGGCAGGATTACATAGAATCATAGAATGTTTAGGTTGGAAAAGACCATTAAGATCATTGAGTCCAGCCATTAACCCAGAACTAAATCATATCCCTAGGAGCCACATCTACACATCTAAAGATGTTTTTCTTGAAGGAACAAATCATATTACTAAGGTCAAGTGATTCAATGATGCCAGTATTTTTAGTAGCTGTTTTTTTTGTAGGTTTGTCTCATTTTTTAACAATATGCTGAATAATTACCAGATTCCCTACCCCCATTCAACATACAGCCAAAGTTCAACATACAGACTTTTTCTGCAGTGGTATTTAGGTGCTCTAGTGTGGGGGATAGGTGGTTTTTTGCAAAAATTATTGGTTGGTTATCTCTGAGACATCTTAATATTTTGGTTGATTTGGGCAAAATTGATTGAGTTCAGAGTTCATTGTATACACACAAGTATCCATGTGCGTCTGCAGAGCAGGACTTGGGGTTGTTGGTGGATGAGCTGGCAATGTGTGCTTGCAGCCCAGAAATTCCACTGTGTGTCCTGGGCTGCATCAGATCTGGGGTCCTCAGCACAGGAAGGTCATGGACTTGTTGGAGCGAGCCCAGAGGAAGGACACCAGGATGATGGAGGGATGGAACATCTCTCCTGTGAGGAAGGACTAAGAGAATTGGGATTGTACAGTCTGGAAAAGAGAAGGCTTCAAGCTGACCTATTTGCAGCCTTCCAGCACCTGGAGGGAGTCCAGAAAAGATGGAGGGGGCTTTTAACTAGAGCATATAATGAAAGGACAAGGAACTTCAGACTATGTTTAGATTAGGTATTAGGAAGAAATTAATTTCTGTAAGGGTGGTGGGGCCCTGGAACAGGTTGCCCAGGTAAGTTGGGGATGCCCCCCATTCCTGGGAGGGAGGGAGCTTTGAGCAGCCTGGTCTAGTGAAAGATGTCTCTGCCCATGACAGGGGGACTGGGACAAGAGGATTTTTCCAACCCAAACCATTCTATGAGTCTGTGATGGTAACTGAACAGGCTTCACTTTCTTCAAGCTGGGCAATGAACAAGGATAGCTTGTATAGCTTGCAAGCATTGAAGGGCTGCTGGAGAACCAAGAGTAACTGAAAGAGAACTGAAACAAAGGAACTAAAATCAACACTTCTAGCTACCTCTTTTTGTCTTTGGCTTTGCCTGTGGATAGTAGGGATCCTTTGTGGTCCAAGTGACTATTGCTTCCAAGAGAGGCTTCTATATATAGGAAGATGACTCTGCTCAAATTTTTTGCAGGATTTATGTCCTGGGGTGAGTAGCTTACTATTGTAATTGATGAATATGAAGGGTGTGTGACCCTGGCCATCACCTAATATCAACAATATGTCTTCAGATCTCATTTGCTCCTCTGAGCGAAGGTGACTTTGGACTTTGCAAAAGGATTTCTAAACTGCTTGGCAAGCTTTAGATCTTCATTTCCATATAATAATGTGTATGACTGGAAACTTACACTCTTCATAAGTGTTAGGGATGTATGCCTCCTGATTCTCTGCATGTCTTTAAGACCCAGTGCACAAGATGGTACTGTTTACATCTAGTTAGAGAAGCTACTGGGGTATCTCAACCTGTGCTCATTTTGATGCATAGCAAGTAGCTGTAGGCCATGTGATCTGTGTTTTTCTTCCTTTTTCTCTTTTTTTTCTCCTTCTTTCAGTCAGATGTGGCTTTGGTGTGGGTTTTTTGTTTCTATGATCAGCTTTTCTTTGTGGTTTTGGGGTGTTTATTTTCTACTTCATTCACTTGTTCTAGAGTGTTTGAATTCATGCAGCAGAAATATGCTTTTGCTCCATCAAATAAGGATTTTTTGTCAATCTGCTGCTGCCAAAGACTTTCAGCTTTTGTAGTCCGATTCACCCTCATTCAAGAAACTTAAAATTATTCTTCCATAATTTTCCACCTTTTAATTCTTCGTTAAAACATATTTTGTCCATTTAAAATCATTACATTTTAAGCTTTACATACCACCAGAGAAATATTATTTAATCTACAGTGCAAGCTGTTATTCCTATGTTCTTAACATAGGATGGTCTTGCCCCCATTTTGCTTACTTGGGAAGGATAAGGCAAGAGTGAAGAAACAGACATTTTTAATGCCCTGTGAACAAATAATATAATTCAAGTTGCCACAGTTGGCACCAAGAGCATTGGACTTAGAGCAGAGTTAGTTAATATACCAAGTCAAGTAATGCACTAAAACATGGTAGTTACCAGTTAAGGATTTTGCTTCCTTTACCTCTGTGGTGTTAAATATTAGATACTCAGAATGAAGGATTTGTCTCTCTGGCTTTTAGTTGCATCACAGCAGGAGCTGAATAAAATGGTCATGGTGTTAGGAAGCAACTCTTATTTCTGCACCTATCCAAAGTCATCCAGGATCTTGAATTTCTGTATTTCCTAGGTTATAAAGTCAAAACTTACTAACTGCATGGTTGGTTCACCATGTTGGTCAGTTCTTAGCAGCCTTAAAAGTTGGAAGTCTGCTGGGACACAGATTTAGAGTACAAATAGCATAACTTGTCTTAATTTTTTAAAATTTGCTTTAATATAAACTTGTGATAATAAGTATTTTTGCATGTGTATACACAATTACTCTCACATAATTACTTGTCAAAGATAAGTTTGTGGTCACATACATGAAAGCTAGATTCATGTTTTCTGTATGCTAGTTTGTGTACAATTATGCAGAAGTTTAATTGTGCTGTTTAAGTAAACTGGGCATTTGGTCTGAATGCACATAAAGCTGAAACAACAAACAAAACACCTTATATGGTGTGTCAGTGCACAAGGTGTGTGTTAGCTAGGCCAGATCACCCACAGATGGAGTGAAATGAGGAAGGGCATGAAAGAGAGATCACAGTTTAGGGCTTTCAGAAAAAACTTTGGGATAAAAATGAGCTTCACAGAGCTCCTTGAGAAGTAACTCTCCTTGGAGATGAATGTGAGGCTTCATCTTTACCAGTCACCAGTTAAATATGATTGTATTAAACAGTTAAACTGGATATTTTGCTCAGTATAGTGAAATTACAGTTCTCTTGATCCTTCCTGGCAAAGGTGTGAATAACAGCAGAGATGCCACAGCTGCCTGGAGAATTAAAAACCTAGAAATTCGTCTACTCACAGAAGTAGCTGTGATTTTTGTTTGTTGCTCAGTGGCATGGCTATTGGTTTGTGAGAAGAATGGCTTTTCAAGATTGTTTAGGGAAGTAATTTAGAAGTGGATCATGTTGGGGGTTGGGGGATTTTTTAGGTTGGGTGTTTGTTTTAGTGTTGGTCGGTCTTTTTTGGGGGGTTTGTTTTTTTGGGGTTTTGTTGGTTTTGTTTTTTTTTTTTTTTTTCTTTAAATGTGAAGGATCTGCTGATAAGATGTGGAGAGTGAGCATCTCTTAGTGCTGGTACGTCTCCTAGTGCTGGTACATACACTTTTATGGTTTTGTTTGTTTTTTTTTTTTTTTTTTTTTTTTTCTTTAAATGTGAAGGATCTGCTGATAAGATGTGGAGAGTGAGCATCTCTTAGTGCTGGTACATACACTTTTATCACTTTCTGGGTGCCCAGTATGCCAGTATAGTCAGCTAGAGAGGCCCCAGCTTTCAGCTGTTTATGGAGAGCTTGTCCATATTGGTTTTTGTACATCACAGACTCTTTGTTGTCAAGATTTACTCCCCCACTCATCCAGTGGGGAGTTTACAACAGGTAGGATGAAGCTCTGTGATCCTCAGCTTCTTAACTCTCCTATAGTGATGGAATTCTCTGGGTTGGCATCATCTTTGTATTACTATTTAGTTGAACCATCTGGAAAATAAAGTAATTAAAACTCTCATAACTTTCAGTTTGTTGCTTGTCTTGTGTGGAGGTAAACAGTGCACAAAAATTGCATAGAAAATGGCACAGAATTTGGAAGGAAAAAGAACATTTCATGTGTGCAGAAAACATTTAAACAAATGTAATATTACTTGTGTTAAATTTATTGTTTTGATCACTTGAACTTCTAGGCTTGAAAGCAAGTTACTCTGCATTTCAGCTGTCAATTTTGTAAGTTTTCATTAGTTGTTGAACCCTGAGAGTAAGTAAACACAAATAAGAAAAATCTCTGCCCTTGAAGAAGCTGTTAGGATCAGAGCTGAACATTTCAAAACACATTATTGAGTAGTCAGTTACTAAAGGTTTAATTTCTTCAAAGCGTTGCAGAGCCTGTCAGTTTCTACAGAAGCAAATCTCCAGTGGATTTTTTTGAATATTTAGTTCAGAAAACCATGTTATCTTTATTTAATAATAGTTACTCTTTGTGGGTAATTGGAGGCTGGCAGCTAGATTCATAGAAATTTTTGTCATCTGTGCAAGATTTCATCCCTCTTCTCCCCAGTGAGACAGTGTGTGCCTGGCCAGCTGAACAGCTTTACTGCCTTGAAAGGTGGAAGAATGTAAAGAATGAGATGCATTAAGAGCAGCAGAGAGGATTCCATGCTGCTTTTCTCTCTGCTACTCATCATGAGGAAGTAGGTCATCCTAGCCTACCCTACGTAGATGATTGTTGATATATTGAAGAAACTGCCAATATATGGCAGAGATAGTACATTTTATCTCTGTGAAAGACAATTTAATGCTTTTGTGTGAGTGTTTTTAACACCTTTTTTCCAGGAAGGACCTTTAAGGCCTGTCCTTGAATGCATTGATCTCGTCAGCAGTGAGGATGAAGAACCTAACAGCAGTTCTTATTTTCATGTGAGTATGTTGTAATGTATTTTGGAACATCTTGGTGTAGTAAAATAATTAGTCTTCTGTATTTTTTCCCATCAGTTACTCTTCACAAAAGCATTGTTAGATGTATTTTTAACAAGTGCTAAATAACAAGTATTGAAATATTTTGATTTTTCTAGTTGCTATTGAATGAGAAGCAAGAATACCAGTACTTCACTTTTTCCAGAGCCACTTTTTCCACCTTGAAATGACTTGGTACTTTTATTTGTCTTTTAGTCATCTGAAAAAATGTTTGGAAATAAAATGTCACTTTACATGCAACCTCGGAATTCAGGGTGTCCAGTTTCTCTCCTGAAAACATACCTGGTCTACTACAAGGCCTTTTCTTTCTAAAATAACTCTTTAGGTACAATGTATGCGTTGAACAGTCTGGGTTTAGCTCAGTCTAATCCTCCATAATCCATTCTAAGAATGTACAAGTCAGGCTCATCAGTGTGTCTGTCCCCCAAACTTATTTTGCCTGCTCTGCATGGCCTTTGAAAGGGACATTGATAGACTCTACTAGAGTTGGTTTTGGCAGCAGTGACTATCTTTTGACTTTTGTTTTCCTGTGTTGCAGCAGAGGATGTTGGTAATAAACCTGATTGTTAAGGAATGGTGATCTACTGTTACATGCACAGGCTGTCATTACAGGGATCATTACTAAAGCTGTCTGTAAGAAGAGGAAACTACAGTATATGGCCTATCCTGTAGGCTAGAAATAGCTCACGATCTGCCTTTTTGAAGATAGTGGGCAGTGTTAGGGAAAGAACAATAGCAGTTTTCAGGTTTTTTAGATGGGCTGCATGTTTGCTTTGAAGCCAGGAGGGATTTTGTTTACTTAGAAGAACTTACTTAACTTTTCATTTGTTGGAGACTTGTAGGACACTCAGCACAATCATGCATGTTCCTCTACTGCATGATGAGGCTAATGTTTATGTTGAATTGCCTTGAATATGTGTGTGGGGGTGTTTTTGTTTGTTTTTAACAGAAACTACAGATGCTGGTAAAAAGGAAGAGAAAGCTACAGGGTAGCTGATGGAACTTAGGCTAAGAGTATCTTTACTGAATTATGTTGTGAGGGCATCACTTTTCGCTGCATTAGTGTCTGTTACATAACAATCACCAAATAAGAGTTTAACCTCCCAATTGCAGAGAAATACTAAGCGTAAGGATCACATTGACTATCAGAAGGAACGAGTTGCATCAACCCTGGATCGTCTGGCACGCCATGTTGAAGTAGAGAAACAGCAAAAAGAAGAGAAAAACAAAGCCTTTAAGGTATTGGATGTATTTTGGAAGAATTGCATAATGAAGGCCTTGTAATCACAAGTATCTTTGTTTTCACTATTAAGTAAATAAAAAAATTGGTGAGGCATACCTGGAATTAGCAACTAGACTTATGCTTCTGGGGCATTCATGTGAAGCACTACATGGACTTTGTCTTTTCAGTGGCTTTTAACTGATCAATTTTCTAGTCTTATTGCAGTTCCTAAGGGGGGGGGGGGCGAATTAAATTAAAGAAAACCACTGGCAAAAACTTCTTCTCTTGTTTGTAGATATTGCAGTGGAACCTTAGTATCAATTATTCTGATATTCTAATGTTTCAATTAATTGAAAAATAACAGTTATCACAAACCACCGTGCAGCAAGCCTTGCTATTTATCTGCTTTTGTTGGAGATTTTTGGGAAGCTGTTTGCTGCATTAAATCTGTATCAGGTAGTATTTCATAATGGGAAAAAAATTTCAATGTTTAAGGCATAATTTTAAAATTGAGTCCTGTTAGTTGCACTTTGCAGCCATTTGAAAAGAATGTATTTTGTTACGAACTGGGAGGTACAGTCAGTGGCTCAATGGTAGAACTGTTCTCAGTGGGAGCTGGACATCTTGAAGGAAAGGAATTTCAACAACTTGATGTAATTGAATAGGGAGGAATGTAAATCCAGAGTTGGGAAAATGTGCTGACTTCCCTGATTTTCTCAACACTGTTAAAGGCTTTTAAAATCACATAATTCTACTATAGTTACAGCTTGTTGCAGTCTATGGTAAACTGGGCAACTGTAGTACAATGAGTAAAAGGCTAGATTAGATACAGTCCAAGGTAGCCTTGAAGTCTGGAGGCCTCCATCCCTCTTATGTCTCTGGCACTTTGATTTGGCAATCTGTTTGTGTCTCCACATACAGTTCTTCAGCTGTAAAGTGGAGTCAGAGGTAACTGTGTAACTTTTAAAGCAGCTTGAGAATGAAGGCTAAAAGATCCTTTTGTTAAATACAAATATTTTCCTCCTGGTTGGCTCTTCACTCTTCATCACATAGTGCAAGCTGCAGAAGTAAATTTAGTCTTCAAAGTGAAAACATATTTTTCTTTTTTTTTTCTATTACATTTCATTTTTATTGTCTTAAGTAGAAGTCAGTCTAGTTGTAAGATTTTTTTCCCCTCACTTAGGTTTTTGTGGGTTTGTATTTTAGGACCCCATATGTAAGTTATGAGAAACATATTTAATATTTTTTCTTCTATTCTTTCAATTTGATCACAACATTGTCTGGTATGTTTTTTCCCGTAGGAAAAAGTTGATTCCCAATATGCTCATGGGTTGCAAGAACTAGAATTTATTCGGGAACACAGTGATACAGAAGCTGCAAGGTTATGTGTAGACCAGTGGTTAAAAATGCCAGGTAAGAATAGAAAACTAAGTTTGAGTGATGGGTTCTGAGTCCTGCATTACAGACTAGAACATGTGAAAATTGTGTTGAGCTTACAGGTGCCTTGTGCATAACCAAATCCTCCAATATTAATTATTCTAGAGTGTATAATTGGAAAGCTTCTGAACATTTATTTCCATGAAAGCTATTTTTGTAATGCTTTGCTACTTAGACTTCGTATGTTAAATTTTCTAAAAACCAGTAAGGCAATGTTATTTATTTTGTATGAGTCAAGTTGCCAGGAAGAAAAAATATGCTGTTGAGCTGCTGTTTAGGAAGGTGTAAGTAAGTGTAACTTCACAATCTTTAATGAATTTAAAATGCTGCCTGGAGTACCTGGAGGAAGGATGTCAAACTGTTTGAAAAGTTGTACTACTGGGAATTGAAGAGACAGTGAAAGAGCAGACTCACTGTAGTAGGATTGAAGGACAGTGAGTGGATTGTTAGTTTGCTTTTAAGATCACCACAGTTTGATTCTGGAATGTTTTAGGGCTTGTGTGTTATTTGTTTTCTTAAGCCTCTGTAATTCAGCTGCTGGTTAAGTACTTTGTTTTGGAACACAGGTCTGAAACCAGGCTCTGTTAATGGAGGAAGAAGGGATATTTTTAGGAGGACAGGTCAGACTCGAATCAACAGCAGTCCCAAATGTTGTCCTGTGATGCATTGCAACAGACAGTTTGATAATGTACATCTTCTTCTAGGTCACCTTCAAAGGTAAGAGATACATTGCAAGAATTCAGTGCCAGGAATAATTATGAAAGAATGTGCTCTTACTTAGGACATCAGCATCAAGTCTGCTTTTAACTGCCTGTACTGACAAAGGTCCATTTTGAGAGACAATTAATATGTTACAATTCATACAGATGAACTTCATGAAGGTTTTTTTTTGATGGTTTGGTTTAGTTTTTTACTTTGTGTGTGTGGTGTGTTTTCTTCATTCAGAATTGATGTCTTCCTCTTGTTGAGCATTTTTTAATATCTGAGGTTTTTTGAGAAGTCAGATTTCTGTACTCCAGTTTGGTTGTATCTTCATCCAAACTTGAAATAAACCAAAAGGCTAACTTACACAAGTTGATGGTAAGATAAAAAGGAAAGTCCCTAATGCAGAGAAAGAGGAACAAAAGCTATAGTCTGTGTTCATAGCTGATATTGCTAGTCAGTGCTCAGTGTGTCACTGTTCAATTCCAGCAGATGCTGCCTGTTCACTACTGAGTGTGTCCATAGGCAGGATGGTGAGAAGTTGAGGAGAGTGTCATGGGTTAACCCCCACAGGCAGCTCAGCCCCACACAGCTGCTCACTCATTCACACTAGTGGGCTGTAGGGTAAAGGTGAGAAAACTCTGGGCTGAGGTAAAAACAGTTTAATAAGTAAAGCAAAAGCTGCGTGCACATGCAAAGCAAAATAAGGAATTGACAGAGTTCTATCACATGTGATAATTACTTAGAGTGAAGTCATTTGTCTTTGCAACTATCTCCCCTTCCTCCACCCAACTTGTATTGCTGAGCATGATGTCTTATGCTGTGGGATGTCCATTTGGCCATTTGAGGTCAGCTGTCCCAGCTGTGTCTCCCAGCATCTTGCTGGTGGGACAGTCTGAAAAACAGATAAGACCTGGATACTCTGCAAGCACTGCTCAGCAATAACTAAAACTTCTCTGTGCTATCAACACTGTTGTTCATAAATCCAAAACAACAACCATGCTAGCTGCTAAAAAAATGAACTCCATCCCAACCAGCACTAGTAAAAATAAATAATTAAATGTCTGTGTAGGAAATTAGGGTTTTGTTAGTTCCCTTTAAAGCAGTATGATTTCTGTCCAGAGTGGCCATTTTAACACATAAGTTGTAGGGAGAATCATCTCTGTAGAGGATACATTTCATGATAGGGGAAGTAAGGAATTTTTATAGTTTAGATTGGTTTTTGTCTGATAGCTTCAAAGGACAGAATTTTCCTATTAAAAAAAAAGCTATTTGACTATTTAGAGGGGACTAGTTTGATAATTATTTCTTCTTCTCCAGGTTTGATCATTCTCCTTGTGACCCAACAGTCACATTACATGGACCCCCACATAATGCTTTTGCCTGTGTGATATGCTGTGAAAGATTTTCAACCTCTCAGCAGTACAGTGAACATCTTTTATCTAAGGCAAGAGTATAAGGATAAATAACTCACCTGACTGAATGTAGTAGAGGGCTTAAGACTTAAAATTATGTATTGGTTTTTGGTGGGGTTTTTGTTTTGTTCTTTCTTTACCTCGCTTTCTCTCTTCTCTCTTTTACGCTTTAATATTGTTTTCTCTGATTCTGCTGTGTTTCAAACACCTGGTGTAGCCTGGCAGTATTCCCTTTAGATGTAATATACAACCATTAGGTTGTACTTTTTGATATGCTTTCAAGAGGACCATAGTTCTGTCTTGAGCCTCTTGTCCACCTATTGGTGTTGTTGATAGATATTCCCTATTTTTTTGCATTTCCAAAACTGTGAAAGGTAAAGGCAGGAACTTAGGGTTAAATAACTTGACAGCAAGAGAAGCAGCCGAAAGAAGATGGGGGTTTTATTTAAGCAGTCTGGTGTTGAATTGGATAGTGGATAGCATTTTCAAAATTGGGTGTTCTGATAACAAATATTCTTGCCAAGTCTCCAGGAGCTGCACTAAATTTGGGGAAGTGTTAGACTTCCTGCAAGTCAGATTAAATTTTGCTTGTAGTAATAACTTGACAATTAGTCATACCTGACAAGCTGAAAGACTGCATTGTAGTGTGTCCCTGCCCTTTTTCCGTTGCTTCAAAGTTGTGTGCCTGTCATGTGTTCAGGGACATGAGCAGGAGTAGCAGCCAAGGTGGGGGAACGACAGTGAGTGTCTCTTGCAGACAGCGAGAAGATGGGATTACTTTGATATGTAAGGAATGGGGAGATAATCCTGATCAGAGCTCTAAGCATGTAATGAAGATTCCTGGAGTGATGTAGAAAGAGGCAAGCAAAAAGACCAGAAGCAGAACTAAAGGACTTTTGCCCTGAAGGCAGAGCTCTGAAGTTGATATAGCAGGCAAAGCAGGTGGAAGGAGTTCACTTCTACAGAAGACACAGAGCTTTTGGGCTACTCTGAGGAGCAGCATTTTGGGGAGTTAGAGGTTAGCAAGATTAGAGGAGAACTGACATGAGGTAAGACAGCTGCTTTATTGACAGAGGGAGCTTTTTCTGAGTGCCTGGGTAAAGGGAATAGCGAAGAATTGCTGGAGCCCATAGTCCCTGGGAACGTACTTGCTCCCAGTGGTGCAAGAAGGGGATGGAGTAATTGATGGTGTAGTAAGGGTGGATGAGTAGCTTGGTTTGACAGTGGTACTTTAGCCCCTTCCTTGTGTCTTGTGAGCTGAAATGCAGAGGGGTAGGCTGTAGGTAAATACAGATGTGGTAGCTGAAAACCTAAAAGTGAAAATACTACCACAGAAATGAGAGAGGAAAGGGAGGACATGAGAACTATGCCTGGTTTCTTGACTTAATTTTTTTTCCTAAATAGATAATTTTCTCTTCCAGCTAAATAAAAATGATGGGCATAAAAAAGGTATTCCTCCACAGCATATTCAGTGTTTTGCATGCCCAAAGTGCTTCCTCCTTTTCACCAAAAGAGATGAGTGTTGGCAGCATATGTCACAAGAGAAACACTTCGCCCAGGTTCCTGAACTGAGTGGTACGTTGCTACTAAGTGTACTGCTTTTAATTTTTTCTGATAATTCATCCTTGAGCTAGGGAGTAACTTATATTCTTCTGCTGAGTAAAAAAGCTTAAGGTTTTAAAGTTTGTTATTAATTAATTCTTATTTTTCTTTTAAGATCTTAAATGTGATGTTTTGAAATTCATATTTTTGTGTAGAAATTATTCCTCTATCGCACTTGCTGTAATGAGATGCTGTTGAGTCTCTCATATAAGCTTCTCATCCTCCAGTGACTCCATGCAACTACTTTCCTGTATAACTTCACATTTAGCTTGTTGATGGAGACTCAGAGCAAAACACCTAAATTTATTTTCAGTTCCAGTCAGAGTGGCAGTTCAGTTCCTTCCCCTTACTCTACTGTCTGTAGTGTGCTTGGAGGCTATTTTTCTTGTCAGTGTCCTTGGCATTCCTGATGGCAAAGACTTGTTAAAATGTCTTCTCCATATAATTGCAATTTTAGAGTGGTTAGCTGGAGCATTGCTGCTGGTCTGATGGCTTGCAAGGAATACGTGGCTGCTGAAGGCTGAAATCCTGGTTATGTTGTGAGCTGGCAACATCCTGAACCATGCTTAATAAATTCCAGAGGAAAGATCTGTCTGATCATGGTGTTGCAAACAGGGTTAATGCCCAACATAGCTGTACTGATTTTATTTTTGACATAAGCAATAGGCGTTAAAGCATTTACTTCACTGTTAGCTGGACTGCTAAGTGGTCGTGTTTTAGATGTTGCAACTCTCTGGACAAGCCTACATGGCCAAAAGCATTAATTTAGTTATTTCTCATCTTTGTAAATGTGTCTGACTTCTGCCATCCCCTAGAGTGGCTGCAGGAAATGTACAGAAAAGGCAGGCTTTGAAGGAATCCCCTGCAGGTCAAGTCAGTACTGCTGCCTTCTTGCAGTGAAGTGACAATCAGCTGCATGGTTATACTTTCCCTTATGCCTTGTCACGCTAATGTACTTTTATTCCCAAATAGGTTATTAATTCTGAATGTGATGACTGCAGATGCTTTTAAATTCAGGTCATAGGTTTTAAAAAAGATGACTGGTGAGCTATTGCTTTGAAAAGATTAAAAGCACAAGTTAGTGTTTTCTTCTTTAGAGATGGAGAGTGCTTAACTCAGAACAAAAAACTGAGTGCTCCATTTTTTACTTCGTATTAGTTAGGCTTCACGATTAATAATTATCAGCATGGCCTGAGATCTGCCAGTGAAATTAGCTGAAAGGCATAACCTCAAATTACTGCCTGCTGATCATCACATCTTTCTTAAACAGAAAAATCCAAGAAAATTTGCCTGCTGAGGTGCAGAACATGAACAATATATAACCCATAAACCATTTTCTACTATCTTTTCAGTAGAATTTTCTTACTCTGCTGGTACTAGGAGTCACCTGTGGATTATATACTCAGAACAACAGAAAGTCCTGCATCTAAAAATTAACATTAAGGATGGGAAAGAAAGAAAGATATGGTCAGGGTATCTGGGAACTTGTTAAATAAGGTGTGTGCTCTTTCAGAAAAAATACTGTATGGCTTAAAACAAAATTTTATGTAGTAAGAGTAGATAGCTGGTAATAGGTGGAGGAGAAGAAGGTAAGAACCTTCCTACGAGAGATATTGACCTGGCATTGTAGAAGAAGGAAAAGGGAAGTAAAATCAGTCACTGAGTACAAAAAAGCAAAATGCAAACAGATTCAGGTATAAGATAGTTACAGAAGTTAAAAAAAATCAGGATTTAGTTACAGCTTCCATTGCACAGTTACTGTAGCTCAGCTGACATTTGTTAACTTGCATTCTGAACCCTGTGGCAGACAAGTAACAATAGTAATTATGTCATCAGAGAGCTGAAATTCTGTTGGAAAACTCTAACGTGTGGTTGCACTTTCTACCTTTCTGTTTTACAGATGCAGCGAAGTCTGGCCATCCACTACCTTTTCCATCCTTTGCAAAGAACCTCTTGATATCTCTGTGCAAAGAGGTCTCCTTCCAAGTGAAGTGTATGTCCTGCTTTAAGATACTGCGCTCACATATGGAATTAACAGCTCATTTCAGGTTTGTGAAAGGCAGTTGTCTTTATAATGTGAACATCCATCGATCAATGACAGGTGTGCAGACATGCTTTTAGTGATACTAGTGGATTTCAGGGCAGCTAGGACCATCTGAATGTTGACTTCCTGAATAAACAATCAAAAGCCTGCCCATAACTTTACTGCAGAAAGATGATCAATGTCAGGATCCTTTTTGTATTTTCTTTAACAGAGCAACAAAAGCTTTTTACTATTCCATTATTTCTAAGTTGACAGCATTTGATTTTGAAAATGTACAGTCAGAAACATAAGCATCAATCTACATGCTAGCTTTGGAAATTAGCACCTAATTTTCTTCAAATTTCAGGGACTAAATGTACATTGCATGGTTTTGTTGGCAAGCTGGAAGGTGGGTTCAAGTACATAGTGCATGGAAACAGTGCGCTCTTACTGCTGTAGCTACTTGGTAGTATATCAAGTACATCTGAAAGTTTACAAATGTTTCAGGTGGTGATATAACCTCTTAATGTTTTTTATCCATTCTAGAACACGTTGTTATAATTCTGGGCCCATGGCACTGTCAAAAAAAAGCATCTCCCAAGTTGCAGAGATATTTAAAATGAAAGGTTACTGTGAGAACTGTGATGAACTGTTTGCTGATAAGAATCAAATGACCCAACACAAACAAACCACTCAGCATAACATTAGAGTTTTTACTACACTGGAAGAGTCAATCTTGATGTTCTGCCATGTCAATGGAAAACATAAAAATCAGTCTCATTTGGCCTACATTGTGGAACGGTCAAGACCACTGCTTAAAAGACATTTGAGTCCAGATGAGTCCTCCAGTGAAATGGGGTCTAGCCCTTCAAAACGCAAGAGTAATTCAGAAGATAAAAGTGAAGATAAAGTTGCAAACCAAAGTCAAGGTAGTGCCTCCAAAGTAAAAGCCTGGTTTTGTGAATGCCTTCAAAAGTTTTCTACAGAAGAGTCAGTAGAAAAGCACATTTTATCAGCAAATAGGATCTGTCACAAGTGTGCTGTGTGTGGAAAGCTGGCTGAAAATTCCAGCATTATCCGCCTGCATATGAGTCGATTCCATGGAGGAGCACACTTGACTAATTTTCTGCTCTGGTGCAGAGCATGCTCTGTAGATCTTAGAGAAGAGGATATTATGAGACATGTAACTGAATTTCATGGTGGGCATAGTTACTACTATGAGCAAGAAGCTGTAGAAGATGAGCCTATGCCATCTGCTTCTGACGCAGTGAGCATTTCTGCAGGTGGAGATAAAGACTGCAATTCTGGCCCTGTGGAAGTGTCCCCTGAAAGTGGTCCTGTTGTGGGAAAATGGCAGTGCCGCATTTGTGAGGAGATGTTTGAGTCTGAAGAGAGCGTTCAACAACATTGCATGTCCTTAGAAAGCCATGCATTTCACAGGTACTCATGTGGCATATGTAGAAATCATTTTCGGAAAGTAGGAACACTACAGCGGCACTTCCAAGAGCATCATAATCAGGAGATGCAGACTAAATACTTCTGTGGCCTTTGTGGTAATCTCTTCTTCAACACAGAGGAAGAATTTCTAATCCATTACAAGGCACTTCATAGCATGGACTATACCTTTGTGCCTGAGCAGATGGAACTGTCAATAAAAAAAGATGAGGACTTCCTCCCAGTCGAACAGGGAGACCGCTTAACCTGTGGCTGCCGGACAACTTACATCTCCAAAATAAACAGGAGGAACGATCATGAGAACTGTCAGAAGGCCATGCTGCAGAAGGGAAACTTATGGTTTCGATGCTGCTTGTGTTCTGCAACGGCACAGAATATTGCTGATATGAACAGCCATCTCAAGAGTCACAAGTCAGTAAAATCTAAGGGAGAGATGTATGTTGTTAGATGTGCTGCATGCAACAAAAACTTTGATGATCTTCAAAGCGCGCATCAGCATTATCACATGAAACACTGCTTCTTGCAGAAACCTGATCTGTCAAGTCTTGCATCAGAATCAGAAGACGCAGTATTCAAGTTCTCAGCAAGTGGGGCTTGTGTGGTCAGAAAACCTCACAGGCAACGATTTCAAGCATCTCCATCCAAAACTCAGGACAGACCACAGTTTTCTTCTCTGCAAAGCCCAAGAGAAGGAAAGAAAATAAAAACTGAGGACTTAGAACAGCCTGAAGAGCTTAGTGAAAGTACGTAGAAAATTTCTTTCGGCATTAGAAAAGTATTGCTGTCCTTAACACACTCTGTTTCATTGTCAGTACATGTCACATACCATTTGGTTGCATCCAGTCTATAAATGAGCTCAGAATTTAGTACCTGTTATTTCTCAAATACGGAATTCTCAGTAATTGGGTTTCCAAAACTCTTGACTCCAGAATTTATGTTATATGCCATTTGTATGAAATCCTGGGGGGGGAGGGGGGAACCAAAAAGGCAGATGTGACAATTCTGAGACCGAAACATTTGATTTTCAAATTAGTTTGGAGCATAATTTGGTGTTGAAAGGAAGAGGACCGTCAAGGACATCCCAGTTAGGGATCTAATGCCTAGAAGTGTAAAAGTGATTGATCATACACATTCAAAAGAAACTTGCTTTTTTTATATGTATTTATGAGCCTTTTAGTGCTTTCTGTGTGGGCAATGCTGTTATACCATCATCTCAGCTTTCTTAGCTTGCCAAAAAGCTGAGAATTTATATTCCGGGTATGTATTGTTTTCTTGTGTTCAGAAATTGGAAGTGTTTCGTGATTACTGGGGGTGTCATAATGCTTTTGATTAGGAGGTTGACATTTTGAGCAAAAAGAGCATATCTGAACATTTTATGTGCTTTTATGCATGCAGGCAGTTGAATGTCACAGAGACTTGCAATAGTCAGGGGTACCCAGCTGGATATTAAATGAGTTATTAAAATGTCTTGGTGCAGAATGACAGCTCTCTGTGCTTACCACAAAACTATCCAGGTCTACACCATCATATAGCCAGATTCTACTCTTCTCTCTAATTTGTGCATTATTAAGTGCTAATTCAGTTGATCTATGCAGTCACCAAATAACATAATGTTTTGTAGCTTTTCTTTTTGTGACTTTTCGCTTACATATGTGATTAGAAGAGTTTTCAAAAGCGAGTTGGTTGACCAGAAAGTCACATGAATTTTAAATGTGTCCTTTTTATCCTGTTGAAGATGGTGAACTTCCTGATCTTGACTATCTGAGTACCATGACTCACATTGTGTTGGTGGATCTGGACAACTGGGGAAGCTTTTTCACACAGCTGCCAGCTAACCTGAACCAAGGGACATTTATCTGGGGTTTTCAAGGTAAAAAATGTTTGAAGTAAATTAAAATATAAGTCTACACATGTGCTTGAGCAGAGATTCCTTGAACCTGAGAGAATGAAGAGCAGGAGCAAGTAGGCAGTAGGCTTCTAAAGTTGCTTCTTGAACTTTTCAAACTCCATCTAAATCTCCACTGCTTCTACTAATTCTTGTAGAATACTTCCAGAATTACAGAACTCTTTAGAAGTCTTTCTGGCTTCCCTTATGAACTTACTTCAGCTATATCATATTTTCATAATTATCAAGGCACCCATAATACTCAGAGATCATATTAACTCCTAAGTCCTTCTCATAAGGCTGGGATTTTTTATTTTTGTTTGATTTTTTAGTTCCAGAAGGCATGATTTTGCACTCTTAGACTTCTAATTTTGTTCTGTCTCTGGCCTGTTCTGTAGAGAGTGGTCCTGGTCATCCTGTACAACAATAGGTGTATGTCCCATCTTACAGATAGCAGTGATTGATGGCTCACATTGTCATGGGTTTCATAGAATGATAGAATGGTTTGGGTTGAAAGGGACCTTAAAGATCATACCATTTTGCAAAGTCTGCCAGTAGCATCTCTTTAACTTGATGCTGTTGCTTATTTGACTGTTTTTGAACCAACTGCTTGTCCACCTCATGCTTTTTCTACAGGTTTTTTCTGTATCTACCTTTACAATTATTTTGTCTGTGGTACATTGATCTCTTCAGTAAAATATAGATAAGGGATACTTTTATAATATTAATGGCCTGGAACACAGGCATCATCTTACCAGATTTATAGGTCTGGTATGTTTTACACTTTGTAAACTCTGTTGCACTTCCTTGCTAAGTTTTTTTTCATTATCTCTTCCCATAAAAGATAATCAAGGCTGTTCTGAAAGCTGAGAGTTGTCATGCTGCTCAGGTTGTACAGAAAGGCCTGTTGATGCCTGGGTCACTTTTTTTTTTCTCTTAGAAACAAATTTTCCAGTTAGCTGATGAAGGCAGAGCAAGTATAGCTGTTAATGTAGAGTGGCAGAGATTCAGTCATCTGTGCTCCTGAACCTGTAATCTGGTGTCTGCTTGTTAGGAGTTTTGTGCCCAGAGATGTTCCAAACCCAGGTGCCTCATGGCACAGCACAGCCCATATCAGCACCACTCAATTCTTTACTTCCTAATGGGTTTGCTACATGCAGGCTGCCTCATGGGAATGGCCCCTGAGGCACCTGAACTAAAAAAATATGCTAAAGAGTTACTAGTGAATAAAATAGACCAAATTCATGTTAAAGAAAAATTTACCAGTTTTAGTGTAAACTATATTGGTTTTGAGCCTGGGAACACTAAGGCTCCCAGACACATTTGGATCTGTTGTTGTAGGTACCCTCTCATAATAATGATTTGTACAGTTACGTGAGGCATGCTACTCTTGTTTGTTTAACCTGTGAAAATATAGCAACACTTTTTCCTACATTTCCCAAAAAACATTTCTGAATTTTAAATTACAATTTTTGTACTATATATCTGCATTATTTCTATTATTCCTGTTTCTAGTATAGCCTTAGCTTTGCTTTGAGTTCCTCCATTGTATTGTCTGGACTCTGTATTGTTTCTGTCTTCAGATACTCAGTTGTCTTTAATCCATTTGTGGGCTAACAAATGACATAAATACAGGTCTGTCATTGTTTTCAGCTGCCCCGGTCAAATGCTTATGTTGTACATTTATACAGCCAAAAACAGGGCTGGTGATTACAAGTCTTTCCCAGATAGCAGTGGCTGAGGGCAGACAAGAACAACTTACAAATAGCATTTTTTTCTTATGGACAGGTTCCACTAAATCATTTCTGTGTAGACTCTTAATAAATCTTAGCAATCATTTTTGATATCATCTTCTTGCCATTAGGCTGAAAAGGCAGGGGGGAAACAGGAGCAATCTACTGAGGAATGCTTTGCTTTGTCAGGCTGTGAGTGGACACGTTGATGTAAAGCATCCTCTGCAGCCTGGTTACTTGAACATCGATTTCCCATGTCCTCATGTGAAGTGCCATCAATGACTGCTTTCATTTTCCATTCAAAATCCTTTCTTACATCCAGCCACTCTATCATCTAGCAGATAAAGTAACATTTTGTTGTTGTCTGCAACTCCATGTTGCAGACCCATTATTTGTTAGTCATTGGTATGTTAAAAAATTCTTACTCACTCTGGTCAAATTGTCCTTCCATTTTCTTGCCTTTTTATGGTGCCATATGTATTTTTATGGGGCAAGCTTCTCTGGTTTTTGCAGTCTGGTACTGGTTTTGTCTGTACTCTGCTCATCTTTATTATCCACCTGTTTTCTTAGCCTGTTAACTACATGTTTAGCATACTTTTTAGAAAACTCCTGCACTTTTTTCCCAGTTGCAGCCTCATTTTGCTCATCCTTGACTGCATCCATGGGTTTGTCAGGACTCAAGCATTTCTCTGAGCTGTTGCTCCAGATTTTGGATCCTCTTATTATTTAATGAGTTCTGACATGGGATGTGTCAGGCAGTTATAGTGCACGTTGACTGTGTAACTCCTGTGGTACAGGTTTCCCTAAGAGAAGCATTTCTGTTCCTTGTACTATGTTTCCAGAGCTGTTCTGATTCTGCACATTAACCGTAACTGTGCTTCAAACTGGAGAAAAACACATCCTTGTGTCTAAAAGCACATGATATCTAGAAGATAAGCTTTTCAGAATTTGAAGAAAAAATATTGTACAAAATTGATAGAGTAGCATCAGGCCAGCTACTTTTTTTTTCCTTCTCTCTAAGGAACAAGAAGGCTGGGGGGATTTGGGTTATATGGTTTTCTTAGCTTTGACATTGGTCAAAATAAATTCTGTCTTTAAAGACAGTTTTATATTTACTGTTGCCTTCTTGTGCTCTTAATTCATAGAGGTGTTTCTACCCAAACCTGTGGTTTGTTTGTTTTTCATGTTTGGTTTTATTATTATTAATATTATTCCCCTTCACTGTATAGGAGGATACAGCAACTGGAAGCCTCCAGTGCATTGCAAAATTTACAATTATCTTAAGAGGATTGGATGTTTCTTCCTTCATCCCCGTTGCAGTACCAGAAGAGAGGCAGCAGACTTTGCTCTCTGCGTTCATGTAAGTTAGGGCACGCTTGCTTTATTGTGTCCTGTACCCAGAGAAGGTGGCAGATGGTATCTGCTGTTGATGTTAAGTACTAATTGCAGATGACATTTTTAGATTCTTTCCATGACACTTCTGTGTCCCCTATAAAGAATGATAAACCTGGATTGAGTGGAGTCATGTGGCTGAGAAATGACTTAAAAATTAGCCCGAATAGGACAACAGGCTGTTGTGGAGGGGAAGGGAGCTGGTTAGGGAATGAAGAGTAAAAAACCTGCACTTCTTACAGTTTCTCTTTGAGAGTGATATGTAATTCCTTTGTCTCTCTTTAAGTAGCCCGAATCTCAAGCCATCTTTACAATGGAGTTGAATGGGTGCTGCTTTCACAGACCCTGTTGAGCTGACAAAGAGCAGTGCATTTATTCAGTAAACTTTGGGCTTTGGCAGGGTTGGGGATGTGCAGGTGAGGGACGGGAATCTGGGATTCCACAGGGCCTTGTGTTCCTAATGTAGTATAGATTTTAAGGTTGGAAAAGACCTTCTACATCATTAAATCCAGCCATCAACCCAGCAACCACTGTCATTAAGCCATGTCCTTAATTGCCACATCCACATGATTTTTGAACACTTGCAGGGATGGTGACTCCACTGATTCTCTGGGCAGCCTGTTCCAATGCTTGGCAGCCTTTTCAGTGAAAATCTAAACCTCCCCTGGTGCAGATTGAGGCCATATAGTGCTTCATCAGTTAAATAAATTACTACCTGTCTAACTGTATAAGCACATTTTTGCAACAGTGGTTTTATGTTTCATCATGCTTTTTGTTACTTTTAAAATGCTCTGCAGAGATGACTTGTTTTATGTAGAGACAGTTCTAAAATGCTGCTTTTTAGGATTTGTTCCATATTCCATCTGTACTGTTCTGGTAGCCATCACAAGTATCTATTGTGCATAGAGAAGAAATGAGCATCAAACTTGTGAAACAGTGCCTTTCACAGTGGGGTGATGTGGCTTGGATCATAAAGGCAGGAATAAATTGCTGTAGAAAACTTTCCAATGAAGAACTGTCTTGCATAAAGCTAGCCAAATGCCGTGAGATAAAAACATGGTCTCTGTTCAACACTTATTTGTTTTGTGTAGGCTGGTCGTTTGGATGAGCACCTGCCCAAGCAAATTCCTTTCACTGTTCTTTCTGGAGACAAAAGCTTCCTGGAACTGGAAAACCAGTTTAAAATGACCCAGCGGTCAGCTCGCATCCTGAATCCTCATCACATTGAAGGAGACATGATGTGTGCCTTGCTAAACAGCATTGCAGATACCACAAAAGGTAGAAAGTAAACATTAAACACAATTTTTCCAGTAAACTGATAGTTCTTTCCAATAAAAAAATGGAACACTTACACTGGTTACATAAACTGTTGCTTGGTGCTTCTTGTATTGTAGTGGTACCTCAATGAATAATAGATTAGAAAATCATTATGCTTGGGCATGTTTTGAAAACATACTTAATTAAGCATTTTTATTCAGTGTAAAAAACTGTCATCCCTGTATTCTTTATTATATCAGGAGACAAAGCTGATGTTTGAGTCTGAAAACTCCTTTCTAGTTCAGGAAAAGCTGTTTAAAGCACTCTTGTGTGCATAGTTAGTTATCAATTTGTTCTCACATCTGTTTGGCTTGATTTATTGTGTGTCTGAAACAAATGTGACCCTGCTAAAGCATCATTATTTCTCAAAATACTTCTGTCTGTTTTAACTTGGACCTCCTAGCTACTTCCTATCACTTGATAAGTGAATTCACTGGCACAACTCACACACCCATTTGGAGAAAAAAAACTCAGTGGAAGTTTTTGAGTTCTCTAAAGTGCCGGATTCTAATGGCATGCTAAAATGATTACATTGGTTTTATATAGGATAATCGAAGAGGATTGAGCCAGCTCATTTTCATGCAAAGGGTACCAGAGCTGAGATGAGTTTTAATATTTATCAGCATTTCAAAGTATTTTGCCGTTTTCCTGAAAGACTTGACATTTTATTGTAGACATTTTTGCTTTTTCTGGCTTCTTATTGTGATTTTGGAGAGTTGTAAATTCATGGAATTTTAGAGAAAGTTGTTTCTGAATTAGCCCTAAGCAGTTTTATGAGAATTTATACTGCTAGTCTTGATACAGGTTTATGAGAGCTATAACATGGTGCTGCTGTTCCACAAAGAAGATTGGAGTGCTATCTCTGAATGATTAATTGGCATTGACTGATAAAAGGAAAAAAAATAGGATAATTAAACAGCTTTCTGGAGAAAAAAATGTGGTGAACTGGAATTGATTTAAATACTTTTGATACAGAAAAGGTGCTTACAGAGTTTTCTGGCCACCCCAGGCATTAGAAGTTTCTTAATTTAACACTTCTTTCAGTGTCCTTTACTGCATTAATATTTACTATTATGGTAATTGGCCCTACCTGGAGGCTGCAAACCTTAACTTGCTGCCTGGATGCTCCTTGTGTGTTCCACTTGAGTTGCACATGTGGTCATTATAAAAAAAAATCCTTGAACAGGAAACTGATGAAATGACACGTGATTCCTTTGGCTGTTAGCATTCCTTAATAAACTTGTAAGGAACATAATTGTTCCCTTTTTGTAGTCAGTCTTAGCAAGGGTGGACCCAAACAGCAAAAGCTGCCTTTGTCTCTGTTGTGTATTAAAACAGAGTATTAGAGGCTTCACTGTTCATAATAGGTCTGTATTTGCTGCATTGTGGGATGATATTGTTACCAAGAGTTTATAAAGTTTTTCTTTAAAAAGATAAAGCCACCAAATAGTACACACACATTGTGTGGCTCAGCAGCATCAGCCATCATTTGCAAGTCTTAATGTGGCAAAACCGGTATTGGAGGGTTGAGATGGAAAGTCGTGCAGTGTATCATAGGCTGGTATAACTTGTTGACCTGTTACAGAAAAGCAGCTGAGTAAAAGGAAATGCAAACAAGAATTGCTTGCTTTGTGACTTTCTTAAGCCTATGGCTGTTATTCTGGAGAGAGAAGTAGGTGAGAAACAGGACAGAGGATCATGTTGAAAAGTATCAGACTGTTGTTGGTATTGGATGAGCTGCAAAATGAAAAAGTTCTTTCCCTAAATCACCTTGACAGAGCTATCATTAGCTTCTGAGCACCTGGATTGTCTTTGGATGTGGCAATCTGACAGGTGCATCTTGTGAACTGTTTTACCAGCACAGCTGCTGTGGGAACTATAGTACTGCATTTATTTTAAAATAAGTAATAAAATAATATTTTCTGCATATGTTGCAATGCGATACCAACTGTATGTTACTATAGGAAACCCTTGGCTGGAGGAGATGCTTGAACTTCCTTTGAGGTATGAAAAGAGTAGGCATTCTTACTTGTTCTCTGCTGCTGCTAAGCCTGAGTTCATAAATGAAGAAGGGTTTTGCTTTTATGCTGAAGCCACAACACATGACATGAGCTTCATGCATATTAACTGAGTGGTTTGGGAAGGGCAGAAGAGAAGAGTTTTCAATGTCTTACTTTATAACAAAAAAAAAACCAGTAGTGTGCAGAAAAATATCATCACTCCATTGCCTATGTCTTGGTCATATCATATCCTTTGTGTTGAAAGTACACTTATTATGAGTGCTGGACAATGTTGAGAGCAAAGGTGATAGTAGGTTGGGGTCATCATATCCATCCATTGCACTGACAGAAATGCCACAACTTTTTGGTTGACAAGTTATTTTTGTGTAAGTCTTTAGCTTAACTGTAATTTCTCCCAGTTATGTTCAAATGAGATCCTTCAGTGACTGAGCTGTTATGTAAAAGAGACTCTTTTAAATAATAAGAACAAATTTTTGAAAGTATTTCTTGTCCTTTCTTTTGAAGAGCCAGTCTGTCTCATGAGCCTGTCAGGGTTAGTGGTGTACTGAATGTAGTGTTGTCTGCCAGATAGCCACCATACCTGTTTCACTGACCCATAAAGTACTTTTCACTGTGCTCAAATGGAGCTGCCAGCCTACATTTTCAATCTGCTACTCTTGCCTGAAGTGTTTAAATACTACCAAATGACGTTTCCATGAGAGTTTTTGTTTGGAAGAGTAGGATTTCAGTCCATTTTAATGAATGCTCCCAAGCTTCCTAGCTCCCACTATGTCCGAAATCTTTTGTTTTACCTACATCCAACAAAATAATTTGAGAGGACACAAGAACAAATTTATGGAAGACATGGAGAACAGTTGCTTTTCTTCTCCACAGTGAAAATTTTCATGGGTGCATGTCTGTGTGTGGTCCAGTTTGAGGTCCAGTATGAATGCTAGATCTGTCCCATCTCTGCTTTTTTCAAACCAGCAGTTAACACAGATTGCAAATCACAGCCTCCAACCCCCACTTTCCTGAATGTGAAACTGAATGTGAAGGGCATGAGCATCTGCAGAGTGATGCACCATTAGTGAATTATAGTTTCTCTAGTATATATTCCTTTATTATAGCAGCCACAGCTTATTGCAGTAGAGAGTGATAAGCAAGTCACCCTTCAGCTGTAACCTGGTGTTAGCTACAGCAGGAAGTTACTGCTGGCTTTGGTATGTCAGTGGCATCTCTTGTATGTGTATGCCCTAGGGAGAAAGTGATGTACTGAGACCTGAGATAATGAGTCTGAACAGTTGTGGGCCATGGATGAACTGGGAAAACCTCACCACTCAGATCATACACAAAAAATTATTGAGGTTTAGCTTAAATCTGGCTTTGAATTTTAGAGAGTCTAAGATAAAGGTTAGATGAAAGTCTGAGTGACTGTAATAATATTGGCCACAGTTTCCAAGAAATGCAACTGGAGGAGAGTGGCAGCTTGAGAGCTGTATTTTTATTTGTCCTACACTGGAATGAGCAACTGTAGGCAGAGATACATAGAGTGAAGCTTGCATTGCATGGAGGAAAAGAGGTCTTGTATGGTGGTAACCCTCAGCAGGGAGTAGCTGTACTTGCATTTACAGATGATGTTACCTTAATACGAAGAGAAATTAGAGTAGTAAGTATTGGGGAAGAGTATGTGGGAAGGATCGTCCAGGGACACGTGAAAAAAGGAATAAAAGACAAGATTCTAGAAGCCAAGGAAAGTATTTTAAAGGCAGCATGGCCACACATACCAAGTGTGATTGCTAACAAAGGTAAGGGTGGGGTACTGATCTAAAGATTTTGGTTAAGTAATTCCTGAGATCCTGACTGAGTTAACAAATTGTACCTATAAGGTAGCACTAAAACTCCAGACAGCAGCTGTAAAAGGAGAAGGGTCAGTGGTTGGAGAGATAGTGTGATGTGAATGCCACTGTACCTTGGAATGGAAAAGGGGCAGGTGAGATTGGGAGTTACTGAAAAGACTAAGAGAAGGAGTATTTTAGGAGGGAAGTGGAGGTGGGGTGTGAGACTGTACAGTGGACAAGGGGTGTGTTGTGTGGTAAGGGAGCAGGAGGAAGGCTGGAGAAGGGAATTAGAGTCTCTGGTGGTAAACCTGATGGAAATTATGAAAGTGTTGGTGGTAACTGGGGTGGTTGCAAAAGAAGATTAGTGGGGGGATATAGAAGAAGATGTAGTGGGGGGATGTTACCCTGAGCTGTGTGGGCAGCTAATCCAAATTCAAGCTGTGGTGCTTTGATGGCAGGACAGTGGGTGGCGCTTACATTCTGTGAAAGTTACCAGTCTCTCCCCAGAACAGGTTTCTGAGAGACATGAAATGTCAGAAAAATCGCTCTGAGCTCTATATTCATCCGGAGTTTGCTTTCCTGCTTTCTCGTTCTTCCAGCAGGAATATGTTAGTATGTGAGGTCAGTAGTGAGCAGTAGGATTTCTTTTGAAAGATCAGGTACAGTCAGAGGTTCTTACCTGATGTGTATTTGACAAAATGTACTAGAGAATAGTACAAGAGATCTTAAGATCTCTTGCCTCTAAAACTGGGCAGCTGCTTTTCCTCTCACACCAAAGGAGTTGGGAGCTATAGCATGTGCCGAGGATTTTAATAAGAGGGACAGGACATGCCTGGTTTCTCAAAATTAAACATTTTTCATTAGAAGATGCCAGCAGTATTAGCAGTATATGCTGGTGAAGTGTGGGCTGGATGAAAAAACTGAGATGCATTGAAAACTGGCTGAACAGCCAGACCTGGAACATGGTGATCAGTGGCATGGGGGTCAGGAACCAGCTGTGTCTCAGTAGAGGGGCTGATCCTTTCTAATGTCTGTTAATGACCTAGATGATGGGGCAGAGTATACCTACAGCAAGTGTGTTGATCACACAGAACTGGGAGTGGTACAGTTAATGTACCACAGGATCTGTGCTGCCATCCAGAGGAACCTTGACAGGGGAGAAGTGCACTCACAGTGGATCTCATGAAGTTCAGCAAAGGGAAGTGCAGAGTTCTGCATCTGGGGAGAAGCAGCCCCAAGCATCAGTATATGCTGACCAGGAGTCAACCAGCTGGGAAATGGCTTTGTAGGGAAGAACCTGGTGGTCTTGGTGGACACCAATTTGACTGTGAGCTATTGTGTGCTCTGGTGGATGAGAGGTCCCACAGTACCCTGGGCTGCGTTAGGAAGATTGTTGCCAGTAGGTTGAGGAAGGTGATCCTTTCACTTCATTCCGTAAGGTCATATCTAACAAGTTTGGAGCTCCCCACTACATTGTCTTTTCAGTAGTACTCAAAAGCTATCTGGACAGAGTCCTGGGCAGTAGATGATTCTGACTGAGCTGGGAGGCTGGACAGTATGACTTCCTGAGGTCCCTTCCACTATCCACCATTCTATGACATTGCCTGACCAGTCTGGTGGCCTGTTATGATGGAGCAACTACAGTGCTTGACAAGGGAAGACTGTGATATCATCTGCCTGGACTTGGTGGTGGATAAGGAATTGGCTGGATGGACATAGCCAGCCGGCTGTGGTCAGTGACTCCATGTCAAAATGAAGGCCAGCGACAGATTGTGACCCCCAGGACTGTCTTGGGACTGGTGCTCTTCTGTCTCTTTACTAGTGACACAGAAAGTGGAACCAAGGGCACCCTCAGCAGGTTTGCAGATGACATGAAGCTGAGTGGTGCAATTGACACAGCTGAAGGATGGGATGTCATCCAGGAAGACCTGGACAAACTTGAGAAGTGGGCCTATGAGAACCTCACAAAGTTCAACAAGGCCAAGTGCAAGGTGCTGCACCTGGGTGGGGATAATTCCAGACATGAGTACAGCCTGGGAGAAGAGCTGCATGTGAACAGACCAGTGGAGAAGGACTTGGGGGTTCTTGTGGATGAAAAGCTGGACATGAGCCAGCAGTGTGCAGTCACAGCCTGGAAGGCCAGTGGCATCCTGGGCTGCATCAAAAGAGGAGTGGCCAGCAGGTCAAGGGAGGGGATTCTCCTCCCCTCTGCTCTGGCTTCATGAGACCCCACGAGGAGTGCTGTGTGCATTTCTGGGGTCCACAGCACAAGAAGGTCATGGATCTGTTTGAGTGGGTCCAGAGGAGGCCACAAAGATGATCATAGAGCTGGAAAGAAAGGCTGAGATTGTTGTGGTTGTTCGGCCAGGAGCAAGAAGGCTCTGAGGAGACCACATTGTGGCCTTCCAGTATTTAAAGGGGCCTTGTAAAAAAAGATTTTTTATGTGGGCAGGTAGTAACAAGACAAGGAGGAATTATTTCGTACTAAAAGAAGGAAGATATGGATTAGATGATAGGAAGAAATTATTTACTCGGACGATAGTGAGGCACTTGACCAGTTGCCCAGAAAAGCTGTGGATGCCCCATCCCTGGAAGTGTTTTCATGTCATGTGTACTAAGCCAAGAATTAAGTTAGGGAGTGATTGCTTCAACTGTTCCACCTCTAACAGGCATAAAAAAAAATTTTAGACAGTCTGACATGTCTTCCAGGCTGGAAGATTAAAAGGATAATTAATAAGGGAGAAGCCACTTGCAAAAAGCCTTTCCTTTATACTTTTTCCTCCCTTTCATTAGTAATTGTAGTGACTGCTTTGGGGAATGAGGGGGTGTAGATTTTTCTTTCCTTTGCTTTGCTTTGGAAAATGATGTAAAAATTAGTATCTCTTCTGCTCAGAAATAGTAGGCAGCTCCAAAAAGAGTTCACAGTCAGTCTGCCAAGTAAGTGGAGAAATACCATTTTAACTATCTATTTCTGGTATATTTTTGGGCTGCTGATCACTGTTGGACACCAGCTGTTGGAATTTTTATTCCTGGAATTGGGAAAGTCAGCAAGGTTGTGCTCAAACAGGTTATGTGTCAGAGGTTTGAAAACAAATTTTGGAAGCGTACATGACAATTTGAATAGCTAAGCTGGGTAATTCAAAATGCCAGAAGTCACACAGTCAGTAAATTACATGGCCATATCAGAAAGTTCTTTGTTGGTTAATGTAATCAGAAGTATATAAATGTATTAATAAATGTGATGACTTTAAGGGGAGTGCTTCTGTTGGTATGACTGCAGGAGACCTTGTTGATTGCTAATACTGTAAGACCTCATTACAGAGACCATCTCCCAAAATAGCAATAGCCTGTAGCAGGAGCATGAATGCATAACGTGACTCATTGGCTTGGCTTTTAACCTGTACTTCACTGCACCTCTGTTGAATGGGGAAAAAGCCAACCAACAAAAAACTAAACCAACCAACCAAACCCCACACCACTGGAGGTGCACTAGACACTTCAAAATAAAGCCATTCTTCTGGAGCTGGAAACCAGCCTTGTGAAGAGTGTTATTAAGAAAGGGAAAGGCTGTGGAGTTTTGGGTGGGCTGGGTTGTGATGAATTAACAGATTAAACTAAGTCTATCAACCTTCTGCTCATATGAGACTTGAACAGCAACATCTGCTGAATTGCACTGCTTGGTTGAGTTTTAGCACTCCATTGTTCAAATGCAGAATCTGTGCAATAAAACACAGCTGCAGTCATGTGTAGGCAGACACGCACTAAGGCACTTCTTCCCATAATTAAATCCGTGATACATTTCATAGAAAGTAAGTAATTTATAGAAAGTGAGTAATTTTTAATAACTGAATATTACCAAAAACCCCACAAATGCAGTAGACACAGTAGTTTCTGCACCTATTATTTATTGTTACTGCTTTAACATAATGAAAAATTGAAGCAGTCTGCCTCTAGATTGTGGGGAGAAGGGGAAGGAGGTAGCTGAAAAATGACTGTTTCTTGAGTTGCTGTCTTAAACTACCACTGGAATGTATTTTTATCTTGATTTTTTTAGATCACAGCAAGTGTTCTCTTCAAATCATTTGGTGTTACAGTAAGAGAAATGCAAGAGAAATGTTAATACCTTTATTAGAAGCAGTGTGTAATTTATTTCATTTGTGCATTTAAAGGTTCAGATAGTGAAGAGGATGAAGATATGAAAGAAACACTGAAGCAGAGCTTAGAAGAAACAAACAAGCAAGAAGGTCTGTCAATTTTTACTGTTCTGTGTTAAAAAGCACTATTAATTATGGAAGACAGAAAAACTGAACTTAAAATGAGTTTTACAGCCAGTAACTGTTAGGAATACTCTAAACTATGCTGGGCAGTCTTGAGTAGTGAAGAATGCTGTGATGAGTTATAAATAAAAAAAATTTCTAACCTGAAAAGTATGCCATCAAACTAAAACTCTATTTTATTGGACACCACAGGGTACTGATCAGTTAAAGACTGGACTGAGTTCACTTTGCACCAGTTTAATATGACTGTTGTCTCAGAGCAGAACTATTGACTAAATACCTGAACTTCTGAATAAATAATTCAAGATTAGCTATCATTTTAAAGTAAAGCACTCTGGTCTCCTGAAAGAGCTGTAGAGTTATGCACATGGTTGAATCAGCATCACATCTGTCCATTCACATCATATCTTAAATTATTTGAAATTGTTTTCATTCTTTTGCTTTTGAGCTTACTGGTGGTGTTCAGTGTAGTCATGCATTTTTGGTGACAGACCAGTGTACTTTGAAAAATTTTATTCTGCTCCTCTGCCTGATGGAAATAAACTAAAAAAAAACCACAAAAAAGTTGTACAAGCTCAGTGATAAAACTGATTACTGAATCTTATGTTCCCAGAATTTATTCAGTTGTAAGTTTACCAGCTGTTACTACACACTGTTGTTGAATGTCCAGCATTCATCTCCAGCACTGAAAGTTGGGTGCATTCAGGCCCCCCTAGTACTGGGAGAGCAGTGACATTTGGTGCATGCAGGAGGTCCCACTTCTGATGCTGCAGTGCAGAGGCATCTGACCTTATGAAGCAGCCTGGCTTCAGATGAGTCACAGCTTGGACCTTATTCTATATTTTTGCACAGGCTTAGTGGCTAAATAACATATTTTAATGCAAGCAGTTATCTGCAAATGGTTCTATGTCTTTGTTTGGTTTTGTTTGTTTCTGTGAGCATGTAATATTTTTCTTTAAGCATCTCTCTTTTATCAGTAGTTCTGGATGTTACAGGAAAGTCCAGAAAGATGAGAGAGCAATCAGTGATATGATCTCTGTTCCAAGTCTCAGCCTTGCATAAAACAGCCCAACAATTATTAAAGTTTTAAAATTCTAATTCTTTTTTCATGAGAATAGACAGGTCTTTCTTTTTAATAGGATGTGCTTGTGTCCTCCTAAAGCAGAAGATGAATAATTCATGAATGACAGTGTGTCTGAAAGCTGCTTTAATTTTTCCAGCTACATTATTGATATTAATATTTGCTGTGTGTACAAACCTTGTCAAATTTATGGTATTTGATCACTAATGCCAAGCAACTGGTGCCCAAAATAACCTAAATGTAATGCAAAAACAGTTTCTTTTTTGAGTATTATGAAAGTTGTTGGAGATTAAGTCAGATGAGTACAATGCAATTTTCCTCCCCCCTGTCAAAACTGTCACAGCCCTGATCTAGACTATTCTTACTGCTGAGAATGACTTTTTATCTGCTTACCTGGCCTACCTAGTAAGAGTGACAACACTGCTGCCAAGTCAGAATGTAGGTATGGGCATATCTCTGGATAAGGGACTGGAATGAAAATACTGAAACCTCTCTGCTTGTTATGTGTATGTAGTTTTTTGTTTTAATACTTTGTTTATTTTTCTTGGTGCATACATATGGGTTCTAATCTTGCTGTTAGTTTGACCAGTAAATACAGAGTTGCAATTATGATCTTAAATTAATCATTGGGCTGCTCCTGGTTAAGACAGTGACAAGCTGTAGAGGTGTTTTCCACATTTTGTAGTGTTGAAAAGATAGTATAAAACAAGGAGAGGAAATATTTTCATCTGTTTCTTAGTGGTTTTTTGCAGTCTGCTGACATTACCCACAGAAATAAGTTCATGCTTTATGTAGTAATATGAGAGTAGTTGTGTTTATGGCTAGTTATCAATTGCATTTTGACATCACAGTCTTTTTTTATTTATACAGAACTGCGAGATGCAGAACTGCAAGATGCAGAACTGCAAGAAGCTATCAAAAGGAGCCTTGAGGAAATGTAAATGAAGATACTTCAGTACATTAACACCATGCCATCAGAACTGCTCACAAAAAAGGAAGCTTGTTCCATCTATTTACAAGGGTTCAGAAATGCCACTTTCGAAATGTCTTTAATTGTTAGATTAATAATCTGATGTCCTCTGTCATATTGATGAACAGCTGGAGTTTATTCATATTCACAGCAATGTTGTTATGTTTGATAAAAAGAAATTTTTAAGCCTTTTCATATTTGTTTCTAAGGGGTGATGACTAAGTCTCTACAATTTAGCAGTTTGAAATTGTTGCCTAATTAGTAGGCTGGTCTTACTAGGTATTTTGGGGTTCCTGGTTGTTCAGGTTTCTTTTCTTAAATTGGTTCTTGTATTTAATTTTTTTGTCACAAAATGTCATTGTCTTTATTTACTTTTTCATGTAGTCTTTGCACCAGATAAAAATAGTAAACTCCAGTTATCTCAGATTTGCCTGGCTAATCTTGTTATAAAGAGAAGCTTAGATCCCAGGGTTGTTGAACATGTGGCCTAACTCTTGCCTGTGGCTGGTTTTACTTCATAGGCCATAATTTTGTCTCTGTCCTGTTTGTTATAAATGTCTGAATCAGGACCACAGGCTTTACAGTTAGTTTACCAGCTTTTTTTGTAAATGTGTTTGCTTTTTTAGAAGTGGTAGAGTATTTGGGTTTGATGGCTTAAAGTTTGATGACTTCATTGCCTCTCCCTTACCTGAGGCAGGAACAACCTTTTAAGGGAACAGAATCTAAATAAACTTTCTAGTTTCTGTTTGGACTACATGTGAAAAGATTTAAACTGTAATATTTCTGTATACTATGCTCTTTGCTCTCTTCTGTTCATGAAGAGGTGGCATTGGATAAATGGATGTAAATGTGCTAATTATTTTTGTACTGTCCTTATTTTAAGTGAAATTATTTGTGTTTAAAATTATCTGTCATCTTTCTCAGTTTTGTTTAAAAATACCTATGCAAACTGTCCAGCTTTACCAGCCTGTTATCCTTCAGTTAATGATTGCTGTCAATCAGTAAGAAATCTCAGTGTAATAAAATGCCAGCTTAATTCTTTTTATGATTCACTCACCTTGCGAGTTTGCTTCTACCTGCTGTATCCTTAAATACTCATTATGCAAGTAGATACTTTTTGTGCAGAATATGATGTGGGGAAGACTGGATTTTTCTCACTCTTCCAAAGAGTCAGCATAACTACAGCTGTTTGTCATCATGGTTAGAAAAGCTGGAAGACTGACACTGGTTTATTTCTAATCATCACCCTGATATAATTGCTATCTCTGAAGCAAGTAGAATGAAGGAAGAATCTAGTGAGGTATCTAGGACTCATTAGCAATTGTACACCTTGAAGAAACTGTTCAAATGCCAGAAAATATTTTGAAAACTTACAGTGCATTTGAGTGTGACTCCCAAGTGTTACAGGGTGAACAGGACCTCTTAGTGGTTTTCCCTTGTGTCTGTTGCTTGTTTTTCTACTGCCAGTCTTGGGTTCATTGCACTCCTGGTAAAATTCAGGTGTGTAGTTCACACTGCTGCTGAGAGAGCCCTATTATGGGAGATTTTGAGTTGTCTTTAGCTACGTAATTTACTACTGTCTTTAGCTTAAATCAGTTCCAGAATTTTTCCCACCCTTTTTCCCAGTGCTTCTGTTAAAGGGTGGAATGAAACAGAAAACAATTGTCATCCTCAAAAGCATCTCTTAAGTTACAGAAGCTTTTGGGCAGGTTTTTTTCCATATAGATCCTGAAGTTTCAATTTCCTTTCACATGAAAAGATGTTTCAGTCTGAGAAATTTCTTTGACTCAATGGTGTTTAAAACCTGGACAGATTGTCTTCTCCAAAGTCTGCTATGTTATGATTATGTACTTTATTTTTCATAACATTTTATTCTGTCATAAATTTAAAGTTTGCTTGTACCTGATGGGCCATGACTTAATTGCTTGCATTAAAAAAAAAGTCCTGTGTGCACACATATTCAGTATACTTGAAGCTCCACTTATTAAACACATCGTATTGGCCTTGTCATCTGCTTACCAAAACAAGTGGCAAATCCCAACCGTTGCTGCTTTGGTTTTTATAAAAAACCAAATAGAGTTCTGGTTTCTCTATAATTTTTATAACAGTAGTCTTCATAATCTGCAATGTCTTGAAATTTGGCCTCATTTTGAAGAAAATTTTGGTCTCTTTGAGGTTCTTTTAACTCAGATTTTTCTTTGTGAAATTTTCTGCCATCACAGGCTTGTGATACTTCTGTTTCCAGAAGAACAGAGAAAATGGGATTCTTAAAACACTGCATGTACAGACATGTGACTTGTTACTCACCAGCATCTTGTGGTTGAACACCTTCAACTAGAAAAGTTGTCTTGTAAATGTGTTCCAGAATTCAATGGTTTTGTCTGGTGAGTCTTGTTTAACTGGCTGAAATTTTTGAGGTTTGTCCTTCATATGCTGAGAAATCTGCCTGAGTTTACAAGCACAACCTGTCTGCTAAAAGGGGCTTGCCCAGTACATTTGTAGTAGGAGTGATTTGTCATGCCCTTTTCAAGAGCATTTACTTCTGTGGTGATGTTTGAGTTCAACCTTCGTTAGCCTAAAGTAATTCAGTAGTGCTTCTTTGTATTTATCTTTAATGAGCAAAAAGTCTAATCTCTACCTGACTACCATCAGGTGTTCATTTCAGTGCTCTTAATTTCTGTATGGTAAATGTGTTAAGTTTTACAAAACTGAAACCGTGACAATTTGAGATTGGTATAAGGCTTTTAATTCATTGGTTCTTTGTGTGCCACATTCTTACGAAACAAAATCCCTTTCTGATCATATTCAGAGACAAGGTGAGATGCCAAATAAGCCAGTGCAACTGTTACTAAAGTCACCGAACCACTGCAGTGTTATATCTGCCTGGTTGCTTCTGTTACTTAATAATATTAAAAAGAGAGGGAGAGATTAGCTGACTCTAAGATACTTGCCTTGTATGTATGTTTTGGGTGGTGCGTTAATTTTCGTAGCTCTTCAAGGAATACAGAAATGACCACCACTGCTCCTGTAGTGGTCATGGAATGCAAACCTTTATGAAATCTTTACCAAATATAGTGAAGTTTATAGAGGTATGAAGTTACGCCATCATCTTTCTTAAAAGGAAAGTGTTCTATCATCTGCTTGCAGTGTCCTGGCTGTGTTTACAGTGACTGCTGTAAATTGGAAGGAGGTGAGGAGGATGAATGATGAATTGTTTCAAAATTAATTCAGAAAAACTGGCTTACATTAGCACAAATATACTTTCTGGCAGTTCTTTCCAGCTAAGCAATTTTATGAAAGTCTGCATTTGCATTTTTCTTTGGTACTTCTAAACCCGTTCAAGTTTCCTGTAGAAATTCTTAGTTCAAGTTGTTTGGTGCTTAGTAGTAACAATCTGGGTCAAATAATATGGCTTGAGAAAATTCTAAAAGTGTACGTAAACAAGTTAGAAAATTTATGGCAAATGGCAAGAACATGCCAAGTGTGTACTTGAATGGCAAAGCTCTGTGTGCATGGAAATTTAATGTAAAGTTCCCTTTGTAAATCTGTGCAAATTGGCTTTCACTGACTGCAATATCCGAATTTCTGGTAGTCCTTCCCTTTGATTTTTTGCTCAGAGCTCCACTGTCAATCGACCGAGCATCTGCAGCTGTACAGAATGCACTGGCTCATTTAATCGTCTGCTTTGCTCCAGTGAGAATGAACTGCTGCGTGCCCCAAAATGGTCATAGAAGCTTTCAGATTGCTCCTGAGACAGAGGGCTTCATTCACACTTCTAACAGGCCTGGGACCTCGGGGCTTGCCCACACAGTAAAACAACTGCAGCGTGTAAAGGCAAACCCACAGCTAGTTTTAATTAGCATTGGTAAGAACAGCAGTAAAGGCACAGCAGCACAGGTTCAGCAGGTGTGAAGTGAGGAGGCAGCCTACTGTGATAGCAGACATGTATTTTCATTGAAAACATACCCTGAAAAGTCAGGTTGGCCCATCGTTGTTGTTGCAGTGCTGGAGAGACTGCAGGCTGGTTTTTGTTGGCTGGCCTGAGCCATGGATGCATCCTTCAGCCATGTCTGGGAACTGTTGTGTTTCCAGAAGACCTGCGCACAAGGAAGGTTCTTAACCACCGAATTATTTGGGTTGGAAGAAGCCTTAAAATCATCTAGTTCCAGCCTGCTGTGGAGAGGAACACCTCCCACTAGACCAGGTTGGTCAGAGTCCCATCCAAGCTGGCCTTGAACACTTTCAGGGATGAAGCATCCACAGCTTCTCTGGACAACCTGTTCCAGTGCCTCACCACCCTCACAGAAAATAATTTCTTCCTAGTATCTAACCTAAATTTCCCATCTTTCAGCTTGAAAATACTAAATTCCTGCAGGTGAAGGCAGGAAAATAAGCCTGCATGGCATTTCTTGGGTGTGGACTTTCTCTTTGATCCTGTTCCATGACAGCTCATGTGTAAGTGCTAGGATATGTGACAAGGTATATATCAGGATTTGAAATAAGGCAAAGCTGGAACTAAGGTGCTATTTAGTAGTGTTACAATTTGCGGTGCTTTTGGTGTAGGCCATCTCCCTGGCTCTGGGGCTTCTACGGATGCATCAGATGTCTGAGACCTGGGAAAGTTGCTCTTTCTGCTGTCTCAAGGGACTTTGTGCATGTGAATGAGACTACTGTTCATTGCTCTGTTTTGCAATCAGCACCCGTTTTTTACAATGTTGTAGTTTAAACAAGAGACAGCCATTGTTTTCACTGCTGTGATGGGAATGCAGGAACAATGGGACACACACCCTCTCCTCATGTTTTTGCTGGTGCCCATAGCCAGAGCCGGGCTGTGCGGTCCTTCACATGAGCACAGATGTGGGGACATGGGAGAAGACAGGGATGTTAGCATGGCCTCACCAGCAGTCCTGATCATGCTTCACCACTGATGGCAAGGAGAATGAAATATGTTCTTTGTTTCATGTGTGGGGGCCCTTCCTCCTTCTTACCTCCCTGAAGGACCCAATTCCTGCCTTTTGTGTCCTCAGAATTCCCCCAACTGAGCTGTGAATCACTTTCCTTCCCACAAGAATGGACCCCAATCTTTCTAGACCAACCAGTTATTATTTTAGAAAAGTGATGCCAATTGTCCCTTTACATACCTCAGCAAAAATAAAGGAGGTGGGGGCAATTACTCTAGAGAGCAGGAAAAGCAGTTTTCAAGGTCCTTCGAAGTCTCTGGAAGGGAAAATATCCCAGTTTTTACAGGCAATAATTTCAAGACTTGTCCTGGAAGACCATTTTTGCTTTTAAACTTGCATTTTGTTTCCTCAGTTTTGCTATTCCCTCCCACGTAAACTCTCCTTTTGCTGTTAAAGAGGTTAAGTCAGCTGTGATACATTTGGACACTTAGGGCTGTTCTGCATCTCTGATTCATCTGACTCAGCTGTTTTTACCTGTGGAGAGCTGTTCATGTTTTACATGTTCAGAGCTGTTCAGCTACTTTGATTTCTACTTTTAAAACCCAATCTAATTGATGCTTAATAAATTGGCATAGGAAGAATAGAAGGATCCCAGGAAATAAATGGTAGCAAACTATGTGTCATGGCTACAAATGGGTTCTGGTTGGGGGGGGGAATGGTTTTTAATTATCTTCTATAGAGCTTGTAGAGAGATGGATGGAACATTTGTTCAAATGAAGCTATTTCCATGAGCTCACAGGCAATAAGCCTTGCTTATCCAACCACATGGAACAAAGAAAACTCAGGCAATTAATTTAACGAGAGTACTCGGGACATGATATCATTCTGAATGGACGAGCCTGAGAAAACAGCTATTTTGAATCACAGCAGGATAAGCACACAAAACAGTATCCCTGTGCAACAAAATCCCTCTTAGCTGGGTGCCAAAAATTGGTCTGTTAGAGCCATGGGGTATTTGCCCAAACCTCGTCTTTTGGGATAAGCAAATTCCTTTTTAAATACTCACAGTAGTGGCAAGTAAAACTTATGTGTGACTTGAATTGCTGGTGCTTGTGAGAGAGAAGGTGCCATTTCATACAGGCAAATTAAATATGTTCTTGGGACAAGTCATTACTAGATGTAGATCCATTACCTTGGCTACCATGAAATAGATTTATCTTTTCTCTCTAGCATAAAAAGAGAACATAAACCACTTTTCTTTCCAGTAAGCTTTTTTGTAGAATCCTACAATAACAGCTGATGAAACAGCTGCTTTTCTGCAAGTAGTAGGGGGCTCTTGCAGTTGGCAGGAGAAAGATGCACTATAAGTAGCAGTATCCAAAGTACCTTTTTTTTTTTTTTTCTTTAGGAATTCTGTTCTGGTTCTGCTTGCAGTAAGGGTGTCTCTGATTTAACTTTTCTCTCCTTTCAAGCTTCTGGATTTTAAAAGCTCTTTATTTTTTCTCTTCTTGTTTCTTGCACTTTCCACTGTTTTCAGTTTTGTAGTTTACTTTTTAATTAGCCTTAAATAAAAATAACATTTGGGTAGTTGTGGATTTCTTGTTTTCTTTAATGAAAGGGCAAACCAATGAACCAGCCATACAGACCAGTTCTGGAACTCAAATCCTCATACCAATAGCTCCCATCTCACACAAAGTTAATACAGATATTGAAAATATCTGTACTGCAGATGTACTACAGCCAGAGTTCATGCTGCTTTTGGCTGGTGCAGGTTTTGTTGCTTTTGTCACAACGGGGAGTGCAGACAGGAGCGGGACAGCCCGGGGTCTCTCTGTGCCCCGCAGGGTGACAGGAGGAGCAGAGGCACCCCACGGCCGCCGTGTCGGGGTGTGCGGGGGCAGGTGCAGGTGACCCTGCGGTGTCGGTGACACCAGGGGACACTGGGCTGCTGCGGCCTCCAGGGCTGTGTGCGGAGAGGGCAGAGACCAGAGGGACAGGGAGCTCTGGGGCAGGCACCTCAGCCAAGGCTCTGGAGAATTCTCTCACCAGGAATGCCTGAGGGAGCCGGGTCTGTTCAGCCTCGGGAAGGGGTGACTGAGAGGGGACCTCATCACTGTGATTATGTACCTAAAGGATGGGTGATGGAGCAGCCTCTTCTCCCCGGTGACAAGTAATAGGACAAGAGACAATGCACAGGAAGGGAAGTTTCACCTGAATACGAACAACTTCTTTACTGTCGAGGTGATCGAGCACTAGAACAGATTGCCCAGAGAGGTTGTGGAGTCTCCCTCACTCGATTGGGGCAGGGAGGTTGGACCAGCTGACCCAGTGTGGTCCCTCCCAGCCTGGCCCGTCCGGTGATTCTGTTGCCCCCCGGCCGAGGCGAGGCGGCCCCGCCGCGCTGCGTGAGGCGGCGCCCGCGGGCCCGGCGCGGGGGCGGGGTGGCCGCGGGGGCCGGCGGCGGGGCGGCTCCTTCTTTGGCCATGAGCGAGGTGCCGGCATTCGGCCGCCGCCGCCGCCTGCGGGACGCGGGGAGGGAGCGGCCGCAGCGAGGTTCCGCCGGCGGCAGCGGCGGGTGGGATGGCCCAGGCCAGGATCAGCGCCAAGGCCAGCGAGGGGGCGCAGCAGCAGCCGCAGCAGCAGCAGCAGCAGTCGGGAGGGCAGCTCCGGGGCCGCTTCTACCGCTCCACCTCCATGGCCGACCGCTCCAGCCGCCTGCTCGAGAACCTGGACCAGCTGGAGCTCAGGTGGGGCCGGGGCCGGGCGCTGGGAGGGGGCCGGGGAGCCGGCTGGCCCCGAGCCGGTGGCTCCGCACGGCGGGCCGGCGGCGGGCGCGGAGCCCTGCCCCGGCCGGGCTGCGGGGGGGGCGGTGTGAGGCTTCTGGAGGGGACCGAGGGAAAAAGGGCTCTCCTCCAAGCTTAAAAATGGGAGCTGCTGCTCTAAGGTGAGTTAGCGTGGCCTGGAAATACACGAAAATAGGATTATGTATAGGAATGTATGAAAGTAGACGTTTTTCAGAGAAAGCGCGAAGGGCTGCTTCGGATGTGTTACCCCTCAGGGTGCGGGGAGCCTTTCGCAGACGGGGATGGGCTCTGCGAGCTGTGGCACGGCGGGTGCGAGCATCGTGCCTGTCGTCCCACCCTGTCGCCCCTGTCCCGCACCTGCGGACAGGTGTTTTATAAGAAGATGCAGGAAATCCGAGGATAAAACGTGGTGTCATTCAGGCTCTCGGAGACTTTGGCTAGCCTTTAAGCTGCAGTGCTGTATGCTGGCGTGTGAGGCTTCTCGTCTGCCAAGCCTCCCTGTGCACTTACTGGTTCAGCTGTGGATGTTCTTGCTGTGTTTGTGTCCACCTCCTCTCTGAGGTGTATTAAAACGTGTCACTATAAAATGTGAACAGCATTGCATTCTGCAGCTGAGGTGTGTTTTTTCAAAGTTATTGAACATGCTGTGTGCATTTCATTATTGTGCCAAGACATGTCCTGACTTTTTCTGCTACTTGACGTTCCCTACCTAATGCCATTTGACTTTTTTCCCAGTTTGGCCTCATGAGAGATGATACCTTGCCTTTAATCATCTTCCCTGTCCTCTCAGCTCTGCTAAATTACATAGTGTCCTTTCTGAGGTGGATGGATGTGCAGGATGCCACTGATTCACCTCCTCTGGTACTGTTTCAACACACCCTTTCCTTCATTACAGCTGCATATTGATCAGCAGCTTTCACAGAACCACCCAGAACGTTTCTAGGACTTTCCTGTAATTAAAAGAGCTCTGTGGGATGCAGGGGTTTTATTTCCCCTTTCTGCCTGCATTACTTTGCATTATTCAGGAGTGGACTCGATGTGCTGTTATATTAGCCTTTCACTTAGCTTGATTAAATCTCCTTGAAGTCCTTTGCAGACTTCTCTGAATTTGACTAAACAAAATCACTGTCTGCAAACAAGTCTCACTGCTTACATCCAGGTCTAGGTGTATGATGAATATATAATCCAAAAATTAGCATGAGAATATGCAAAAATGTGTTTTAGATTTGCTGAGTGACTCTGAAACAAAGCAGACAGTTTGGTTAGCCAGCAATTAAACCCTCAATTAAACTTCCCAGTTTGCTGTGGTTCTTTCAGACAGCCATAATTCTAAATGTGGAATAGTAATGAGAGAAAAAAAAGTCTAATTTGATAAAAGCCACTCAAGTCTTATGCTTTTGTTTTTGTTTTTTTTTTTTTTTTCTATTCACAACTAATCAGCATGCTTCATTTCAAATTTATTTTGACAGGAGGAGAAACTTCCAATCTTTCTCCTTGTCCAGCTTGTTTGGTTTTGCTATAGACCCTCAAGATGTTGCTTGTAGATACAATAAGTGAAAATTCGTCAAACTGAACTACGGCCTTTAATTAAAACCCTCAACAATCCTCAGTTCTCAAGTTGCTTAAAGTCAACTGAGCTCTTAAGCAAGCTTCATCCCTCTGGAAACCACAGGATCAAAGAATGTTTTGGGACAGGAGGGACCTTAAAGGTCACCTAGTTCCAGCCCCCTGACATGGGCAGGGGCACCTTTCAGTAGACCAGGTGGCTCAAAGCCCCATCCAACCTGGCCTTTAACACCTCCAAGGATGGAGAGTCCACAACCTCTGGGCAACCTGTTCCAGTGTCTCACCATCCTCATAGTGAAGAATTTCTTCCTGATACCTAATCTAAGTCTACCCTCTTTCAGTTTAAAGCCATTGTAAAATGCTCCAGTTTGAACAGCCTTCCCTTTCTTTCCACTGTGAGAGCTTCTTTCCCAACAGTAATGGGGTATTTTTGTACCTCCCTGATAGGTGTTTGCAGAGGGGATTTCTGCTGTATGTAAAGTGAGCAGGGAAGGGGAATCAGTTTGGGAGGGAGTGCTGGGGAGCGAGTGCCCGAGGCAGAGGTGGCGAGGGGGCAGGTGGCACGTTTGCCCCTTGTAAGGGCTCGGACCTTCGCCAGTGCCAAGATATCTCAGGAGCAGCTGGAAGCCAGACCAGAGGCTCTGTTTATGAGTCACTGCATTCTGTTGGTTGTGTTAAGTGAAAACACAATTTTAGGTGTGATGATACATGAGGTAAGTCAGATTCTTGCTGGGTATCTTTTATCTTCATATTTGGTGCTTTTTATCTTGTTTGGATCAATCATGTTCCACCAGCATTCATTTCAGTGTTCACAGGACTGCTTACCTGGGAGAGGACACTCAGCTGGAGGGCAGCCTTCCCTTTCTTTCCACTGTGAGAGCTTCTTTCCCAACAGCTGGAGGAGCTGAGGATGCCAGGGTGAAACCCCCTGTTTTGTCTCCCTCCAGTGTGCCTGATTAGCTCCATTTCAGGAAAAAAAAAGCTGTTCCATCCTCAGATGTTTCTCATTTCCTTTGAAAACTTATCTGAACCTCCAGCCCGTGGGCTTTAATAGTGGGCTGTTTAAGTCAGTCAGTAGTTTAAAGGACAGGGTTATTGCAGCTGTCCTAAGAAAGCGGGTGTCATGTTTCTCATCTGGAAACAAAAGCACAGCCTGGTCCACCTGTTTCTCAGGGGAATGCTCTGCTCATGTAAATGGTATGTAGCAAAAAAAGGCATTGCTCACCTAATTGCTCACAAACAGGGAAAATCAGAAGTAAGGAATGTCTTTTTCAGTGTTAGGTAATAGATGGAATATTTAGTTGAGGTTCAAAGCAACAAATTTACTTGGATTGTTCAAAGTAAAAATATGATTGGAGGTTTTCATCTCTAAAGAAAAAAGACTGTACTTCTGCATCAAAATAATTGATAACTGGGCATAAATATGACTATTTTGTGTTCTATTTTCTTCGCCTTTTATGCTTTGGTTGGTTGTTTTTTTGAGACTTGGATTGTGTTTCCACCCCTTCCCACATCAGTCACCTCTGTTAGAGGTTTAAATCTTCCAACTGTGTTTTTTTTAGTCCCCCACACAAGGAAAGGAAAGATTTACAGAAACCTGTGAAGTTAAGAAGCCATGCATTTTAGGAAAGAAGTTATGAGAACTGACTGCATGGTGTGATCCTGACACATTATTTTTCTGAAGTTGGTGTGACTGGTTTCCATTTTTTTTGTTGGGTTTCCCCCCACCCCCACTAGAGCACTGTTCCGAAATGACCCCGTCCCACTGTTGTGTGGTACTCTATATTGTGGTTTGGGAAATGGTGAAAATAATTCTGAAGTAGCAGTTATTGCAAATAAAATAGTTCTTCCGATTTGGTTACATTACCTTTAGTAAATTAATGTCAATCAAAGCTCTAGTTGCTGAACTGTATTTTTCTTTTTTTGCAGTATGCAACATTGATTCTGACAATTTGGCTTTTAGGTCCTACCTCACATACCAAGCTGGCCTTTGGAAGCAGTGATATTTTAGGCATCTCTTTAGAACTGTACCAGTTCAGGATATATCCCTGCAATGCAGCTTTTCCACATTCTTCTTAGGACCCAGCAAAGCCTGTGGAAATCATGGGCTGATCTATCTACTGAAGGCAGAACTTCAGTTTTTACATCAGTACAATGATATCCAGAATCTGATTTTAAAACACTATCAAAACTGACAATCTGCACGTCAGATTTTTAATTTACAACTTTCCAGTGACTAGTTTTTTTAAAAAGGCATGGCAAGGCATTTTGAAAATATTACTAGACTTCCTAAATTATAAAGTGAAGACATCTGAAGTATGAAATGACTCCACCTGCCTCATTGCTCTTACTAACCAGTCCGAAATAATAATTAAAAGTATTTGCTCTTGGCATGAATTTGCATTGCATTAACTTTTCCCACTCCTCCTCAGAAAAAACATTAAAGGCAAGGCCTGAAGCCTGTGCTTTCACTGACTAAATTAGGTTAAATATTTTGTAAAACAGAATCATTTGTGAGCAGGCTGCTTGTGAAGAGTGACTATATCCTCAAATGCTCCCTTTTTTTTTGCTTTCACCCTCTTTTCTCTTGCTGCTGTTTTTCTGAAGTTACCTGCCTTGAGCCAGCCTGTGAGGAAGGAGCAGCAGCTCCGTTCCTGTCCCAGGAGACGCGCCCTCATCTGCAGAGACAGCAATAAGCCACCGCTGTCTCAGGGCAGCACCCAGAAATGTTGAAGAGTGTAGAGCACCTAAGAGACTTAACAATGTTTTGGTTTGTTTCCCCTTTTCTGGCCAGGTTTCGTAAACATTTCAGGATAGATGGAGATTCTTGTGATGCAGCCAGACCTCCCGAGCTGTGCATTGCAAACATCTCAAACCATCAGCCGGGTTCACATTATACTGTTGCTTTTCTGTGTGGCCCAAGGACGAAGAGTTGATGGTTTTGGTGCAACTCTTGTAACCAGTTCCAGGTTGGAAAATCCTCTGGAAGCCCCTACCCTCAAGTCTCAGAGAAAAGCCAAGGGAGTGGGACATTTCCCTTTTTGTATCAGGTCAAGTAAAGTGTTGCCTTAGAGTTCTCCAGTGTTCTTTTCCATTATTCAGCTGAATGCAAAAGCACCCTCTTTAAAACTGTGGTGGGGAATAAGACATGAATTAAGAAACTAGACTCAGATTTCTTATGGGGCATTTTCACATTGCCCATGGTGAGCTGAGTCTGCACTTTATACCACAAGGAGAGCAGGCTGTGGGCACAGAACCACACCTTACCAAGACCCAGTAGTTACAGTTTCTGATGGACTTTCCCCTTGTCCTCACTGTGAGGCTCACATGTCAGCTTGAGCAATGTAATGGGACTGGAGTAGGGGTCTGGCTTCAGGAGGGACTGAGTTTCATGCTTCCTTGCAAGCCCAGAAACAGGAGCTGCTCCCACAGAAGCTTCCTCCCTGTGTGAATCAGTGAGCATCGTTCCATGGAAAGTACCAGTGAGAGTGGGAGCAAGCAGTCCAGCATCTTCTCTCAGTGACCAAGGCACACCATTTGTGTCGGGGAAAGCCCTGTCATGTTAGTAAAAGTTAATAGAAGTGTGTGACCTGTGTCCCGCTCACAGGGTTTTCTCCTTTGTGAAAGGGCTTGTTTGGCGCGTTGCAGTTTTTCTGCAGTGTTTGTTGCTTTGCAGGTGGATTCTGTGGGTTCTGCTGGCCTGGCGGTGGCACAGGGAGCCAGGGCCCCTTGCTGCCTCCATCTCTGCAGCTGCCACCCTCACTGCCAAGTTCCCTGGTGGGGACTCAGTCCCTTTCTCTCCTAGTTAGGCAGATGATAATAATTGCCAGTTGGCTACAGGACTTCTGCTATGGGGCTGTAGTACCATCAGGCTCTGCATATCCAAATTATCCGCAGAGTAAGATAGAACAGCACTGTCAGTGAAATAAAAGATGAATTGCTGTTGTTTCCATTTGCCCCTCCATCTGTTTGGTTTTTTTATTTATACTGAGTCTTGAAAAGATAGAGAATATCATGAAGTCAGAGAATCTGTCTCATGGATAACCAAGAACTGACTGCACTTACTCTAAGCCGAAGTTTAAAACAAGAGTTCTTTGCAGCTATATAGGTGAACAGCTATTTTTTTTATTTAAACATTTTGTTTGGTTCAACCACATACAGGGTAGAGGCTTTCCGTGATGCAGCATCTGCCATGGAGCAAGAGAAAGAAATTCTGCTTGAAATGATCCACAATATACAGAACAGCCAGGATATGAGGCACATCAGTGAAGGTGAGAAGCTGCTTTCCTGTACCCTCCAACTGACCCAAAGTCTAATCAGCCCGTTTTTTTAGGGAGCAGCTCTTTGTGAGCAGCACTCTGCTGCTAGTAAGGGTGCAGCATTGGAGCCAGCTGAGGTTGTTGAAGTGTTGCTCATTATCCTGAGATCTCTTCTTCTTGACTAAATTCATGGTGTTCAGGTGGATGGAGTACCATGAACGTCACTGCTGTGTATGTGAAAGCCTATACTCAGTTCACTGATACATTTTCAAAATCAAGATTAACATTGCTTTCCTGGGGGAGAATCATTGATGATGATGATGATGATGATAATATAGCTGAAAATGATTTTGACTACTGGACAGGCATGAGTGCTACAAAGCGTACAGCCTGCAAGAACCTGATGATTAAGATCATTGTCGTAGTTGTGTGATTCATGGCTTTAAATATATTCCCTAAACCTGATTATTAGGTGCTTTAAATTGGTGGTTTATTGGCTCTTCAAGAGCCTACATTTCATATTTTTGAAAAGCAGCTATACTTTCAGAAAACAGAAAACCAGTTTTTTCATGGCCTCTTATTATATCTAGTTTTGTCTTTATGACCTTCTGGGGTATTCTAAATCTCTCCCTCAGAAAGGCACAGAAGTCCTTAATGAGCTAGTTCTGTTCCTGAGTGTTTCCTCATAATATTGTATGTTTTGCTTTAAAGTGACACAGCAAGCATTGTGTCAGCAGTGGAAAAACATTGCTTACAATTTTAGTAGCGTTTAATGCCTCATTCCAAATCAGATACTGGCTTCTATGAAATGAGTATGACTTGGGCAAATGTAAAAAGCTCATTTCTACCTTCTGGAAATCATGTTGATTGTCACTTAAAAAAGAATGTTTACTGCCAAGTTATAGCAGTTTGAGTGTCTTGATGAGCTATTTGCACAGGAAAGTATTTGCCTGTAACCAAGAATATTTTCTTGCTTTGAATTGAGGTGAGAGAGAAGAACTGAATTTGACTGCTAATCGCCTGATGGGCCGAACCCTCACTGTGGAGGTTTCCGTAGAAACCATCCGCAACGCGCAGCAGCAGGAATCCCTACTGCACGCCACCAAGATGATCGATGAGATCGTCAATAAACTCCTCGATGATTTGGAAGACGCCAAAATGCGCTTAATGTCACTTTACGGTGCGTGCACGTCCGACGTGCCAGCGGGACCCATCGATCAGAAATTTCAGTCTGTGGTCATCGGATGTGCCATTGAGGATCAGAAGAAAATCAAAAGGCGCCTAGAGACTCTGCTCAGAAACTTGGAAAATTCTGAAAAGTCCATCACATTGTTGGAGCATCAGAAATCATCTGTTCGGCAGTCTTGCAACAGTAAACAGGATTAACGTATCCTCCTGGCTACTTCTGGCAAACCACAGGATGAGCAAGCGCCCGAAAAAAGCACACAGAAGCCAAGAAAAGAATTCTCTGTATGAGCACACAAGCATATACACATCCACACGCACCAAAGTATCTTTGATTGCGAGGTGCAAGCATTTAATGGGTTTTGGTAGCATTGGCATTTTCTTTTGGCAATAAGGAATGCTATCAGTTCTTCTGTAGAGTCGGTAACTGCTCTATTGCAAATTGTAATTGTGCTTCTGCTGAACTGACAGAAACTGAAAATCTAGCCTTTCTCCATTCTCCTGGGTTTTTTAAACTAAAGTTGTTTTGTCCTATCATGAGATTTCAGCTTTTCTCTGCTGCATATGTAGTGTGTGAACCAGACTTTTGGGGACAAAAGAAAAATCATGGCAATAAATCAAAAGAATTAATAAACCATTTATGGTATTTTCATAAACAACACAGTGTCCTACTCATTACCATTTATAATTTTGCACTTTTTGAATATTTTGAATAAACCTATCACAGTACTAGAGACAGACAGCTACTGCCCAGTTCGTAACTGAGGAAGTGAAAAGCAACACATGTATCCCAGGGATTACCAGCCAGGCTACAAATGACCTGACTCTCAAAATCCGCCCTCCATGCCTGGTGCACCATTCTGGTCCCACAAGCTCATTGTAGCTTTGAGATTGCTGTGTATGTATTTTTAAAAGATAATAGGAAGAGGAATTGTTTATCAGCTACTACTCCACTTTTGCATCATCTATGAAGCCACAGAGCAAAACATTTTGACTTCTCACCTGGCAAACGCCGTATTTGTGTCTTGTATAGGATAGTACTTTGTACATCCAGCATTACTCACCTCTGTGTGAGTGGCTTTTGGTTTGTTTTTTATCTTCCACCCTCTCACTCACAGTAACAGCTGTGCATCATCACTGAGCTCTGTGGCTGTGGGTCAAAAGTTGCAGATTTTAGGGTGTGCCTGGAATTTTGTCACCCCCTGCAGCCTGGCCAGTCTTGCAGTACTTCACCCAAGGCTGGCGGTGCCCGGAGGGGAGCAGGGTGCTCTCTGGCTGAGCCACCAGCAGTTAAAGCTCAGCTGAAGGGAGCCCCAAGGGTCTGAGTGATGCCACCCACCACAGCTGCCTCAGTGGCAGTGCCTAGGGTGTTACAGCTGGATGCTCTGAGGGAACCAGCCCACAGTGAGACCCTGCACATCAGGCTCCTGCACAGCCAACAGTCAGGAGCCCTGTGGTTTCAAATGCCTTGAATGGCCTCAGGGGCTCTGCAAGAAAACTCAAGAGCTGTGCTTCTTGGAAACCAGCTGCTATGAGGTCACTGTCACTGCATTTACTTTGCAGAAATGGCACTTCAGGTGGGTGCTTCGAATGCAGTCCCAGTTTCAGCTTTGAGATTGTGAGAAGTTTCTAAGAGTTGGTGACATTAATTATGTAATTCCACTTTAAAAAATCTTCCAGCTATTCAACAGTATTAAAACCCTTCACAGTAATACACGACCTGCATTGTTTTCAAAACTTGTGCTGTGCAACACTTAAGTTGAAGATAGCCTCTTGTTTCTTAGAATATTCATTCAATATTTGGGTTTTTAAGGCCACTATAAGGTTATTCAGGCAAAAAGCCTTTTTGTTTTCTCTCTTAGATCCTCTTCATTGTACTGATACTTAAAAGCATTTTTATTTTTTATAGCATTTGTGCTATCACAGAATTGCAGAAGAGGTGGGTTAGAAGGGACTGGTGAAGGTCATCTAGTCCAATGCCCCTGTAATGAGCCTAAACCACTGCTTAACACCCTGATAAGGAATAACTGGCAAACACATTGATTTTCTGTATTCAAAACTGCATGCAAGAGGAAGCAGGACTGTGTTACTTCTGATATTCTTCAGATACGTGGGTAAAGAGGCAGACACAAATGCTGATTTCTGCTTTACTAAAAAAAGAAAAAATACCAAAACAATGCAAAACCCCCAACCAAAAATCACTAGTGACTATTTACCTGTTTATTTTCAGAAAAGGGACCAGGCATCTTGGATATATTAATAATACTTTAATCCCACTTCCAGTGTCTACAATCTTAAACCTTGTCACTGTATTGGCCAGACCAATCATAAAAAGCAAAATGACCAGAAAGAGCAGAAAACAATCCCTATTTTGTATTCCAATCATGTGGTAAAGAAATCAGAGGCAAGAGCTAAGAAGCACCATTTCTATTTGTCTGGGGCATCCACACTTGTTCCTTCCAGTGCTCTCATGTGCTGCCTTTGATCCCAGCTGTTGGCAACACACACCCATGAATCAAGCACACATTTCTCAATCAGATTGAGGTTGCACAGCTTGTAGTTGCAGCAATTTTTGAAATTTAATATACTGACAATTTAATATAACCACAAAAGTAGTGACTTATATCAGACCAAACAATAAGCAAACAAACATTTTAAGTTGCATGATGCAACTAGTGTCACTTACAAGAGAACAGCAGAATTAATTTGTAGGGATTTTACAGAACAGCATACACAAGATACTCAGTTTTAAACACTGATTCTTCTGATTGAGGATTTGGTATGTTTGATGGTATGTTGACTTTTTTTTCTACAAATCTCTTACATTTACTTGAGATCATGATGGTGATTAAACCAGTTATGTACATTTCCTCTTTTAGTAAGTTACATTTAAGCCATTAGTAACAATGCATCTTAATCCTCAAAATGAGAGTGGTGTTTCTCCTGGTCCACAGTAATTTTTAATTTTTCTCATCAACTTTAGTGATTTATCATTATTACCCTTCTACTAGAAACCTGAGAATGAGCCCAGTTCAGTACTAGGACTTACCTGGCTTTGAGATGACTCATATAGAACACTTCAACATGGAACATTAGCAGGTTTATCTTATTCCATTATAGCACCTTTCATCTTAAATCTAAGCATTGCTGTGTTTTCATTCTATAATTTTGATTATCTGCTTGTATGCCATATTTAACAGAGAATTATTTTCTTCTCTCAATACTATTTGTGCATTAGAAAGAAGATGTGCACAACTTTTGCTTCCTACAAAAAGATGGCAAGGGCATTTTGATGAATTCGAGCTTGCTGGACCATCCTTGCACTCTCATTTTGGTACAATTAGTGTTCAGGTACTGGAACTTCTACCAGAGGTCTGTGACTACACTTAGAAAAGCAGCAGGGGCTCAGATAGTGTCACTGGAATGGAGCAGCATGTGTGTTGGCTCGCTGCACAATGAACTCCCACAGAGAAGGGCACATCATTCACCTGTTAACACCTGGAGCTCTCAGCCTGAAGGGTGCATGAACAGCTGCAAGGGCAGCCTTGCTGAGTCTTGTGCATGGAACCCACACAACCCACCAGAGTGCTGTGAAGGAAAACTTCAAGTCAGATGTGCTGCAGCCAATAATGAAGAAAATAAAAAGTTATATTTTACTGAAGCATAAAATTAAACAGGAAATCAGACTGACAGTGTGGTAATTCAGGAATTTTGACTACAAAAGTGTTGCCTTAAGAAACACTGAAAGTAAGAAAGCTTCAAAACTGCCCTAACTGGAATATTTAAAGTCTTTTTTAAATTAACCACACACACACAAGCACAGAAATTAGTGTGATCAGTCATACAACTTTGAGATTTGCTATTTCCAGCTGGAAATACATCCCTAGCATTACTGCTTTGCATCTAACGATGCCCCACGTACTGGGAGAACACCCATTCACTGAATGGATACAACACAGAAGTGACAAAGCTGTAGTGTCATACTCTTTAGTGAATCCCTATTTCACTAAGGCATTAACAATCACTGAAGTTTCCTGCTAGTGGTAGCTTTATCAGCCAAGGGCAAAGAATTGTAGCAAGATCCAGATGATACAGCCAACGAGCTATTCAAGAGATATAAAAGGAATATACAGGAGTGCAATGAAATTTGTGTTGTGTGGCATGAGAATCTCTTGCTCTTAATCCTGGGCACCATGGACATAACAGAGCCACATCCTCACCCACCATACAGTCCCAGGGATGCAAAGAGAAGAGCATTTTTATTACCAGCCCTGCACCTGTAGGTTTTGCTAACTAAAACATGATATTTTAATGAGTACACTTGGAGTGGAGAATGAAGTAATGTTTGTAATAAAAATTATTCATGAGGGACAACATTTAGACATGTCTCTTCTTCCAAAAGGCAAAAGTTAGTGCCACTGAAGAGCCACTGAAGAGTGATGTGAATACCTAAGGGTTCCTGCAATATGCAAGTCATCTGGTTTACACCAACACACCAAGCCCAGTAAAATAAAGAATCAAAATTTTCAAGTAGCGTACATGCAGGGCACTTCCCAGAAAGATGTTAATTTGAGCAGTTTCCATCACAGTCATATTAGAGAACAAGCACTGGAAGGTCTCAACAAAGAAAGATCCACTTTAGATTTAGGGTGGGAGTAAAATGAAAACTCACTGTTACCCAATGCTTCAAGTAACTATTCCTACATTAAAGTATATGTACTACATTTCAATATATCTTAAATCTATCAAGTCTGTCAAGTCTCCACCTATGAAAAGACTGCTGAGTTGTTAAAAGCAGTAGTTTATAGTGACATACTGTAAATACAAACAACCTGTACTAATTGTACAGTGTGCTACAGTATAACATAAAATCTTCAAATTGTCATTATACATAATAAAGACTTACTTTTCAATACGCTGTACAAGTCAAACAAGGAAAAAAAGATACTTCAAACACTTTGTGGCTTTGTTTGTTTTTCATGAAAAATGAATAAAACCCCATGAAACTTGTAGACAGACAGTGAAATGTAAAAGTTTCCATATTAAAAACAGTTGTCAAAATTCTTCATGCGTACACTCTCCCCTAAGTTGTGAGGTGGCCCCATGATGTTCAATTATCCCAAGTACCTTACTTCTTACTTCTTAAACTGCTAAGAAAGATAGGACTTGACTCCATTTATACACACAGTGATTAAATGAACTCGTTAAAAAATAGAGGCCTTTATCCAATAGAAAACACAGGAAACATTACGGTGAAGAACACACAGTTTTGTTGCAATAGCAAAAGGGATGGAGTGCCCTCCTTCTTGCCAGCAACAGGAGATCTCTGACACCTTGTCAAAGAAACTGCAGTACTCGGTAGAAAGCCTAATACAGTAAACATAAAATACAGAGTTCAGAGATCTTTAGTGTTTGTGCATAACTTGCCACTCACTTCTCCCCTGCAGACAGTGGGAATAAGAATACATTTCAGTTTTCATACTCATTGACTCAGAAACAAAGTCAGTCAAGCTTCCTACATGAATTCACATAGTGAAAAGTCCTTCCTTCAAAAATATACAGGATCACTCAACCAATTTTCATTCTCATACACCATTTATAAAACTATTAAAACTCTGATTTTTTTTTAAGCAGCAGATTTTGCATTTGTCACTGGCAGACTTGTAGAAATCTTAGAAAGTTAAAATTATATCATACCATACAAAATCATGTAAACAAGATGGATAGTTTTTAAAAGGCATACATGCTCTTGAAGAGGATTATAAAGTGTTCATTTTTGCTAAATAAAAGGTATCTTGCTTAACATTTTTAAAAGCACCTTAGTGATTTAGGAGCCTTAGCCCAAATAACCTTGAAGCTAAATTTGGGCTCCTAAACGTCTAAATCAGTTCTGTAAAATTACTGAAGCACTTTGAAAATTTTTTGCCATGTCTCGCATCTTGCAGAATTAGATTTCCTTAACTTTAAATCTGAGACAACATTTGATAATGCCTCCCTAATATAATCAGCTGCAGTTTTTTGGATCCCTGTAACTCAGTTTATGGTATCTATGAAAAATTTCAAATAAGATAAATACTTTTGAAAAAGGAATTTTCAAAGTGGTGTTACAAAGATGACACAGGATACAACAATCAAATTTGAACAAGAATATGATTATATGTTCCTTCTGAACAGCTATTAGTGTTATTTGTTCAACCTGTTAAGACTGAGAAAAACAAACTTACAAAACATCTGTAGCATAGCATTAGGTAAAAAGGAGCATTTTTGGCACCACACATTTTTAAATCTAAGCTTTTAGGCCCAAAGTACAGCAAGTTAAACATACACAGTGGCAGCTTGGAAAGCCTCATTTGAAATGCAACATTTTTAAAGGACAATTAGAAGATGCTATTTGATGATCATTAGCTGATCTCCAAGTAACGTACACATTGGAACCAAGCCTAGATATTCATCCCAAATGTTTACATATATTCCTTAGCACACACAGATATACAATACAGGACTGACAGAATCCTGGCAGAATATTAATATGGTCAGGCATAAAACGAAGTAGTGTTTTTTTGCTCTTCATTTATCTTGTTAGTGTCCTGACTAACCAATTCTAGTATTTTCTTTGAAATTTAGTTGCAAGGTTGCTACATTACCTTGGGCCATAGAGTTACAGTCCGTACCTATACGTGTAAGTATTATCCTTATATTGAATGTACTTTGCAATTCAGCAATACCTAGTTCATAGCTCTGTAAGTAATTCCTTGAGAAAGGAAAAGCTCACCTACTCTGTACAAAGTGCACGAGGCAGCCACGGTTCTGTGTGTCGCCACCAGGTGTCTCACGCCACACAACAAACCCACGGCATCAGCAAGTTCATCAAAATCCACCCTCTGTCTAGGAGGCACAAGATTTGCTAAAGCACCGGTAAAAATACCTCTACAGCTGGCTTTATTCTGTGTTCAATTGCACAACTTCATCCAATTCTCTGAGTTGCTTAATTTCCTCCAAAAATGGTCTAAGGTATACTGCAGTTGCTAAAAGGACTTCTGTTTTTCTTGGTCCTCTGTTTGTTGGGTTTAAGGTTGATGACATCTCCACCATTAAGAGTGCTAGAATTCTGGTTGGAGTGACTTCCACCAGCTGTATTAAAAACACCTACAGAATTCAGACAAGAGAAGTATTTGTATTTGTTTACTGCTTGCAGCATAATACATGAACACTTTAGACGCAACACCTGCTAAGTCATAGCAGAGCACCTCAAATGTATACACCAGTTTTTAAATCTATTTTGAGTCAATTTTGCAGCTAAATTGGAAGTAGAGGCAGTTGCAATTACTAGCCAGGCAGTATTTAAAGCTAGCATGCATCTGTGTAATTGAAGGGCAGCATATGCACTCATCTGTATATGAATGTTACTAACTGCACAAAGTTGTGGTTAGTTGAGTAACATAATAGAAGAAAAATATGGTGATTTAAAATTCAGAAACTTTGTTGATATAAAGGTAAGTAAAAGGCCAGAATAAAAAGGGAGCACTGTATGGAAAAAAAATTACCTGACTCAGAAATGCTTTAAAGAAGAACTACAGAAGTTCAGTGTTTCCTTACAGAAGGCAGCTTACAAACACCTTGTGATTACATGCCAGATTCTTTCCCCATGAGTCTTATAAGTCCACACAGAGATGAGCAACACTAAGTCATGCTAATTACATTAAAAAAACCCAACAAGCATCCTTCTCAAATCCTTGCACAATCTTGTTTAAATGAATTTAGTAAAAGGGCACTTGCTAAGCATTAGCTAGAAACTTTTGTGTATCAGTTTGAACATCTTGTAATTTTAAAGAGTCACCAAGTTATTTTACAGAAAGAGATGACATCCTAAGATAGGGAGGTAATAATTAGACTCTGATTCACCTTGTATTAATTCCATAAGGAAACAGATGAGACCACAAGCTTTGATGGCACAAAATACTGTTTCTAGGGTTTTTTTTATTATAGTATACATACCAATCTTGTTACTGCTTGTATGTACTACTTCTGAATCTTCTGCTGTTTGTTGCTTGAGCTTTTGAAGATATTTATCAGCCAAATACTTAAAAACTGGAAAGTTAAAAAAGAAAAAAGGTATATCACAGAATGCTTAATAAAAGTAATCATCATCATCATCATAATGCCATTATATCAAAATTCTGCATGGTGACAAAAGTGCATTTCACACCCCAGGTTTAGCACAACCTGGTGAGTGATTCTGGGCAAGCCTGTGTGCCTGGGCAGAATCCAGGTCACTCCAATGTCTGCCCAGCTCTTACAGTTCACAGTACTGAAGTCCTGCACAGAAATATCTCAATGCTCTTATTAAAAAAAATGGCACACACATATTGCCAAATGTTTCAATTAATGCAAGTTGGAACTTGTTACAGTTATGTAGGAATTTAATATATATATATACGCAAGAAGCCTTAAAAAAACAGTAGTCACGTAAAATAAGTCGATTAATAGAAGCTGGCAACAAGGTTTTTCTAATTAACTAATGCTACCCTCATTTCTGTTGGTGTATATAAAGTTGACCTAGGGAATCTGAAAAAATATACAACTAAAGCAGAATTTTCAGAACCTAGATGTGTTATGATTATTTACATTTGTAATTAAACTCATTTAAAAATGATACAAAAGAGTTTTACATTTTCTCTTCCAAATTTTTCCCATGGTGAATGATGTTAATAGAGAAGAAACAGGGAGTTTACTATTAATCTTGTCTAATTAAACAAGAATATATCATTAGGACTAATTAAACAAGAATATACGATTATTCAAACCCAGCCCACAAAAGACAGAGACTCAAAATTTTAACATTACTCTTATGAAATTAAGTACATTAAAAGTGGTACTTAGGAACTAATCAAATATCACCAGTAGACAAAACACTGCAGGAGATGCAATCTTTTAATGTACTTTATTTAAATATGACTAAAATATAAAATAATCGATTCTATCAATTACTTATTAGCTATTAACAATCACAAAAGAATCTGTTCAACAATTTTTACGTTGCAATAATTGAGCTTCTACTATGTGTATTTGTTTTAAAAGCTCATGCTTACTGACAGTCATCAGGACCAAGGAGCCTTAACACAGTGGCACTTGTGAACCTCGCAGCTGTGTGTGCTTGTGGAAGAGAAAGAACGTGCACAAAGCAATGGGCTTAACCCACGGACAGCAGGCAATTTCAGCTGTGTTTAAGGCGTGCTGCTATGGAATGTAAAGAGGGTTGCCAGCAGCACTCGAGAATGTGTCAGCACCAGCGGGCTCCCGCCCGGGGGATGGCCACGGAGCAGCGGCAGGGCCGGACACGCGGCACCGCCTACCTTCGCTCACGTTCAGATCTTCCTTCACCGACGCTCGGTAGAACCTCACCTTCAGCTTCTTGGCCAGCGCTTCTGCCTCCTCACTGCACAACACAAGATGGCTTTGTAAGTCCTTATTTGGTTCATTTGTCAGCATTTATTCATATAAACAAAATGCTTCGTTTTATGTTAAACATGGCAAAGTGAGTTGAGAAATTCAAGACAGTAAAAAAATACCTAATCCTTAATTTCTTTACAGTATCTCAACTACAAAAAGAAGGTATTTTACATGCAGTTTCTTTATGACTCAAAGGAATTCTTTCCAGTGTTTGCTGACTTCATTAAATAAAACTTCCCAAGGGTTCAAAGAAGTGTGTTGGTGAAACCAAAAGGAAGGAGGCTGTAATTAACAGCACCATCAGTGCAAACTCTAAACAACAACAAAAATTAATCCTTAAGCATATCTTAATGAAGCAGTATGCTATGCAACCAGATGAGTGCACAGATGAAATCAAGAATTACTTTTTTCTGTGAAGTGAAAAAGAACTTACGTTAAACTTTAAGAAACTTATGAATACTTCCCTAAGGAGAATCAAATCATCAGAAAAATTATATTACTAAGGCAGAGTATTCTGAGAACCAAACCTAAGTGACATACCATGAATAAAGGAGGAGTTCAAATGCAATTTTGCTTTTCCTTTGAAAAATCCTCAGAATTCTTTGCAGAAGAAGTAGAAGCTGATTTATGCCATCAATGATAGCAAACAGACAACAAATAAAGCCAGTGCAGGAAACAACAAAAAAAAAAGAAGAAATAATTTAAATCTCTCAGGAAGATGATAGAAATTGAAGAAGTGGAGAATGATCAACTTGATCATGCACTATTTTCTACATGAAATGCAGTGGTAAATAAACACATTTGTTAAGCTGATTTTATGACAAGAATGAAATTGGTCACATACAACAGGACAGAATGAATTGACAATAAAATCTGTAAAGAAAAACACAGCAAGGAAGATTCAGCACCATGCAGTTTGAGAATATTACCACATACGTACTTCTATAGAGTCACAATGTTTTGATAAAAATTAATAATAAAAAACAAATTAAAGAAAGCAAAGAATATTAGCAAGCATTCACTAGCCAAACAGACAATGTGCCTTCAGTGGTGCACAGCACAGTTTAAAAGTAACTGAAATTTAACAGGAGAGAAAATCTATAGTTTTAGATTTTTAGGGGGAAAAAAAGGGTGTGAATCATATTACGCTACAACCAATCTTTTCATGTCTTTCTTCTCTTACTTTTGGCTTCAGGATGCAGCATGAAATAAGCAGAAAGCTCCTAGCCTTGCAGCACATCTGCCCAAGTATCTACACTCATGCAGCAACACCCACACCGTGTGCTTCTAGGGCACGTCTAGATGCAGGACACAGGTGGGGCAACCCAGACACTCGAAGTCTTCACCAGAAACTCCCACAGACTTCTTTTTTTAAAACTTGTGTATACAGGAGGCACCTACTGATCTTTAAAAGTAGTACAATAGAACTCCTACTTCTTTATGCAAGAGTCATCAAGAAGATCAATCTTATTCTGCACAAGAACTGTAGGAATGTCTCCAACTTCAGCCACAACTTTTTGCTTCCAGGTAGGGATTGCTTGGAAGGACTCTCTGTCAGTTGTAGAAAACACAAGAACACAAGCCTGGGCTCCTAGAAATATACAAATAAATTACAAATACATATACACACAAATTAGCCAATAAACAATAGAAAAAAACTGTAATGTATTTAAAATATGAGGGATTTTAAAAGTTTTTCCCACAAACATGCACTTTTACTATCAGCTTGTGTCAAACCACTGGTCACAGATTCCCTAAAAAATTCATTGCCATATTATTTTGATCATTACAGCCATCTTTATGATGACTATGGGTCTGTTACCTTTAAAGCTAATTCCAGAATATTGAATATATGCAGGGGGAAGGAACAGGAGGAGGTCTGGAAAGGCTGGAAAAAGGGAAGGGGAGGTTCATTTATTGCTGTTTTACAGACACATTAACAGAGGCCAGAAGGCAGATTTTTTCCTGTGTGCAGCATCTGTAGAGCACATTTCACATTATTCTTGTGGTACAATAATCTGGATTCTGAAAAGCAGAAAACTTTAAAAAGTTTTCAGATGAAGTTGTAATTATTTCAAGTAAATTGTTAGTAGCTTTTTGGGGAAAATAAGTGTGTTTCTAATTAATACTGTCAGATAGTCTAATAATTCTATCAGAGCACTACGACAAATTATATAAAACCTTTTGTTACAGTTTTGTAAATAAACAATAGTTAAACTCCATGGATACTGAGAAGGTACCTCCACAGCTGAAATAGTAGTGTGTGGTCTTTTGACTGTTCAGTAGCCCTGTGTTATTCTTCAGAAACTGCTTTTCTTTGCACACTTCATTATTTATATGCCTTCAATGTACTAGTTGTTTAGTAACAGAGTATGAAAGGAATAGATAGCAAGAGTTTTTGAGACTCTAGCATAATCCTGTGGTGAACATCTCCCACTGATATCATATAGCATGAAAAATTTTTCATCAGTATGAATTTTACCTCTGAGTTTCACAAAGTATCCCTGATTCCTGTACTCTGTTTATCTTTCCATTTTTCTGGCAAAAGCACACAAGTTTGCTTTTATTTAACTTTTTAAAAGCCAAGTTCAGAGTCTATTTTCAGAAGGATTTGCTATGCTCTTTAACATTCTTCCATATGCACATTAAGACCCTTCTGATACGGTTTTATACAAAACAATAAGAACTGCCCTATGAACTTCAACTGAATCTCTACCAGTAAAAAGCAGCAATGTAGCCTTCCATAATTTCCCCTATTATTTGTGCTGTAAAACTCTGTTTTTTTTCCCTACTGTCCACACTGTACTCTGAAGTATGCAATTATTCTGATGCAATTCCTGTGACAGAGGTGTAAAATTCATTATTGTTTCCAAAGCAGGTTAGTTTGCATTTGCCTATTATCTCACAAAGTAGCTTAATGGAGATGAGAGCATTTATTAAAATACTCCCACCATCTGTAAACATCACTTTGTTTAGTTTCAAGACCAAGAAATCCTTTGTGAAGTTGCCAGACTAGAACACCTAGACTTCATGTTTCTCCTTCCACCCATTCCTTCTGAATGCTACCACAAGTAACAGTAAATTTAGAGGGAAAAGCCCTGGCATGTTGTAGGTAAAGAGAAGGTAGCATACTACATCAGACTTTATTATTATTTATATTATATAATAATATAATATATTATTATTTATATTTATTCAATTTACATATAGTACAGGTAGAATGCAGTGGCCAAGGACAGTAAAAATACCTCAGCTTGCCCATATTAGTTTCAAAAGGGAATTATATTACAAGCTTTAATAAAGAATCAAACTGAAATATTTTTGAGGACCTTCAAGATTTTACCACAAATAACAGTAAAACAAAGTGTGGGAATTATATTACAAGCTTTAATAAAGAATCAAACTGAAATATTTTTGAGGACCTTCAAGATTTTTACCACAAATAACAGTAAACTTTGCCACAAACAAAGTGACACCAACAAAGACAAATTCTATACACTCATGTTATCGTGTATTTCCAAACACCTGCCAAAGTTTTCAATCACTGGATCGTAAGTGTCAGACTTAACTAACCCAATAACTCTGTAATATGCTTATTTAAGAAGAGAAGACAGAAGTAGTTTTCCTTTCAGGTTCAATGCAAAACAGTATCAAGTTTGATCTTTCTGAAGTATGCTTCAGTATGGTGCAGAAGTTAGTATGGCAACAGAGGTCAACAGAAGGTACTGCAGGGCAGAGATTTTAATATGCAAATTCTTTTCACTTCAAGAAATCTGCTAAACACTCAGTATTTTTATTGAAAACATAAACAATTTAAGAAATTATAATATCCATCTAAGAGTTCTAAGGAGGAAAAAAGAAGACAAACCCTAGAATTTAGCCACACAAACACCTTTTTTATGCAGGCACTGACAGTATTCAAGAATCAGTAACATTACTATCTCAGTCATCCACGGCTAATGGAGTCCTACACCACCTCTGTCGTACAACAGATTATATACAACAACAGGCACCAGCAGCAAAGGCTCAGGAGAGTGTCAAACAGGAGCATAACAGCTCAGGATGTTATGAATATTTTAAATTCAAGTTCCTTTGTAAGAAGCTGTTCCAAAAAGCTACTTTAAAGTACTGAAGAAAATGACATTGTGTGCAATTACTGCATTGATTTTTCCTCTATATTTTAAAATTATTCAAACGCCTGCAGAATCACTGACATAATATTTATACCTAGAGCAATTCAGAAAAAAATGTAGAGACTAGTGCTACTTAATTCAAGTAAAGCATGAGCTTGTCAGCTGAATTGGTCTCAGCAGACTATCCTATCCCCACAGACTACATAACCACATCTTTTTTCCTTTCATAATGGAACAAAGCCTTTGTAATAGAAAGTGTAAGGAAATTCCTTGCCATGAGAGGACTCTCACAGGGCTTTATATCTGACCCTACTCATTTCACTCTACTTTGCCTCAGCTTTTCCAGGCTACAACAGAAAGCACATATCCCTATAAAACTGATGGTGACTTGTTCAATCTCACACTGAGATCAAAATCCAGTATCATAATCTAGAAATTCTTGCTTACTGCTGATGTTTTAACTTCTGTGGATCCTGGCTGTCTTTAACAGGCTCGCAGGATTTAATGTCTCCTTAACAGTATCTAAAATAACTGTACTAGGGCCTTCCATTATCATATTTGCTACAGACAAAAATTACAAATGCAAACGAAAGCAATCCTATGAAGGCTTGAATATGAAGAATGAACTATTTTGCAACAAAATGAGGATCCTGACAATTTGACTAATCAGCAACTGAGTAACACACTAATGAGCAAGATGTCTGTTTTCCATCAAAAACCTAGCAAGGATCTTCAAGATACACCAGTGGTAGCAGAAGGAAGAAGATACATGCACAAAGAAATGATCAAATACTGCTTTGAGAAACATTTGACTTCAATCACATAGAAACTGCTGAGAAGATGCATGGGACAATACAAAAAAATAAATTATTAAATATATACAGTGCTTCCTTCAGCTCTGAATTTAGGCTGCTGTACTCCTTGCACTGTGTGATTGTGGGCATGCAACTACACTGGCTGCACACACTTGCCTGCATATAGGAAACCACACAACGAATCCACTGTCATCTCCAATTCTCTTTCTCTGCAAGAGAATGAATTTGATCCCTGGACGAGAAACACTCATAGCCAGGCTCTGAAGCATTCATGTGTGAGCACTGAAGAACTGACAATACACAATGTCCCAGGGGAATGCATAAACCCTAGTGCAATGATAGTGGGACAGTGACCTGTGGGAGAAGCAACATTAAATTAACAGCCAGCATCTATCTGACCGATCTTAGAGGTGTCCTCCCCTGATTAACAATAAAAGCCTGGCATTTCCAAAGTAAGCTTGACTTTTTGCTTCTATAATAGTGTAATTGCTGAAGCTAGGCCAAAATTGCACTCCAGGCTCTTCCGATTTCCTCGTCCTTCATGGGTCAAAATCTAGTCTGAGCAGTCTCTGTATCTGACACCTTGAACTATTTATTGTATATCCATCATGCTGCTACAATGTGTACAGGCTGACTGTGCTGAAAGAACTTCTGCACAAAGAACTCCAAGGCAGAGATCTAACAGCACTGCGCTTGGCTTGAGTCATAACCAAGATTTCAAGATATTCATGCAAATTTTTAATTTTGTTTTTAAACCAGCAGGTTACTTGTGGTAAGTGAGGCCAGTAGGTGTAGTCCTGAGTTCTTCTCAAGGCTCCATGTTCTAACCTATCAGTCCCAGTAATTAGAAGAAAAAGTCTTTGGCTTGAAACAGCTAGAGAGAGCAAAGCACACAAGATGACCAAAGGCCAGGACATTGAAAAGGGAGCTCCAAGAGAATCAACTACGACCATTCAAAATTTGTATGCTCAACTTGTCAGCTGTAAATTATTTATTTCCACATGACAAGATCTTTTTCTGAGGAAATAGTAATCATCAATCACAGGCAACAACAAGAAGTATCACCAAAAAGCCCACCTATTAGCAAATTGATTATGAAACATAAAACGATCATAAGACTGTAACACCCTGAAACAGCTTGGCATAATCATTATTTTATCTCCACACGAGGTAATTTTGTACCATAGCAGTATATTTTCTCCCCATCTCAGATAATTAGTTTGCAAGAACTGAACAGTGGAGTCTTTGCCAAGTCATTTGTATCTCTCCCATTAAACAAAAACAGAGAAATATTTACAGAACCATTGTTAAATTATAAGTAAGAAAGCTTAAGTATGCAATTTGTAACTGGTTAAATGGATAACATGCCTACAAATAATACGGTTTATTTTATGAAGTAAATACACTTTTGTTACTGCTCTTGTTTCAATGTATTCGAGGCAGACTGTACTAGCAAAAGAACTCTTGTGCCCTGTGAACTGTCCTTCTAGGATGACTGGTGGATTTCCCCCACTTGGATTAATTACTGTGAGCCTCATCTAGAGTTTTTGGAATATTTACAAATATGTGTCTCACAGAAGTAATGAAACACTTTTAGAAGGAAAATATACACTTGCATCTGATTGTTTGAATGTCTACACTGTCCACTTTCTGTGCAGACATTTGTCTCATTTCATTCAATGTTTTCCAAAGGGCACTACTGCATAAAGTGGACATAACTAAGACAAGGAACTTGCACAAAGAGAAAAAATACTTAAGAATTGAAAAAGCTGAACTAAACATGCTGTGCACACACATGAAATAACTACAATTTTTAACACAAAGATATGAAAATATTTTAGAGATGTGCAGACCAAGAAAACCCCAACTACCAAACAACAAACATGGTATTTTCACCTCTATAGTAGGCCTTAGTTATTGCATCAAATTCCTCTTGACCTGCAGTGTCCCATAACATTAGCCTGACATCTTCACCGTTAACTCTGAAATAAACAAGACAGTTTTGTGGTCAGTACAGTAACAGTAACAAATCAAAGCAAATGCCATGGAAATACTTCTGTTTCTACACTGTAAGAGTCATCCAAATCAAAATTAACATGACTTAATCATAATGTAGCTTATTATTAATATTCATTTACCTTCACAGCATACTATGGCAATAATCCCTCAACTACATTATATGTTCTTTACAGACAATCTGTATTACATTTTCCTCTTCCTTTCCTCTTCTTCCTCTACATTTCCCTCTAAAATGAAAAATATGATCGGCATCAAAATAAAACTTAGGTGCCTTAGGTGAAGAATGATGCTTTTGCCTTTTTCATCAGCTTGCAGAATTTACAGAATTTTCTTACTTCTCATTATCATAAGATTTTCTACTTTACCAAACATAATAGGGTATTACCTGTTTATACTGCATAAAGACACTAACTAATTTTTTCATAGTAATTTTTTTCTATATTGGCTAATAAAATTGTGTAATTCTTTTATCATAAGTAGTTTCACTTCTTCACAAGAAATCACAAAAAAAAATCAACTGGTGGTAGAATACAAAGCAAACTTCTCAAAGAGCCTGGTATGGCAGATATTCCAGATTTTATTCATAATTTTAAATTCTGGATGAAGAATAAAGGATATAACTTTAGCCCACAGTGCAAGAGAGAAAACAACTCCTTTTAGTGTGCTTCAAAAACAGCAGGCCTTGCTTTCCAAGCCTTCACAAATTTCAGGATTACAACAGAAAAAAGAAATAGAGAGAGAGGTAAAAATCAATAGTATGTCATCTGTTTAATACATACTGGATCTGTCTTTCCAGGAAATCTACACCAATAGTTTTCTTGTAGTCTTTTGTAAAAATCCCTTTGCAATATCGCTGAATCATACTGGACTTTCCAACAGCTCCATTTCCTACTACTACCACCTTGATGGCCACCTCCATATCTTCTTCCAACATCCTTGCGTCTCAGGTGACTCTCTGGTTTATTCAGGAAACTACTGATTCTGTCAACAAAGTAAATAGCTATTATGTTCATAAAAATGCTGTGAATAGAAAGCAAGAGGCAAGATGATCACACAGATTAGGGTGCATATAGATAGTACAGTTTATTTCTGTCTTTGTCACAGATTGCTCAGGCAGTTATTAACAGTGACCTCAGGCAAGTTATTTAACTAGTTTTGGTTTGACACTAACTGAAAATTTATAAAAATTGGAAGTAGAGAATAATTTATTTGGCTCAATGCAAAGATATTTCACTGATGTTTTGGTGGTTTTTTTTCTTAATGAGGAAGAAAGGGAGGCACTGAATTACAAAACCACAGAATCATTAATGTTGGAAAAGACCTCAAAGATCAGCACGTCCATTCATTAACCCAACACTGCCAAGTGCTAAACCACGTCCCTAAGTGCCACCTGCACACATCTTTTAAGTACCTCCAGGGATGGTGATGCTGCCCCACTGCCCAGGCAGCCTGTCCCAATGTTTGATAACCCTTTCAGCAAAGAAATTTTTCTAATATCCAACCTAAAACTCCCCTGGCACAACTTGAGGCCATTTCCTCTTGTCTATCGCTTGTTACTTGCAGATGAGATCAACCCCCACCTTGCTACAACCTCCTTTCAAGGCAACTGTAGAAAGCAATAATGTTTCCCCTCAGCCTCCTTTTCTCTAGGCTAAATCACGCCAGCTCCCTCAGCCATTTCTCATGGGACTTGTGTTCTAGACCCTCCACTGCCCTTGTCTGGACACCCTCCAGCCCCTCAATTTCTTTCTTGCAGTGAGGGGCCCAGAGCTGCACACAGGATTTTGAAGTGTGGCTTCACCAGTGCTGAGTACAGGGGGACAATCCCTGCCCTGCTCCTGCTGGCCACTCTATTGCTGACACAGGCCAGGATGCCACTGCCCTTCCTGCCCACCTGGGCTCACAGTGACTCATGCTCAGCTGCTGCTGCCCAGCACCCCCAGATCCTTTCCCACTGGGTCCCATTGCAGCCACTCTGCCCCAGCCTGTAGCTCTGCATGGGGTTGTTGTGGCCCAAGGGCAGGAGCTGGCCCTTGGCCATCCAACCTGTCCGAATTGCTCTGCAGAACCTTCCTGCCTTTCAGCAGACCAACACTCCCACCCACCTTGGTGTCACCTACAAACTGAGGGTGAACACGATCCCTTCATCGAGATCATGGGTAAAGTTATGAAACAGGACGGGCACAAACACTAAGCCCTGGGGAACACCACTAGCAACCAGCTGCCAGATGGATTTAAATCTACTCACCACCACTCTCTGGACCTCCATCCCTCAAATTCATGCCTCCCCCAAACTTTTCTCTAGGAAGCCTGGTTTTATCCCTTTTCCCCTTCACATCTAGTCTAGAACTACTCCAGTGAGTCCTACTAACTCTTGTAATAGTAGTTTCCTCCTTCAAAACAGATGTATCCCGTCTATTGCCAGCAAGCATGGTTGTTGTGTAGACTGACCCACCACCAAAAAACCAAAATTCTGCCTGTAACACCAATTTCTTCCTATTTCATTCCCTGTGATTGGAAGGCCAGAAGAGAACACTGCTTGTGTTCCTGCTCCCTTAACCAGTCGTTCCAAGGCTCTGAAGTCTCTCTTGACCGCCCTCGGACTTGCTACAACTTTACCAGTGCCCACCTGATAAAAGCTAAGTTTCCCCCACGCCTTGCCGCGTCGGGATATCATCACAGTAACATTTCGCAGCGGCAAACTCCCGCCCAAGAATAAGATCACGCTCCTTTCGAAGGAGAGGACCCGTTTTCAAGGCTCTGCCCATCGCCACACTCACACCCGTGCTGGCAGAGCGCGGCTCCCCGATCCCTTCGCTCGGCTCGCTCAGACAGATGATGTTTCCTGCCTGCATTAGCCTACACCCGGCTACCCGGAGCTCCGCAAGCCCCGCTCGCACCGGGAAGCCGGATGGCCATTTTGGGCGAGAACAGAGGCAGCCACCCACGGGTCTCCGCGCAAGGATCCATCCCACCGGCAGCTCCCGGCCCTGCCCGAGGGGCCACGCCGAGGGTGGAGGCTCGGCCGCCCCGGCCCCGGCCCCGCTCCCGCCAGCCCGGGGCACCCCGGCTCCGATCCCCGCCCGCCCGCGGCCCCTCTCACCAACCCCTTACGGAGCGGGCGGGCGGCGCTCCCTCCGAGGGCACGGCGGTGCAGGGGGCAGGGAAGAGGAGACGGAGGGAAGGCCAGAGGAAACCGCTCGCTGGGGCCGACCCAACCCGGACGCACATCCCGGCTCCCCCGCCCGGAAGCGCCGTCAGGACCGGGGGCGCCGCTCGGGGAGGCGCCTGCCCGCTGCCCCCGCCCCAAGCGGACCCCGCCGTGAGGGCTGCCCGGGAGCCGCTCCCGCCTCTGGGCTGCCGGCGTTGTGCGCCCCAGTCGGGCTTGAGGCGAGGGGCAAGTTGCTTTTAGGGGTTTTCGTCTGGGTTCCTGAGGAAAGATCCGGACAAGGGTGATCTTTTCCTTGCCTACGGATGCCTTCATTCCTGGTCTACTCCCTATATGTCGGCATTCCTCACCTCATCCATGGAAAACAAACCCGTGTGGCCAGCCTCGGGTTTTCCTTAGGCTACCACAGAAGGCAGCTGTGTGTAGCACCCATTTTTTTTTTTTTTTAAACCACCATGTGCCCATCACTGTGGTACGCGGTCTGCTAGCTCCCAGGCTATACATTAAACAGCATAAGTTTTGGCACAGCTATAGAGGTGGTAGTCTTAAAATCTGAATATTTAACCTTTTTTAAACCCTTATTTTCGTTTTTTGGCTGGTTGATTTTCTAAGTTAAACTGAAAGAAGTCCACTGCCTTAAATCCCCTTCCCATATTGCCGAGCACATCCCTGCTGGGGTGGTTGCTGTTAGTGCCCCCGGCCCTCCTGCTACTCAAAGATGGCCAAGTAACAGTCAGATATTGCCGAGTGTGGTTGGGGAAGTCTGCCTTCCACAACAGAGACCTCTCTATGCCTGTCCCGTGCTTCTCAAGACAACAGCTTTGTTCTAGAGTCAGTTAGGTCCCTAAATAAATACTTTTTGGATTAGAACATTGTGCAGTTACATCCCAAAGGAATAGTAAGATTTTATGCATGGCTTCTGTTTTGAAATTTATATGTTCATTTTGTTAATGCTTATAGTCTCAGAATATGTATGATGCCAGGGCTTCCTTGTTCCAAAAAGCCTTGAATTGGAGACCCCTCACATTAAGAGAATTTTGTTACCTGACTAATACCAAGTAATATATTGGAAGCGTGCCTTGTTATACTTCCCTGTTTTCATCATGGGAGACATTGGGGGTGTGGCTGGGATTCATCTCACCTAATGCCTACGTTGTAAACACTTCTGTGCCATGGTTCACCTTCAGAATCAGGAAAAGAAAACATATACACGTGAATCCCTGTAGCTAGGCAGGTAATAGATTTGCCTGCTTGCCATGTCTGTACTTCTTGAGAAATTATTCAGGCACTAGAATAATTCATAACTGTCACACTAGTAAAAGTAGGAAACTCAGTTTTATGTACAATGAGTCATGTCCAAAATATTGTTGAAGTAAGCTAATGTCTTATGTAAGACTGATATAAAACATACTTATTTTAAACATACTCTATTAGCTAGAAGGTGTACATTTAGTGTATTGAGTGGTCAACATCTCTGCATCCTTACTTATTTTTGGAAGCATTAGTTCTCCACATTACAAGTCTTGCATTCTGATGGTTGTCTTTGCAGGCACTTGCTGATGGAAAGCACTTTAAATGTGGAGCACCATGTTATGGGCATTTATCCCAGACACCTTTGTAAGTATATTTACAAAACCTAACAGAATCTGTTCTATGAAAATGGAACCTTTCTTAATGCCCTCTTTACACAAACATCAGTAAAACTGTTTAAGTAGAAATGAAGATGGCAGAAAAAAGATGCTCTTCAAGAGTGAAGCTAGATATTTTGCATTTGAGCAATCAGAAAACTCTCATGCATAATTGTCAAGAAAACCATCACAAGGATAATAGTGAATTTGCTTTGAAATCTATAGAATTTTCCTTTCCTTCTCACAGAATGAAACTGAATAAATCTGCTGCAAACAAAGCCTTGTATTTGATTTAAGCACAGACAAATAAGTGCCAATTTTATACCCTACTGAGTAAAAAACCATGTTAAAATAAACTCTTGATATATTTATAAAAGGCTACAGTTCCTTCACTTATTCCTTCCTCCTTTCTTTTCTTCTTCTTTCCCTCCCTCCTTCACTTGTGGCTGCCAGTATAAAAGTACTTCTGCACTCTGCCTCAGCACTTTCTAGTGAAGATCTCATTTTCTCTGAAATTCCCTTAAAACTATTCATTAGAACACTGGAATCTGGACCTGGAGTGTGTTAATTCCAGTGAGGACAACAGCTTTCGAGTCACAATTCAACAGTTCTTCCCCCACGCCGTGTGGCCCCATCAAAGCACACCCCATACAGCCTTACTGCTGAGCCTCTCCTGTGGGGTGAGGATGAAGTGGCCTCGCTGGATTATGGTGTCTTGTTGGAGTTACTGGAGCAGGGACTCAGAAGCCACAGGGGGGGATTTGTTGATACTTTGCTTGGAAAACTGAAGCGTGGATTTTTTTGGGAAACAGAGTAGAGCAAGAAGAGCTAGAGATTATATTTTAGAACATATTTTGACTGCATGGAGTTTAGTCAAATGCTTTCCCAGATAGTTGGGATATGTATTTACTAAGCCTCCAAGTAATTAAGGCAAACTTATTTGGGAGTAAAAGTGCAGACTGTAACAACTGACAAAATGCAAAAGTATGCAAAGTTGTTAATTGTACTATAAAAATAACCCAACAACTTGTTTTCTGAGATTTTACTTGGCATTTTAATCAAGAATGGCTAAAATTTTCATGTCCCTGTGAAGGAATCAGATATTAATAGAAAAGTAATAATTTAGTAATAGAGTAATAAATATACCGCCCTGAGAGTAGTGATGAGTCCATGCCTACATAGTCATTTCTTTGGTTCTCAACATATGATGTACTATACCTTAAAATTCTATAGGCTTGTTTTAAATAACTGCTGAAAAGAGTAGCAATTATGAGCTATTTGGTTAAAGAAGGTGATTTGTACATCCCAGTAGCTGCTTACTCCATAATGCTGTGGTTTTTTTACATTTGCCTTCTAGTAACTGTAGATTTCTTTGGAATGTTTGTGTTTGTGTTCATACACCATGATGAGCTTGGAGGAAAATTTATGTGTATTGAAGTTGGTGTATATGTTTAATAATAAATGAATTTTTATAAGGAAATAATTTGCTATGGGAATTAATTAATTAAGACATCATTTGGTCAAATCTTCTTTCTGCCCAAGTAATCTGAATTGTGTTTTTACCAATATACTGGGAGCATATATAGGAGGATTAAAAGATACAAGTTAAATCAGTCACAAGAGGAATGTGAACTAGATTTCACTTTTCCAACTTAAAACTCAAAGCACTGGGCAAGTAAGCATAAAGAACTGCCAAGATGCTGCCTCATGCTTTGTGTGAGGTTGGAAGGTCACCAGATGATGACTGCTGGGGTACATGGTGCTCACTGTTCTTGTCTTACCGTCCTTGGGGGCAGACAGCTCATATAACATGATGACAAGAGTGGGCTGTGGTGTGAGGACTTAACTCTTCACCCTTTTTTTTTCCACCCTTGCACTATGTAGAGTTTTAGCACATTTTCTGTTTCTTTGTCACCTAATTGGCTTTTGCCTTCTGATTGTGAGCCTAGAGAGGAGCTGATCTGGAATAGAGGCTAGACAGAGTTAAAGGAGTAAAGCAAGTATTTATTAAAATGCCTTTAAAGGATACACCTTGGGCAGTACAAGAGCCTGGCCAGGGCTCTGAGAGATGGATGTGAGATGGACACAAGATGCATGACTGGTCACAAGTCTTCACACTTTTAGAAGTTTTGGTCCCTTTACATATTGGGCTTAATTGCAGCTTCAGGTTATGAAGTCCCATCCTCTCAGTTTGTTCTCTTCAATTCGCTGATGTTTATGCTTTTTTTGGGCCTGAGGCTATCCTTGGTTCTGGAAAAGGATTGTTTTGTCTAACTACCCTGTGAAGAGAACTTACTAACACTTTATATGAAGTTCAGAACCACACACTAAGGCAGTACAGAATCTAAAAATATGAAAGTAAATCTTAAGGCATCATTTTCCCCCTATAGAGGCTTGACAAGGCCTTTACCTTGTCGAGTCTCTATTCTAAATGTCTACTAATAATAGGTATTTAATAACACATAAGTATCTAACAACAGTAAATATCTAACAGTAAATATCTAATAATAGATAAATATCTAACAATATTAACTAACTATAAGAATGATAAATATGATAAATATCTAACACTAGTAATGTCTTGCACAGTTGGGTATCATGCAAAGAAGAATAATTATTATTATGAACAATTCTTTAGGCACAGAAGAGGAATTATTTAAAACATGTTTTTGTCTGCATCAGTCTCTTTTTGCAGTTGTTTCACGAGCAGAAGTTTTCTTAACCCTGGAGTAGTGATTCCAGGAGTAGTGAACTCTGGAGTGGTTTGCCAGCAACTTTGACTGCAGTCAGGGTGGTCAGCAGGACTTGGAATGGTCCTCTCCACTTGGCTTGTAGAGGATCACTGTCCCACCACTTAACATAGACCCATTCTCCAGGATGGAAATGATGTGCAGGTGTGTCCAGTCCTGTGGGTCTGGAGAGTACAATGTAATTCTGGAGTTTCTGCAAAGTGGAACCTAAAGCCATTAGGTATCTCTGTAAATCTTCCTGGGATATCACTGGCCCACACTATTGGATTTACCACACTTTCAACTTTAATGGGAATTTCACCACATTTTTCCTGTATAAAAAGTGCAGCAACTTAGACAAATTTAGATTCAGGAATTACTACTTGTACACTCTTCTCCTTTTTAAATTTAATTTCTGCTTCCAATTTTTGCTAGCAAATCCCTCCCCAGCAATGGTTTAGGGGAGCTTGGCATATAGAGGAATTGATGGGTTACCCAGTCCTTGCCCATCTAAGGTATTTTACACAGAATATGCTGCTCCAATTTCTACCAAAAATTCAGTGTCATCTTTCCCCAGCTTAGTCATAACCAAAGTCTGTGCTGAGGGGGTAGCTTACGATCCCCATCACTCCGAACTTGAACCACTTGAGGTTTGTACTACTGGGAGTTGGTGTAGGAAAGACATTTTGTTTCACTGTTTTTGTGAGCCAGCGAAAGCTTCCAGAAGATAAGGAAAGCCCCATATCTCTTTCAAGGAAGACACCAAGACTATCACCATGACAACATGATGAAAGAGAGAAAGTTAAAGATTTGGACTTTAGTTGGCTCACAGAATGACGTGGCTCCTTGTTCACCTACTGAGAACTTTGTTTCTTTCTTATGACCAATGGGTGATGTTTGTGTCTGTTAAGAAAATGTAAATATCTTGAAAAACCATAAAGGCAACATGTTGCTATAACAAATCCCTCTTATACACCCTTCTGATGGAGTCTGGGTGCTTTGCGCCGTGTCATGCTCTATAGTGATCCTGACGTGATTGCAACTGGACTGTAAAAAAGGAAAGAAAAAAGAGAGAAAAAGTTGAAGGGTACCCTAAAAATAAGTGAAGGCAGCAAGGACGCTGTGGAGGTCCGGACCTAATTCAGACATCTGATTCAAGGTGAGCTATTGGGAAAAATAATGGGAAATAATTTATCAAACGAGGAAAAGACTGTTTTGTCCACGTGAAAAGCTTTACTGAAAAGGAAAAATTTTCAAGCTTCTGATTATGCTCTTCGTAGTTTACTGATATAGTGTAAATCACAGGACTTTGAAGGTGATGCCGACACTGCCTTCGGTGTCCAGGCATGGAAGAAGGTTGGGAAGAGACTATGAGAAGTGATATCTAACGGGGATGAGACGCTTGTCAATTTGGCCACTACCTGGAGACTGTTGTATGAGACATTGAAGAAATGGAAAGCAGAACGAGATAGAGGGGAGGAGTTGGAGGAAAAGGAATTAGAACAAGAAACTGAAGTAGAGGAACAGGAGGAAGATGAGGCTGAGCCTGTCGACATATCTGAGGAGTCTGCTGCAGTTGCTGTAGAGGTTCCCCCAGGGTTTGCTATCGTGAGAATCAAACGGCAGGCTAAGACTGTTCCTCGGTATTCATCTGCAAAAGTCTGTATTAAACCTGTGTATACTTTGCCTGCTCAGCAGTTAGTTGAACTGAGTACTAAACCAAAGTATCTTATGCCCGCACACCAATTAGCCAAAATGAAGTTACAGAAGAAGTGAAGTCAAAAACAGGCTGGGTCATCGGCCCTTCTGTCTCACTCTGGGCCGTCTGCTCCTCCCTCATCCTCCCACGGATCAGCTGCTCCTCCCTCATCCTCCCGTGGTTGGGCTGCTATCCCCCCGCTTTCCCTTGAGCCATCGGCCCCCTCCCTGCGCTCCTTCGAGTCGTCTGCCTCCTCTCCATGTTCCTTTGAGCCGTCCACCCCTCCTGTGCCCCCCTTCGAGAGCTCTGCCTCTGCTCCACCCCCAGATGAGCTGTTGCCCCCCCGCCCCCAAACTGTTTGAACAAATGCAATCTTTACCATTGTGTCCTCCTTTGTCCAGTGATAGTTCTGACGATGAACTGCCGGTTATAAGTATATCTAAAAAGACGCAGGAATCTGTTTCTGTTAGACCTCATAGCAGATCCAGGCCTGCTGTTTCTTGGACTCTGCCTCCCTGCCAGGTGGCTGTGATTCCTCAACACCCTTTGCAATTTTGGGAGCATGTGAGAATGAAAGCAGCTGAAGTGGGAGATTGGAATTTGTTAGAGAAAATAGGTCCACCAAAAAGGATGGAGATGGCTGCTGCTGCTTCTGGTGGGCCTGTGGCTTTTCCTGTTTTCAAAGCTGCTCCTAATTCGGGACAGCAAGATAGGCATCAGGTTTTTGCATGGCGGGTTGTGCAGGATCTCCAGTCAAAAGCAGATCAGTATGGTGTTAACTCTTCGCAGGTGATGCAAGTGATTTGTGTTCTAAATGCTGATGTACTTGCGCCTTATGATATTGTTTACCTTCCTACAATTCTGTTTCAGCCAGTGCAGTATGGTGTGTTTCAAGCTACCTGGAAACATGGTTGAAAGGATAGCATTGGACAATATGCAGTTACCTCAGCACAATCCACGTCATGCTGTGGGAGTTGGTGTCTTGCTCGGCAATGGACCATTGTTTAACCCGGATTTGAAGGCAAGATGGGACCCCCTGGTTCTGGCACAGGCCCAGCAGCTGGGTATGAGTGCCTTACTTAAAACAATGGAGATGGCAGCTCCTAAACCAAGGTATATGACCATCCAGCAAGGGGTGAAGGAACCTTTGCTGTGGTTTGTGGAGAGAGTTGCTGCAGCCCTTGAGAAGCAAGTAGAAGGTGATAAGTTGAGGCAAATTTTATGCAGACAGCTAGCACAGGACTATGCAAACGATGACTGCAGGAGAATTATTAATTCTTTAACGGGAGATCCCTCGCTGTCTGATCTTGTAGTTGCTTGCTCAAAGGTTGGTTCAGTTGAGCATAAAATGGCTGCTTTGGCAACAGTCATGAAGTCCTCACCCAGATGTTCTGCTTGTGAAGAATCAGGGCATGTGAAGACACAATGCCCTCAAACTGCTGGATGATGTGTACACTCTAGTTGGTTTGGTTATGGCCCCGGAGAAAGTTCAAAGACAGATGCCTTGGAAATATCTGGGGCTGATAATCACCAATCCACAAATTGTGCCTCAACCTGTAAAACTGGGCATTGAAATTAAAACTGCTGCTGATGTACAGAAATTGGTTGGTGCAGTAGGTTGGCTTAGGCCTTACTTGGGGATAACTAATCATCAGCTGCAACCTTCGTTTGACTTACTGTCAGGGATTACTTCCTCTACCGATGAGAGACATTTGACTGCTGCAGCAAACAAAGGCTGTAGAAGAAGTTGAATTTGCCTTGACATCTAAATTTGTTACCAGGATAGATGTTTCTGTTGATGTGCAGTTATTTCTTTTGAGAGATGATGAAATATCATGCAGATTTTTATGTCAATGGAATGATAAATGGGAAGACAAACTACATATTTTGGAATAGATATTTCTATCTTTCAGGTCCCGAAAAACACCTCCAGATCTGTAGGAGCTTTTTGCAGACATTATTATCAAAGGTTGCAGACGCTGCCATGAAATCTTAGGCCGTGATCCTGTAACTATTTTCATACTGGTACAACAATGGTATTTTGAGTGGTGTTTTCAAAACAATCATGAGCTGCAATCTGCTTTATCTTCCTTTACAGGTCAAATAGCATATCATTTACCTTCTCATCCTATTTTGAATTTCACTAAGAGGATTCCTTTTCAGGGGAAACAACTTTGCTCTTCTGTGCCAGTGGAAGGTGCAACAGTTTTTACAGATGGATCAGGAAGAACTGGAAAAGCTGCTGTAGCCTGGAAGAAGGATGACCTCTGGGAATATGAAGTAATGGTTCAACAAGGGTCTCCTCAGTTAATTGAACTTTGTGCCATACTTTTGGCCTTTACCTTATTTCCTAGTTCTGTAAAAAAAAATATATATAGTTACTGATTCTGTTTATGTTGCTAATTTAGTGAAACAGTTGAATCATGCTGTGTTGAATAATGTAAAGGAGAAACCATTATTTGTTATGTTGTTGAAATTGTGGACTGTTATTTGTAATCAAAAGCATTCTTATTTTATTATGCATATTCATAGCCATACATCATTACCTGGATTCTTTGTTGAAGGTAACACCTATATGGATTCCCTTGTGGCTGCCTCAGCAGTAAAAACGGTGCCTAATGTGTTATAGCATGCTGTTCTATCTCACCAGTTTTTTCATCAGAGTGCTTAGGCACTATGGCAGCAATTTAAATTATCATATAGTGAAGCAAAGTCAATTATTTCTTCTTGCCCTGATTGTCATATGTCTCAAGTTTCGCAATATTATGGTACTAATCCTAGAGGTTTACTTCCTTTGCAAGAATGGCAAACAGATGTTACAAAAATGCCTGAATTTGGCTGTCTAAAGTATGTTCCTGTCACAATTGACACCTTTTCTCATGCCATGATTGCCTCAGCGTTGGCAGGTGAAACAGCTCGGGATGTTATTTGTCATTTTTGCCACGCCTTTTCCGTCTTAGGTGTTCCATCACATGTAAAGACGGATAATGGCCCGGCGTATGTTTCAAAGAAATTGCAAGTGTTTTTTCATGCCTTGGGTGTTGATCATTCTACTGGTATTCCTCATGCTTTGACAGGCCAAGCAATTATTGAATGAGCTTATGGTGTGTTGAAGTGCCAGGTACAAAAACAAAAAGGGAGAATGCAGAGGGAGTTGCCTCAAGTGAGATTAGACAAAGCCTCTATGTCTTAAACTTTTTGCGTCCTTTACCTGACTTACAATTGTCTCCTATATTCTGTCATTTTTCATCTTTGAATTCAAAACAGCCAAACTTTCAGAAAGGTATTAAGGTAAAAGATTTAACCGTGGGAAAGTGGACTGGCCCAGTAGAATTAGTAACATGGGGAAGAGGACATGCATGTGTTTTAACAGAAAATGGCCCTCGTTGGATCTCTGCACATTGTGTTAAACTTTATTGGGAGCATACAGGAAAGGACAGGATGGGTGGTTCTACAGCGGAAGCAAAATGAGTAGGTAACTGCATTGGTTATTAGGTGGATGGAAGCATGTACCCTCAAAGGAATGTGTGGTAAAGATGGTAATTTGAGACAGAGTAAAGGGACTTATAGGCTCACGCTGAAAATCCAAAATGTAAGTTAGTGCATGTTACTTTTGCTTCTTTTCCTTGACTTCTCTTATAGAGAGGTTGATAGTACTGAGAAATGTGTCTTGTGTCATTTCCTTTTGCAGGGCACCGACGCTTCCAGAAGTAGGGGAATTTGATGTACCTAAGGGAGTGTTGCCTTTTCATAGGTGTTGAATTAGTAGCTGAAGTCCACACTTTGAGCAACTAGGTTGGTTGCCCATTATGACAGCAGCAACTAGTTGTAAAGTTAAGTGGATGCTACTTGGTTCTAAGTGGTGACTAGGCAGATGACTTAGTCTCTGACTCTGTGTGGGAGAAAGTTATTTGACTAGAGGTGAAGGTGTCATTCTGCTACAAATGTGTCATCTGGAAATTGCGAGGTCTATAATGGTATTTGAAGATCTATTTTTTATGTGCCTTGTTTGTATATGTATGTTAAGATTGTGGGAGTGCATGTTGTGGAGTTGGTAGAAGTTGGTTACCTGTAAGTGAATGAAGAATGGATCCTCTGTCTGCTTGGATTTTTGCAAGGGCTCTGCAGAAATCCTTAGCAGTTTTGTTTGTGGGTCAAATACAAAAAGGGAAAATTGTAGGAAAGACGTTTTTGTGCTGTTCTTGTGAGCCAGCGAAGGCTTCCTGAAGATAAGAAAAACCTCGTATCTCTCTCAAGGAAGTTACCAAGGCTATCACTATGACAACGTGAAGAAAGAGAGAAAATCAAAAGATATGGACTTTGGTTGGCTCACAGAGTGACGTGGCTCCTTTTCACTTATTGAGAGTTTTGTTTCTTTTTCATGACCAATGGCAGTGTATGTGTTTGTTAAGCAAATGTAAATATCCTGTAAACCTATAAAGGTAACGTTGCTTTAATAAATAGCCTATACAACCTTCTGATCTGTGTCTTGGTGCTTGCGCCGTGTCGCGCTCTATAGCAACAATGTGCCATGATGTTTTTTGATCTACTCCCTTCTTGGTAGTGCATATTCAAAAAACCCCTTGACAACAAGTTAAGAGAGCTAGATGCAGTGAGTTCAGGCCCTGTCCAGCTGCCATATGACTGGAATCCAAGGTTCCCCTGGTGTAGAGTTGAGTGCTCAAAAATTGACCTTTATACTAAAGATCTCTGAAGGCAGTAGATTTTTTAAATCCTGCATAAATCATGACTATTTAAAATAGGAATTAGGTTTGGTGCTTAAAGCCATTAAAATAGACCCATACAAGACCTATACAAGAAAATGTTTTAGGTACCCCTCTTTCCTTGTCATTTGGGCTTGCCTGGTTCAACCATCAGACTGTGATAGGTGCTGCCCATCTGGACTGGGGACTGTTGCTCTCAGTATAGCTCTGGATCATTTAATATATAAGATTAGGCTAACAGTAAAGTTTGTTTGTGACCTCAATCTTAGAAAAGTTTGGACAGAAAAAGATGAAAGGTGGAGGCCCAAGAGAAACTTTGCAGCACACCCAGCCCCATGCAGCTGCTTACTCACACCCTACCAGTGAGATGGGGGAGAGAATCAGAAGAGCAAAAGTGAAAAAACTCATGAGTTGAGATAAAGCCAGTTTAACACGGAAGGCAAAAGCCACACACATAAGCAAAGCAAAACAAGGAATTCATTGATCACTTCCCATTGACAGGCAGGTGTTCAGCCATCTCCAGGAAAGCACATGTGACTTGGGAAGACAGATGCCATGACCCTGAATGTCCCTGAATGTCCTCCTTTCTCCTTCTTCCCCCAGCTTTACATGATGAGTGTGACATCATATGTATGGACCCCTTTATTGAGTTGGGGTCAGCTGTCCCAGCTGTGTTCCATCCCAGCTCCTAGCACACCTCAGCCTCTTGCTGGCCAGGCAGTAGGAGAAGTAGAAAACTCCTTGCTCTACAAGTTCTGCTCCACAACAACAAAAAACATGCCTGTGTTTTCAGCAACCCCGTTTTCAGCAGAAATCCAAAACACAACCCCATATTAACTACTGTGAAAAAATCTGTCCCAGTCAGAACCAGGACAGCACATTACTGTAAATCCCAGGAGAGCACACCAGGTATTTTCCAAAATGCCTGTTGGAGTCAGCTATATAACTTTCAAAGAAAAACAGACATTGATAAAATTTGTATCAACTAAAATGCCACTGAAAGTGGAGGAAATTACTGTATAGCTGTCCTCTTTAAGGCACAGTAACCAGGCAAAGCAGTGCAGCTTGCCTTGCACAAGAAGGTTGTCTACAGCTCCTGTCAGCAGAGGGATTGACTTTCCCTGCCAGTGGCGCTGTTGAAATTGATACAGGTCACGCTTCACTTCTGAGCTGCACTGTGAATCTCTGAACTCCTGTTAAATAAGCAGACCATGGCTTCAGAGGCAGCAGTAACTAATATGTGGAAACTCACCAGTGACTGACTTCCAAAAATAATTTGGGCTGAAAAAAGTAATCCCACTCAGATATCAGTTGGGTGATAAACTGTATTTAGCCAAGCATATGGTTATTTTGCTAGATTAGAGATAAGATTTCTTTATTTTGAAAAGGTGAAGGTTTGTACATGAGGCTATTATCAGATCCAAATTCCAAGTCTATTGCTCTTAACAGTACTGTTCATTTGGGGATACATTGTGCTTCCTAACTGTTTCTAAGTCCACAGCTGTCAGAAAGTGAAAGGTACTTGTTCTTTGAGCCCAAGTTATATTCTGAGACCCACCCTGTCATACTAAACCCTTTCTTCTGACACAGCATCTATTACAAAAGGTATCTGTCCCATAGGAGACCAGCCATAAAATAAAAGTCTTGTATTTGTTCCTCCCCGCATTCCATACAGTCTCACTCCCAGAATGTCCTGAGACTTGATTTTCTTAAGGATTACTTTTCAAGCTTTCCTCTTCCTAGAAAGGCTAATGGAACTCATTGATTCCTAGTGGAAGCTAAGAAGGGACCCAGCACTGACACCTATTCCTCCAAGTGTGGCCCCATCAGTGCTGAGTAGAGGGTAAAGACTACTGCCCCTAGCTATGACAGCATTCCTGCATCCTAGCTCAGGATAACAGTAGTTACCTTTGTGGCATGGACACATTGCTGGCCATGATGAACCTCATGTCCACCGGGACACTGAGGTAATTTTATCCAGAGGTAATTTTATCTGCTTCTCGTTACAGAATCACAGAATGTTTTGAGTTGGAAGGGACCCACAGGATCATTGAGCCTAACTCATAAGTGAATGGTCCATACAGGTAGTGAACCCACAACCTTGGTGTTATCAGCACCATGCTCTCACCAGCTGAGCTAATCTTAAGGGTCTGGTGCCTGGGGTTGTTCTTCCCCTGGTACAGGACTTTGCAATTCTCTTTTTTGAACTTCATAAGGTTCCTGTAATAAGAAACATTGAAATAAAATAAATTTATTATAAACAAGAAACAATTTAGATAATGAAATATTACAGATGAAGGATGTATTTGTTGTATTTCTGTCTTCCTAGAACAGAGCACCTATGCCTAAGTCATTCCTGATAAACATTTGTCTTAGTTTTAATAAGCTCCAGTAATGAAAACTTGACAATTTCTCCCAGGAACTTCTTCACCCTGAAAAGGTTTTTCCTGATGTCTACCCTGAAATTTTCCTAGCAGTTACCATTGATTTTACTTCATGATGGTTTTTGAAAATCATCAGGCACCACTCTCCCCTACCAGTCTTCCCTTTACTAAGGTAAAAAACCCCACTTTATTATATACTTTTGATTTTGGATCTTTGATTTTGTTGTTGTTACACTCTCCAATTTCTGTGTATCCCTCTTAAATGTGATAATCAGTTGCAAAACCATATTTACAGCCTCCCTCACTTGTGGTCTGGGCTTTTGGTGATGATGGCTGCTACTGAAATTCCACACTCCAACCCCTCACCTCCAAAAAAAAAAAAAAATACCTCAAAAGAAACTGAAATACCTTGACCTGAACACCCATGCAAAGGACTTACTGTGCTTACCAACTTCATTTTACTTTAAACGTAGCAATGCAAAAGAGTGAGACCTGGGCTTTGATTTGGAGAGGAAAATTTCAAGTTTTCTTCCTATATCTGAAACAATATGTCTCAGCTGTGGTGATGCATCCCTCCTCCTCCCAAGGCTGCTCTGCGACCTTAGGAATTCTTGTTAAACCTCCATGTTGATTAATGACTCTTGGGCACTTAAACTCCCCTTGAGCCTATCAGAAACACTGTCTGTTCCCAGGAACTTCTGTAACCTTAGAAACTTCTGTTTTCTAACAGATAGCCTTGGAGCATTGTTCTGTCTGAATCATAGCCCAAGTGGAACAATATTATTGTTACTGAGGGAAGTTCAGTACTTACCATCTTGGATAGTTTGCAGCCAGGATGGTGATGGACAGATGATTACAGCCAAACCTTTGGTCAGCCTATAAACTGCAATCCTGAGTGAGGCTCTTCGAGTTTCCTGGGCTGCAGCATCTCCCTCTGAGTGGGGTGCTTCTCAGAGCTTGCCAACTCTCAAACTCAAAATAATTGGAAGATCATTACTGAAAGCTAATGATGGTGCCTGGACTAGTAATACCCATTCCCAATTATTTTTATTATTTGAGGTATTTCACCAAACTTGAGGAGAATTTTTAACAGATACCTTTGTACATAATTGATGTAATTACCTTATAGCAAGTGTAGTGTGAATGTTGCCATCTCTGATTTGTAGTTAAGCTACTGCTGTGATTATTGTAAATCCTGTTGTATCATTCATTGTTAAATTAGTCAATTATTAAGGGTTGTTAAACCCTTTAGGTATAAGCTGTTGACCAAGTCTGAGGTGAAGTTTGGACTCAACAACACCTAGGCTCCATCAGGAGTTTAGAAATTAAGGGATCAACTCTGAGCCTTATGTCTCAGTGGGAGGATCTCCCTTACCCCCTTGCCCTTTTGTGACCCTGGTCTCCGTACAAATTTATCCTAATGCAATTTTTCTTTGTGTACTTCATCCATGTAATAAGTAATAGAGTGAAACTTGCCAAGTTTTAAGTCATGCTTTTGCAAATTTATATCACACATGATTTTGCTAATACCTTTGATTCTTTAGGTGACCTAAACCACTCATTCACATCAAGTAACTGTGATTTCAAGCTGTGTGTATGTAATGCCATTTCTTTGTAGTCCATCTGCAGAGAACTTCATATGTACACTGCATAAAAGCAGGGGTGGGCATCAATTTTTAATCTGTCATTTTGACTACCTCTGTATTCAGCAGAAAGAAGGAGGACTAGAGTGTGATTCATCTTGGGATAGCGTAAGTTTCAAAAATACACTGGAGAATTTTGCTCTCTGAGACCATGCTCTCTCTGCAGTAAACAATGAAGCAGGCAAGTAAATTAGGTTAAATTAGACTTAGCCTTTAGGTGGTTAAACTGGCTGAGTGAATGTAATTAGCAACAATATTCTGTTGTGGAAATTCTTGTTACTAATGCAAAAAAAATATTAATGCAAAAGATGACCTCATGAAATATTATCCTGCTGACTGCTTTGTCAGTGTAACTGAACAAAAATGCTTGTAAAAACAAAATAGACATGGCTGTGGGCTATCTACTCAAGAAACTGTACACACATGTTGCAACTGGTGACCTATGGTGAATCTGCTGAAAATGTCAAGGGTCAAATAGCTGCAGTATAAGCAAATTGAGTGGTAGAATTGGCTGGTTTTACAGCGATTAAAACAGCATGTTTGCTTCAAAAAATATTAAAAAAAATATTTTGCTTTGAAAAATATTTGTTTCAACCAGGTATCTGCAACACAGACCCATAAAGGTGCAATTTCTCCCAGTTTACATAGACATCACCAATGTTTGATAGAACACATAATCCATGGATTTGATTGTTCAGTAAGGACTGAGGTTAAGAGTCTAGTAGGGGTCAGCAATAAGCACACATCAGTTGTTATGGGCCCTATTTTCAGTTGGATTGTTTAGTCCTGTTGTCCATATCCCATGATCTACACAAGCATGACATGTCCAGCTTACAGGTATTAAATGCTTATTGCCTCACAAAGTCAGCTTGGATTTAATGACCTCTGAGGTTAAGGATATACTCACTGCTCCAGATATGGTACCCAAGGTTGTTGTTGCTCAGCCATCAGTCACGATGGGGAGAGCAGGCTATCCCATGGCTCCCTGCAATGGATGCCCAGGGTTGCTGAGGAGCCACCTACCACCAACTCCACTGACATTCATGGTACTGGTGACATGACCAAGAAGCTCCTGAATAGTCTCTGGGCCAAGAGGCCTTCCCCTCTGTTTTAATTTATGTATATACCTTTTTGTGACAGTGTTTTCCCTCCTGAATCCTTGAGCTGCTAATAATCCTGGCTCACCATACCTAGAATATTCATTTTCCTTTCCTCTGTATGGATTCACAACTTATTTTCTGCAATCTGAACAGAGGCTGTGCAGCTGTGGTGTCAGAGGATCCTTGATGCAGAGATTGCTAAAGCCCTGGGGATAGGGGAAATATGCAGCAGAATACAGAAAGAGACAGGCTTCACTAAACAGGATATACATTATTGAGGTGATGGAAGAAAGAGAAGTTGGAAAGGGCATAAGATGCCATTCTGCAGGGCATGAACCAGCTAAACAGTAAACTTGAGAAGAATCTGTCCTTATACATCACTTCTTCCATGACTGCTTGCCTCGTGGGTTTTGTGGAAATTTCCTTTGCAGCATCTGGAACCAATCACTGTCAAAATCAGACCACATAAGTAGGTGCTTGGGCTGCTCCTGTATTTGCAGCTCCTGCACTTTGTGCAGATGCAGATATCTGTACGAGATGACAATCCACCTCTGCTCTGCATTGCCCTGATGTTAGTGAGCAGACAAGGGTAGAAAGTGATTGTAAAAGATGGATCAATGGCTTCTAATCTTTCTTGTCAAGTCATTCAGTATTTCATTTGTCAACATCACAGATGGAAAACAACCTCCTTTTCCTTCATTTGTAGAGGGATATCTATCTGTTCCCATATTTATCTACATTCTTATATAACCGATGTCATTGGTGATGGTGGCAATGAAAGAATTTTGGCATTTTAATCTAATGTCCTAGTTATGGAGTAGTGCATGGTGCTTCTCTTGCTTGCTTTAGATTTATTTCCGTACCAAGGCTCTGTCTTGTGACTGATTATCAGTCTCCTTAGTGCTGGTAGGAGTTATTTTTTGTCTTTTCTATTTATTATGTTGACTTTGCTTTTAGAGCTTGTCTCTCTTGCATTTGAAAAATAGACAAAACTGATTTCTCTCCTAAAACATCACATAGCTCAAACATTTTTTGAAAGAAAACTGTAAAGATGACATGTTACTTAGAAAAAGAACTCAGTCATTAAATGCTTTCCTTCATGTGTGAATTTGTAGTAGTTAAAGCTGCCTTCAAGATAAAATAATTACAGTGATGCAAAAAAGTTGCTTATGAGAAGCCTGAATTGAGTAACCCTGGCTCACATCTAGGGAACTCCCTTATTTCTCATTTAGAGAGTTTCAGAACCCTTTGATCCTCTTTATGTGACTTCTCACTTTCCTCTTTGCCTCACTACAATCAGAAGATATTTATTATTTTCATATTAATATAATAGTAATGAAGGAAATGCTTTCATGAAAATCAGGAAATACTTATGCTATGAAACCTGGAAAATTCTAGGCAAACACATACAGGTAATGCTAAGGACTAAAATTCCTGTGTACTTTTCTATTTCCTTGAGCACTGCCAGCAGATCAGCAGCTATTCTCAGACAGCTGGGACATCTGGATATATTGGATGAAACTGCTAAAGAGTTGTGGATAGGCAAATTAAGGAAATTAGGAGGATAAACTGTTCAGAAGTTCTATAGAACTGAATTCCGATAATCACATTTCTTAAGGACCTTACAATAAACTACCTTCTCTAAGACATAAAAGAGAACTGAGAAAGAAATATAATGGCAAAAAGTGTTATTTTTCATCAGAAACAGTGTGCTGTGATTTGCAAGATATGCACCATATTAGCTTGCCAGCATTGTCCCCATTGCACATGACATTTTGTGGTGAAGACAGGGACTCACTATTTGAGTGGCAAATGCTGTCTATGTAGCTGATCACTGCTGGCTGCCTTTCCAGGCTGTTGTGAATACAACGGCAGCAGCAGAGTTTTGTTTGAGTTGGCAGCTGGTAATGGTAAATTTCAATTAATCTAGATAGCTAAACATCTTGGAGATGGTAAACATTCAACATGCCTTAAAATTGATAGTAGAAGTAGAAGAAAGAGACCTAGTTGCACGTTCACCCAGGGGTAAGACAGCTGAAATTATCTGTCACTTTTGATAGCCACCACTAAACTAAGCAGTGTCCAGGCTGTGCTCACATTTACTGTCATCTTCAGGCAGTGAGGAAGAAGAGGAGGGACTAGGAAACACAAATGGGGAGGAGGCTGTGTGTGAAATGGAGCAGACGTCTGTAGGCAAGCTAGGGGAAAGAAAAAATGGTGATCCATAAAAAGCCAAATTGTATGTGTTCTCCTAAATACAAATAAATGCTGTACATCTAATGGTACAGGGAGTTCAGGAATTATGCCAGGTCTCAGATGCATCACAGAGATCTTCTTTATCCAGTGACCTGTTCCTGCAGACTGAGTGGGTCACTGTATTCCCATTTGGAACAAAGCTAGTTAGAAATCCAGCTCTCTACACCCCAGCAGACACTGCTGGCTTTATAGCTACCCAGAGCTGGAATGAGTAGTCTTGAAGCATCTGTGGGGAGTAATGGGGACAGAGAGGAAAGGGTAACGTGGCTCCTTATCTTTTCTGCTCTGTTTTTAGTTTATTTAAATTCCCAAGTCAATCTAAATCCCCAGAAACAGTGTTATAAATACCTGTAACAAATACAAGACATACTATCTTGTCAGGTTTGCTCTCCTGAAATTTTAGGCTACTTATCTACCTGCAAGGAAGTTATACCTGCAAGGAATAAGTCAAAAACTGAGATAAGAAACTTGTCAACACATCAGATTTTAGTATGAGCTGAAACTGTTTTAGATATCATACTGCTGGCAAAATTTCATTCTGAATGTGAGTTGCCTGAAAATGTCCCCCCAGCTGACTGTCAAAGGATTTTTCTGTTTTAAATGAAACTCTTGGTGTTTGATAGATTTTTTTTTTATTTTTCACAAATTTCAATCCTGACTTTTTTGGTGGCACCTGTAGTATTGTTGTTTTCATCCTCGCCTCTGTATTGTCTGTAGTCCAAAATTGTAATAGCTTGTCTGTACTATTTCTTTGGTTTTAAATATTCATTTTCATTAATCATACGTAAAACATGAAAAATCATTAATTATGTTTCAAAACTTGCAGGAATTATTAAAGTGTAAAGAAATTAAAATATGTAAACAATTCACAATTGGGTCTTTTCCTTCAGTCTTGACAAAATTAGGCAACAAATATCTCCTGTAACACTGAATTTATTTATTCTGTGAAGAACGTAGAAGTAACTCTTTATTAGTATGGCAAAAATGATAAAATCTACAATTTTTAAGACCTTAATTTTATAAAATCTGCTTTGAATTCAGTATTTAGTTTCACAATATTCTCTAAGGACATTTAAATGCCATTTTCCTCAAAATTATGTCCAAAGGTTAGAACTTCAGTGTTTGGGATGGTGATGAAGCAAGCCTCATAACACAAGCCAGTAACTAAAATAACACCAACTAGGAATTGATTTGTGCTTCTTAAGTTTCAACCACTGTAAATGTGTGCAATAAGAAAGCTTTGCCTCCCAGGGTCAGGATGTAGGTTTTTTGCAATGTTAATCACAGAACTGATTGCATATCAAACAATTTTTGGGGCATTTTGAGCTGTTGATGCCACACCATCTTTCAGACATGCTGCTTTGTGCATAGATTATGAATTGCTTCTCCAAGAGCATGGCTCTTGCATGCCACTGCAATACTAACAAGAAGAAGAAGAAAGAAAGATCATTTCCTGCCTTTATACAATGTTCTCAGCCAAAAATATATCCCGCATATATAAAGTCTATTTTTTTTATTTTTTTAAAAAAGCCACTTTCAGATAGTTGAAGAAATCTGAGTAACTCAGCTCTGGTCAGGCTTGAGTAGTAAGCACAGCTGGACTCCAGACACTGACTCACTCTCCAATTACCACTACCCAGATTTTTTTCCAACAAGCTCTTTTCTGCCGATAAATCTTCCAGCTTCCCATGATGTACTGTTAGGCTGAGATCATGTCAATGTGACAGAAAAACTAAATCTATGTTTACATTCATAAGGAAGAAAATTAGGCAAAGAATTTGAAACTAACTAGCACCAATAAAAGCAAAAGAATAACTGGAAAACATAAAGACAACTTTGGAACGTGTTTGTACAGATTACAGCGGAAATATTCTGCCTCTGTGTTTAAGGGCCTGCCCACTATAAGCCTTTTGTTGCAAGCAGGAGAGGAAAGCAATTTATACTTAAAAGCAACAGGACAATAGAATTTTACTTTCTAGCATGTTACAGCCAGATTACATGGGAAAAAAAAAACCCTTACATTTTGGTAAATATAAGAAAATAAACAGTGATCTCTACCAATTCCAGTCTTGCTATCATATGTGAATAAATAATTATTGATCTGAAGGACTGCTTGCAATGTCTTGCTGCAAATTTCAAATGTATGTTCCATGTTCTTGTGACCACAACATGTAAACTTTACTAAATTTTGGCACAACCAGATCTCCCATTTGCTTCACGTTTACTCTGGAAAATTTGGATTTAACTGAAAGATGCCAAGATCCACTCTTTTGTAAACCAGATAATTTAGACCAGTTTTAATTGTATGGGTCCATACAGTGGATGAATTCCATGACCTCTTGTATATAGGAAGTTTAAATATACTTTCTTCTGGCTATAAAGCCTAATTAAAATTAAATCATAGAGCATTTTCTACTTTTAAAAACTGTGTTGTCAGTCTCTTTCTGTAGACCATGAGTAAGCACCTTACAGTCAATCTGTCATCAGTAGAACACAATTTAAAATATGCAGTTGTTACTCATGGAAAATGACCTGTGAATCACAAAAACAACATAGAAATTGTACTGTTGAATTTCCAGAGCCATCTTATTTTGAAGTAGTTTTTACAGATATCCAAAGATACTAACCAACTGCCTTCTCAGACCTATGCAGCATGGAAAAGACAATATCCCAAAGTAAAACTGTGACTGACAAACAGGCTAGTACAGAGTCCCAACAACCAAACCAAATTGATATATATATTTGGTTGCTCAAGCAAAATCTCAGTCAGTCATTTTTTTCAGTTTGTTTGAAGATGAAAAATGCCAGGAAGAATGAGTTCCTGATATTTTCTTTGGCTACTAGTGAAAACTCATCAACATTCAGGCTATTACCCTTGAACTTTGAAGAGTCTGTCACAACAATCTTAAAAAAGAAGTTAGTGAATCCAACTTTAGTTTACTGAGGGAGACAGAAACCTTATGAGGGAATGCAGATATTTTTATACCAGACTCAGGAAAACACTCAATAAAAATCACCAAAGTAAAACATTATGAAGAAGGATAAATGCAATGAGAAATTAAGCTAGTCTTTTGCCTCCAACACAAATAATTTCTAAGAGGAAATGTATTTTTAATTATCTAAAATGTCATTACCCCCTCCCTCTTCTTTTTACACATGACATAACTGAATGTTCAGAAAAGCCCTTCGTCTGATGTGTTCCTTTGAATTTCAGTACTGTCAGGAGACAGCATCGGGAAGGTGTCGCTGTTGCCTGCTTGGTCTATGCCTTCATTTGGAGGGGCAGAATGTTGGGAGATGGGAGGTTTGCTTCTCTTCCCTGGACACTGTAAACTCCTTCGATGGCAAGGCTGAGGTGGAGCCATAATGAAGAACAAGGTCTAAATCATTTCATCTGCCACTGCTGAAGGCAAGTGCCGGGAGATGCAGAATAAGCATGTTAGTAAGTGAGATGCTGGTGAAAAGAAATGTGGGAAGAAATAGGATTGGCTATGGGGCCATGAGGGAGGGCCAGAAGTGACTGTCGTGCTGTGGTCCAGGACACCAGGCTGTTGGGGTTACTGCTGTGACTGCTGTCCTACTGCTGCCTGCAAACGAGCTTTGCCTGCACACAAGTGGAACTGGGCAGTCTGGGCAGGCATAACCCAAGTGCTGCCTATGCAGAAAACAGAGCAGGGAAAGGAAATGTGGGGAAACACACACACACACACACATGTGGATGGGACCAGAGTAGAAATGAGCATCATGAGTTCCTGAGGCCTAGAAACTGTCAAACTGTCAGAGTGGACTGAGTTGTGCTAAGGGAACTGGAATGGCAGATGAGGTGACTTAGGACTGAAGGATGGCAGTGTCACCAGCATACTTCTGAGGACACCTCTGTCTGTCTCTCTCTTCTCGACACCTCCTGCTCTGTATTACCCTCCTACAGCTTGGGCTTTCTCAGTGCTCTGTGTAGAGTTTGTAGGCTGCCATGGGTATACAAAGCAAAAACCAGGAGGTCCATAGGCCTGTAGATAAATTTATATTCTTGACTGTTCCCTGAGAATACAATCTGTTCACTTCTGCAAGGTGATGAGATTAGTTGGCGTTGGATGAGAAAGTGCAACACCACATGTACGCAACACTCAGTATATAATTACATAGCTACCATAATTTATACCCATATTTAACTGTTTAACTTCATTGAGAGGGCAAAACTGCAGGCACTTAAGTGTGTAATACCATCCAGCTACCCATGTAAGTTATGGGTCCATAAAAACTAAATAGGTATAAAGAGAAAGTAGTCCGTATTGAAAGCATTTGTAACATTATCTGCTACATACTATCTGCTACTATACTCATAAATACCACCTGAAATATAAAGCATAATAGTTGGATTCATTTAGATACATTGTGATTCACCCTTGCTGTTTAACTCTTACCAGATCTGTTTAAAAATGTTAGGTCTTCAACATATCTAATATCATTGGTTTTTTTTTAAAGCAATATGTTGTTAATAGCTGTGCACTTGATAAACTTGGTTTTTAATTGGAAATTTAAACATATTAAACCCTAGTACTTAGTGTGGACATATTGTAGGCAATTTTAATGGTTATTCAAAAGCTATTAGGATGAGTCGTGGCTTCTGAAATTTGTTATGCAAATGTGTCATGTAGTTTTCAAAATAACAATGTGTGTACCAGATTTCTGCATATTCACGTAGGTGAGCTGAAGAAAGATTGCCAAGATGCTGGTGCCAATAGTTATTTTAGCTCTGTAGTCTGAAAATAAATCAAGTTTTATCAGCAAGCCCTGAATTTTAAGGAGCATTACAGTAGGAACTGATTTCCACAGGTGGATTGGGTTGGGGCTTTATATTCTGAGGCTATATTCTGCTTCTGGTGAAACCAGTGCAGTTTTAGACAATACTTAACAGGGAGAGAAGCCTTACTAGGAACTTTTCCTACTCAGTTTTACTTTTTTAGCTCAATATCCACAGAGTTTCAGACAAAGGAAATTAAAGAGGATGAAAAAAGTAACACAAAGGCAAAATACTACGAACCAAGACAAAGTAATATATTTAGTTTACAGTAGGAAGGTGCTCAAGAATTGGCTGGTATGTTTGTTAATCATCCTAATCTCATATGTCTTGCTTAGGCAACTTCCAATTAATTGGCATTGTGCTTACATAGGGAATGTAAGTTATCTCTAACTCCTTATGCTAGTATCTATTCCTAATGGGGAAGTTGACCTTGTGTTACATGCAAGGAAGACTTTGTTCCCCTAATTTGCAAAAATATTTTAAGTTTCCACTCACGAACATCACTTATATTTGAAAGAAGACCACAAATCCCAAACCCAGAAAACAAGCGAGTAAAAAAGCCAAACAAACTTGAGGTAAACAAAGGGGAAACAATCAGCTATGTAAGAACCTAAATTTAGGCAGTCTAGATGTCCTTTTGGAGGCCTGCAGGATACCTACCTCTTTCCAAGTATTCTCAGGAAAACTATTCCCTTTAAAAGAAGAGCTTAAAAGGTAGGTGAAGGTTTACTGACTAGATTAGGCAGAATAAATCCCACCCCAATGTTTATTTTGGTGGGTTTCACTTGTAATAGTGGAAGTGCTCTGAGTAAGTCTAATATGAACATTTATTAGCAATTGGAACGTGGCTGGCTACTTACAATTAGGTTGGAATTTTGCAGACTGTTTTACAAAGTGTCTGAGTATTTGAACACTCAGTATGTCTCAGGACTGAACAGAACATTTTTTCATCATCAAGTCATAGGCTTAAAACAGGAAGTCTTCCTGGCCAAGTCTGTATTATACAATAACCCTCATCAAACACCAAAAAGGCCGAGCAAAATCCTTCAACTGCAGTGGGTTTCTTTTAATGGAGACAGAATAATATCTAAAATTTTTCAGACAATAAGAGATTTTCCTTATAAAAATACAGTAAAAATGCAGTAAATCTTAAATGTTATGTGTAACAAAAGCATTTTCTTACTGTAAATTATTTTAGTGGTAATAAAAATCCAAGAAAAGAAAACACCAGTATCCCTTCAAACAGACTTTGAAAAACTTCTTTGTGTGTTTCAGAAGCTCACAATTTAAATTTGATAAAGATAGACATACTACAATGAAGATCTTTGTGCACCAGATAAAATTAAGTCTAGAAATGAATTCTACTTTTTTTTGGGTCCTGATTCTGGACAGTTCAGACCTTCCCCTGTCTGTTTGGAGATGATGGAGTGAACTGGAGTGACTGAGCTCAAGCTGTATTTATGCTGACCGGCCTGGGTGTTTGTCTTAATTGTCTCCTTGCTGCTGCTCCACACACAAAAAAGACCAAGTTCTGCTTTTCTTTCCCATGGTAGAAATTTGAATCTTTCTCTCTTTTCTTTACTCAGGCTCTAATTTCTCAAATACTTGAGTGCATCTATCTTTGATACTTCAACCCCTCTCTTTAACATTGATTCAATGCTCAAAAGTTACCAGAGGAAGATTGACTAGAGAAAATAAGCAAGTCAGCTCCCCCTTTCCCCCAAGTCCCAGTATGACAAGTAAAATTATTTCAAGTACATGGAGCATCTTGTAAGGAAATATGAGGATAACATCCTTTTGGAAAAAGCCTAGTACAGGGACAGGGAAGATTATGCCTCTATATGTACCTTGAAAAATTATGCAAAGGGATCAAAAATATGATATATAACTGAAGAAAGATGCAATGAATGTATTTGTTACAGCAGCCTAAACTTCTTCAATATGAAGAAGATGCAGGAAGTGAGAGGCAGAGGTGAATGACAGACCTACCTGCCAGGATAAATTTAAGATTGTGAAGATATATCTACATTTTTTTGCCTCTGCACTAGAGTCTTGGACAAGGGATTTGGGGAATAAATCTAGGATTTGTAAGCCCTGTGTAAGTGGAGCCAGAGAAATTTAGAGTGTCACAAGGGGATGTGACCATTGTTACTTCCCACTTAAATAAATTAACACTGAGAGCATATACCAGCTAAAGCAGCCCTTTGAACTTCTCTTCCCTGCATGATTCATGCTTTACTCACTTCAGAGCCTGCAGGAATTTAAAGGCCAGCTCAGAACATTTACCCTGCTATTTATAGTAAGTACAGAGGTATCTGTGCATTTTAGTCAGAATTAAAATCCCTGTATAACCTGGATGTCAAACATTTAAATAAGTGATAAAAACCAAGGAGAACTGCAAAATGGAAAAAAAGAAATAGGATTTGGTCTAGGAATTACACCAACAGACTACAAGAAAAGATTTCTGAAAAGGTCAGATCAGTGAAGGAATAGAGTTAGACAAGGGGAAAATATGTGAGTAAATATTTCTAACAAACAAAAGTTAAAAAATCTTTTGAGAAGAACATTTTAAGAGGTGAAAAGACCAAAAGTCCAGGATATTAATACAATATATTTGAAGACAGAATTACATGAGAATTCAATCAGACTGATGATACATGCAGTAAGATTGTCAATTAACAATAAGATCTGAAATGGAGCTGGAAGCAGGGAAGGGACCTTTTGTGCTAATCACTGCCATCCACAGAGATCCAAACATCCCAGACATGAGGGATGAATGGGGTTTGAAAGACAGACTACATATCAGCATCACCATATTTACCCTTTTATTAGCAGATGTAGTTAAGCAAATAGAGAACAACTGGGCTCTGGCAGATTAGCATTAGGCACTCTGCTAGCTAATATAACAAAAGTGGCAGAAGCAACTGCGCAATTGAATATAATTTAATTTAATATAACTGTGCATATTTAAGGCAAATAAGGATTCTGTGTGTGTGTGTGTCTGTGTTGACACAGGCAGGCAGCTGAAACAAGCACAAAAACACAGTTAAATGCAAAGAGTAAATTTATTGCATTACTTTGCTAACTGGAAGACCCCAAGGTAACACCCTGGCAGAGACACACAAGCAGGAAGGCAGGCACTGCAAGGCTCAGTCCATCTGAGTGGAAGGCAGGCCTGTTGTTTGCACCAATTTATCAAGGGTCCTGCACTTGTAATTTACCAACATGCTGTGATCTCCTCTGGGCTTTTTTTATGACCTCTGAGCTTTGACCCTCTCTCTCCCAAAACCAGGGAGCTTAAGCATGTCCATGAGAGTGCCTCCAAGACTCTCAAAACACATTATCTCCACACAGAAATGCTTCTCAAAAGAGACTGTAAACAGTAGTAGACATAATATACAGGCCTCCCCTCAGTGTTACTCTCCAGGCCTTGACATTCCCAGCTGCAAGGTCACTTGAGTGAATCTTTGGTCCTCATCCTCCTCCTCATTGCCATTCTTCTACTTTTAACCCTGTCCTCCCAAGAGTGCATTAATTAAGCAGCAGAACAGTTTGGGGTATGCTGACTTGGACTGTGTTTGCATGGGATGAGGGGGACAGCTTGACAGCTGAGCATGTGGATGTTGTTGTGACACTTGTGAGGTGGGTCGTTACAACATCAATAATTCTCTTAAAAATGACTTCAAAAATCAGCCCCCAGTGGTAATGTTATTGTGGAAATCGTGAAAATACATTTAGAAAAAAGTAACCAAAATATAGTGCGAACTATTACCATCTGTAGGTTTCAATAGATGCATCAGGGAGAAAGTTTGAAATTGGGAGCGGGGGGGAGGAGTTTACCCCAAAGTGAAAAGTTTTCACTTGTCTATTTTCTTTTCCCAAGAAAATAATTTTTGTGTGAAAGGGTGTGGTCTTGAGTTGTTTTATTTAAGTGCAGTAATACAGTAATTCAGTCTAGTAATATAGATGTTAATTTTGATTCTTAATTTCTGTTGAAATAATCTTTTTGCAATGCTGTTAGTGTCACCAGTTAACTGAAATTAAAAAATTTACTAAATAAACTATAAAATTTAATAAATAAACAACTAAATAAACAAGGTAGATCTTCACCTGCTTGCAGACAATTTGGGGATTAATATTCAGCAAGAAAGGGAAAAAACCTTAGAAGTAAAATAAACAGAAGAAAACAACATATGTAGACATAGCTACTAACCTGTGAAAAATCAGCAGCACGTCGCTCAGGGAATTAGCGATGGAAAGCAAACTGCAAACCATGGTTTGCAAAGGTGTGGTGCTGCTTATGTGCCGAAACCTAAAACATGAGTAGAAATTAAATTAAATTAAAATTAAAAGCATCTGTGGTTTCTGCCGTGCTCCTCAGCATTGTCGCACTTCTCCCCCTCTGGGCCAGGCTGGGTACAGCACTCCGAGCAAATGGGAACTGACGGAACTCCCTGACCTGCTATGGACAGCGCGTTGCCAGTCTCTGGAAGACCTCTTGGGTATTAACACACGGGTCAAAGGCAAAAGCTCCATCTTCTTGCAAATACTGGGATTTTGGCAGATGTACTCCTTACTCCTAAGCAGGCTGCAGCCAGGCGGTGAAGGGAAGAAACTGTGTGGGATGGGCAGTGGCTATTGGAAAAAACGTTGCTTCAGGTTATTTATATATATATATAAGCTAAGAATTTGCTTCCAGTTAAATATTAAATATTACAAAAATATAATTACATACAAATATATCAATAGTATGTTTTGCCCTGGAAAATTACAGGGGAGTGCTGGAGAATGAAACTTGACTTTCTGTCCTGCTAAGACGATCAGATATTGCCGTGGCAGTGGTTTGGCCCAGCCCAAGGAGCAGACGCCACAGAGAATTAGCAGGAGCACTGCGGGCAATGTGGATGTGGGCACCTGCTTTGCGGGTGGAGTGGATTATCCCTCCTCAGCCGAGCTCAGCGCCAGGTTTAATCTGTTGGTTGGTGCCGAGGCAGGCTGCAGCTCCGGGCGGGCTCCAGGGCAGTTTGTTCAGCCCGCGGTCTGGCAGATCAGCCGGGAGCGTCCCGGGAGCGCGGGAGTGGCGCCTGCCCTGAGCCACCATCCTTTCCTTGCTCTTCAGAACCTGGCAGCCTAAACTACTGATTTTCCTCACTTTGTTGGCACAAACTGTATGCAAGTTCTGATTTCACACCCTTTTACGCTCCGAACTTCCTGCAAGACCATTAAGCAACTTTTAGGAAAAATCGGCAAGTAGCATTTTGTGGCAGGGGCATAAAACAACATACCCTCAGCTGCGGCAAATTTGCCAACACAACGGCAAAACCAGCAAATCCTGCAGTTCTCTTAGAAAACTGACAAAATTATGAAACGGTAGAACAGTGGAGGATGCGCCAGTACCGGAAGAGGCGGTGCCAAGTGTCGGCACCTGCCAGGATCTCCCACCTCCCGTGGTGCCGCGGCCGCCATGCCGGCTGTGGGCGCTGCCAGCGCCGCCGCAGCAGCCAATGGCCGCCCGGGGGCGCGGCCCTGTGCGGAAGTGGGCGGGGCCGGCTGAGCGCGGGAAGCCGGGGCGCGGGGCGGGCGGGCTCAGGTCCGGGTCCCGCCGGGTCGCGGCGGGCGGAGCGGCGGGAGCGCGGCTCGGGCGGTCGGTCGGGACGGGGCCAGAGGCAGCCCCGGGGCGAGGGGAGATGGAGTTCTCTAGTCGAGCGAGGCAGAGGCATGCGCGGCTGGCTGGAGACCGGAGGGAGCAGTACCCTCACAGCCTGCAGTTTTACCTGGAGCCCCCCACGGAAAGCATCTCCCTGGTGGAGTTTGAGAGCTTTGCCGTCGACCGCCTGAGGCGTGAGTAGCGTCTCTCCCTCCCCTCTTCCTCGTCCCCCCTTCTCCCCTTTCCCTTCTCCTTCCTCCCTCGATGCTCTGGATCCTTCCTGTCATGGCTGTGTGTATTCCTGGCAGGCCTGGGTGCTGTGTTCGCCTGACATAAACGGGAGCTGCTCGTGCTGCCAGCAGCTCCCGTTAATGGAAAGCGCCTTGCTTTGGGCATTCCGGAGAGCTGGGCCAGATTTCACAATGAGCGTCTCTTGTAGCTCTCGGGATTGTGTAGTTTTGGTTTGCACGGGTGGAGGAGGGTGGGTTATGAGCACGTTTCACATTCCAGAGATGTTGTGACATATTTGATGTCTCTGTATTGCATTTCAGGTCGTTGTGGCTGGCAGCCAGGGGTTCCCCTGAAGTCCTGAAAACTGGATCCAAGTTTCCATTAGAGTTGAAACCGATGTTCTGGGACTGGTCCATCATAGTTAGCTGTCTCCCTTTCCTTATTGACAGTATGGATCCCAGAATTGGGCCAGCTGTTCAGGACTCACGGGCCGTGCTTTATCCTCCCTATTTCTCACCCTTTTGCTCCTCATGCCACTAAAAGCAATTCCTGTGGCCTTACCCCAATTTGTGCCTTTCCCAAGCCATCATATATTTGGTTTGATTTCAGCATGTTGTCTCTAACATGGACGTTTTCTTTTTTTGCCCAGTGCTTAAAGTAGTTGAAAATCTCGGTGTGAGCTATGTAAGAAGTTCTGATGTGTACAAAGTTAAGTTAGAGACTGAGCTCCGGAAACTGAAGTTTCCCTACAAAGTAAGTAAAGATCAAGACATGGAACTCTCTTGCACTTTATTTTCTTTATACCATTCAAGAATAACGAATAAAGGTAGAGGTGATGAGATGCTCTTTCTAAAACTGCAGTTCTGTCATTTTGTCAGAGGTGTAGTTTTTCTTCAAAGGGTTTTCTTTGAACTTTTTCTTCCTTTAGGGTAACCCCCTTCCTCAGTAAGTTATTGTCTAAAGGATGACTATTAATATGCTGTTGAACAGCAATGGTAAACTGGTTGTGATTGTGAAAGCTGGGAGAGATTATTTCTCAGAAATAATAAGAGTATGTTCTACAGGCTTTGGCTGAGGATGATTATGAGGCAAGAAGAAAAGATCATATCTCTCATTTCATACTCCGCCTTGCCTACTGCCAGTCGTAAGTACTTTTTGGATTATGCTGTACTCTTGTTATTAATTTTAAATGTATACAGATACTGCAGTGCTTTATTATAGACATTACAGATGCTTTAGAGTTGCATGGCTACTAAAGAGAGAGGTAGGCTCAAAGAGGGTTTTTTGCTAGGAATCTGATCTAAACTGTGATGAAAAAGGATATGTGTAATCAATTAAGAACTGGATTTTGTGCTAACTAAAAAATTTACAAACTTTTGGCTCTTAAACACATGCAATTGACTTGAGTCTCTTGATAGCTTTTTACTAAATGAGCACACATCAGTATTAACTGTTTGTCAGGCATTTGCAGCGATTGATAGCATAGTTTAACTTCTGTATATGCTAACCAAAGACCTGACTATTTAAATAGGCTCTATATTATTTTATAGAGAGCACTGTTTCTGACTGACTAAAAATACCATCTGAATTTGAGGTTTCATCTGCTGCCTCTGTTTTTTGTCCATATTCATTGCTGTGGCTGGTTGCCCTGCAATTTTTTTATTATGTGAAATTTCAAGCAAAATGTTGATCCTGTAAAACACGTTCTTGTGTTTCCCCTGTAGTTTTTAGATGAAATTAGAGGTTGCCAGTTCTTCATGTCTGCAAGTAGTTTTGTTATACATTTGTGTGAACTCTTTACTTCTTATCACTGTGGTCTTTTTAAAATTAAAACTGGCAGATATGAAGTGTGTTGAAATGTTGATTCAATTGCACTTAAAGCTGCAATACAGTTCATTTTAATTATGTGACTGTGATAGAATGCATATTATGATGCTGTGATAGCTGACATGACTGAAGTGCTGCTATGGATACAGATTTATAAGCAAAAACAGACAGGAAAGCTGAGTAGGAGGGATTGTGGTCTAAGCTGGGATATGGAGCTGGAATGGATGGGGTCTTCCTTTGAAATGGCTTTGGCTTCCTGCTGCAGAGCATCTGATCAGAGTACGTAGTAGCAAAGGTCTCAAAAACCAGGTGGATGAAACCTCACCATGACAGGCCCTGGGTGACTTTTAAACACCCTGATATCTTCCAGATAATTCATGTCCCATCCTATTGTCCTTTCAAAAGACATCTGGGCTGTGCTGAAGACAGTTTGTCAATGTGTGTGATCAGTGACCTGCTAGATCCGTGATGCATGTACCATGAGGAGCAGGTTGTGGGTGGGGATATCAATACCAGCCTTCACTGCAGTGACTCTGATAGTGTAGCTCAAAATCCTGAAAGAAGGGAGAAGATTGAATAACAGAATTGCAACTGATATCTCTTTGTATTCTACATGCATAATTTGTGATTGTGAATCCTAAGTGTAATATTGCCTTCCTTCTAGTGCCTCTGTTTGTTGTATTTTTATAAACTCCCTTAATCATACTAGTCCTGCTGATTTTGACAATATCTTTGTTTACATGTATTGTAAGTGTACCAAAACCCCCTAAAAGGTAGTATCCTCTAGTACCCTGGGGTCTAAAAGGCCCCTGAAAACATAGTGGTTTGTATTAGTGGCATTTTGAATAATCAATTTGGCTTAATTACAAAGCCAAAACTTTACTTTGAACATTTTGTTGTTATTTAGACCATTACTTTTTTTTTTTTTTTTTTGGGAGGTGAGATTCTTTGAGGGTCTTGGTAGTTGATGAAAATTCTGCTGTTGTGGAAGGTGAGAATTTGACTGAAGTTCTTGCTTAGTAAATAAATTGCAGATACTGTTCAAACCCTGTGTTTCAGGGAAGTGTCTTAAAAATTAGACTACAGGCAGGGCAGAAATGGGCACCTTGATGAAGGTGAACCGCTGTGCAGAAATGAATACAAGCTATTTTGGGCCATAGAATCAGCAGGAAAGAGCCTGGCTTTGTAATCTAGGGGGAAAGACATCCTTAGAGGAGGGGTTTTGAATAGAGCTCTGGGACCCTGTTTAGCCAACTTGCAGATGCCATTTTGTGTTCCCATTTTTATGTACTAGCTGCATTTTGATAAAGCAGCTTTTGGTCAGCTTTTTGGCTTTCTACTTGTACTTTGAAACGATGAATTTAATGCTTACATGGAAAATAGCATTCTAAGAACTATGAAGTGAGCCTGTACCCAGTGTTCTGTATTCTCTCTTGAAAAGCAACTACTGTAGGGATATTTCTTTCATCTATAACTGGCAAGTTCCCAAAAGATAAAGTTGGGAGGCAAATAGAATATACTGTACTTCACGTTTTTATCATACTAGGTCAGAAAAATAAGCTTGGCACAAATCATTAGGTTAATTGAAGAAAGTTGTTGAAGAAGAAAGTAGGAGTGATTGAAAAAGTGCATTTAAATAGACATAACTGCAAACTAGGTTGAATTCAGTTCCTGAGGCAGCTCTGTGAACATGTGTTTACGTTTTCCTGTGATAGTGATTTTCAGTTTTCAGTTGGCCAACAGTGCCATCCAGGGGTAAAAGTTTATATCGATTTTTCTTTTCTAGTCTCTATCAGTCCTTATTTGTAAATTGGATTATTTTGATTTGGTTTTCATGTGATCTGAAGTGACCAGCTCCACCATTCTGGTCAGTTAAATTTGTAAGGTACTCATCATCTGTTGACTCTTCTTCTTCTGCTTTCTGAAATTCATGACTTTAAAGCTTGTTTTCAACAAGCTTGTAAATACCCTGTTTATGACAGGGTAGTTACAGTCTCAGGATAACAGTCTCATCCGTACCCTTCTTTCACCCCTCTTCTAATGTCACTTAGATCTGTCAAGACCAGGAAATAGAATAATTTTGTTTCATTTGCTTTCTTGACAGATGTAGATGTAAAGATAATTTTATTTGCAGGTGGATGGGAGTGTGCATTTTTGCTTTTGTCTACTGCAGCTCTTGTCACTTCAGCAGATCAACTATGAAGAACCTTGAAAGTCACAGGAGCATATTTTTCACTTTCTTAACACAGAAGAAATAAATTTTATCTCTGTTCTGACACAGGAATTCCTTTTATCCAGGAAACTTTCAAACATTCTTTTGTGCCTTTTAAAAGTTTTTTTTTGTTTGTTTGATTTGTGTCTGTGTCACATAACAAGGATATAAATTCTATTTCAAACTTAGCAAGACCTGTTCACTACTCCCTGACATTTTTTTTCCTAGATGATAAATTAGACTTCTCTGCTAAAATAGCTGCCTCTTTATGTTGAGTAGCATTTCCTCTTGTGTGTTATCTGTACCCATGTTCCCCTTGCTGTCTAGTCTTTAAAACTTAAACCCTGAGTAATCCATTGGTGTTGGTTGCCTAGAAAAGCAGTAATCTGACCCATGTCCAGAGTTTTCATAAATCACTGTTAAGTTGTTGGAACTCTTGTATTAATTGTGGAATGGGAGCTACTAGTCTTAAATTCCAGATTTACAAGCATTTGCATGCCTTCCCTAAAGTACTTGTATGTCCATGCTTCCTAACAATTATGCTGATTTTTCCTACCCCTCCTTGGGGTGGAGAGTATTTCTATTCCAACCCCAGCCCCTCAAGTGCCCTTCCCTATATGAAAGAGACTGTTTTCTTCTATTATTTTTCAAGTTGGGAATCTATGAACTGGTTTAAACTGCTAAGTAATCTGCACACCGTAAAGTTAAATGGCAAAAATTGAGGAGATATTCTTAACATCTACACTTCAGTGACCTGCTACTCCCTTAACTAACCAAGCTGCTGCTCAAGCTGTCTAATGACAGTGACATTGCTTTTCAGTTAAGCATGGGGTTTTGATAATAGGTATTATTCCTTAGTATGAGTTTGAGATGAGAGTGTACTATTTTCTTCATGTGAGTAATGAGTATAAAATATGGTTGGGCTTTAGAAGTGATGTATAATGCCCTAGTGATGATGATCCTAGGAAAGTCAGTTTAAAATTATTTGCTGGACATATACAGCAAGTGTGAGGTCAGCTATTTTGTCAGCTGTAGGAAGAGTTCACATTGGTGTGTGTATAAAGGATAAAATATTGTTTTCTAGTTATGGTAACTTATGTGCATAGGTGGGATTACAGCCTTTGATCTGTTTTCCTGAAGGAAAGGAACAACAGACTGGCTGGCCTCCAAAGAAATTATATACAATCATGTTTGTGGTTTGTTTGTTTTTTATGTGTGCGGTGTTGTTGTTTTGTTTGGTTCCCCCCAAAAACAAGTGTGCTGTAAAGGAAAATGGAAAAAATTGTCACATCCCAGGATTTAACTACAGTCCAAGATGGCCACAGAAGAACTGCAACAGATCAGTCATTACAGCATTAACTTCCATTTTAAGTTGCACTGATTATTATTACATCCCAAGCACTGAGACTGTCCACAGGATTATATTTCACAGAGCACTTTAACAGCCTTTCTGTTTGGCTGTTCTATGTAATAATTACTTTTCTTCAAGCCGTATTTCAAGCAGAGGTTTTGTCCACAAAACCACAAACACTTCGTTGTGATTCACATATTTCTTATGGGAAAAGGTGTTTACAATATTGTAAAGAGAGCATATATATGACTGCAGTATTTCTGTGCTCTGTGAATTCCCAGGGCAGTGGCCCACAGGGTAGCTCTCAGAGGACAGATTAAGAGAGTTCCCTGTGGTAGTGAGATACAGCATCATCTGCATTCTGTGCTTGCACATGTGGGGTGGCTTTTTTTACTGGCACTCTGGTACCTGCTTGCTGTAGGTTTGAGTAATGTGCTGGTGCCTGGGAATCTGAGCACTAGGATGTGAAGAGTTCCATGAGTACTTAAAGTACTTGGATTGGCTTCAGTGTTGTTTTATTTTGTCTTCTGACTCCTGTCCCTGTGTTCCTGTTTGTTCTACTTGTTCACCTGCAGTTGCTAAACCCCTTTTTCTCTTTTGTCAAGAGTTCATTGTTCAATTTGTGTTCCTCACCCAACTTCATTGCCATATATTTTCATTTTGCCTGTTTGCAGGCTGTTTGTTGTCTAGAATAGAATGCACTGTTGTCACGTTTACTGAGATGAATGCATATTTCTTCAACTGGAGATACACCAAAAGGGAGAATTAAAAGAAGTAGCCTTCAAAATATATTTGCCTCATCACATTAATTGTGATGTTAATTGTACAACGAAGAAATATGTGCCATGTTGTAGAGAAAACTTGTCCTTTAAATACCAAAGGAGAATGTTATCTGCAATTATTTTTATCCAAAACAAGTAAAAAGTATTGTCTCTCCACAAGTCTTTTCTGATTGAGTGTGCATTACTGAAGGTTTCCTGCCTTCACTTCCAAGCTTCTCAATGTGTGTGGGTCACATGCCAGTCAGCATTAGTGTGGTGGTCTAGTTTTCAAGCAAAAAAATAATGTATATTCAGAATTATTATTATTTTTAAAAAAAAATATATATATATTTTTTTTTTTTTTTTTTTTTTAGTGAGGATCTCAGGCGTTGGTTTCTTCAGCAAGAAATGGATCTCTTCCGATATCGCTTCAGTCAACTAACTGAAAGTTTAATGCAGAAGTTCCTGGAACATGTTAACTTATCATTTGAAGCTGTAAGTGTGTTACTTTCTGTATTTATGTTGCTCATGTGTGTTGTTTTTAAATTCTCATTAAGGTAGTTTTAGCAATCTTGTTTAAAAAATAGAAAGTGCAGTTACGGTTTTTAAAAAAACCTAACCACACAGGACTTCTAAACTTGGGGAATAGTGTGTGTGAGGATTAAGTGATGTAACTGTGCTACAACAAGAGAAGCTTGGTCTGCTTCAGTCTGCATACACAGCTGAAAAAATGTGTAATTACACAGGTAAGTTAACAAGGTTTAATAAAGCTGTTAAGTATTTTTGACTCAAAATTTTAAATGGATTAGATCATAGATCATAAAATGGTTTGGGTTGGAAGGGACCTTAAATATCTAGGTGCATCTAGTTCCAACTTCCTGCTGTGGGCAGGGACACTTTCCATCAGACCAGGTTGCTCAGAGTCCTATCCAAACTTGCCTTGAACCCTTCCAGCAGTGGGACATCCATGGCTCTTCTGGGCAGCCTATTCTCGGACATCACTGCCCTTACAGTAAAGAATTTTCTCCTATTCTAAACTTACTTCTAATCTGAACCTACTCTCCTTCAGTTTGAATCCATTCCCCCTTGTCCTGGGACCACATGGCCCTTGTGAAAAGTCCCTCTCGTTCATGTAGACTCCCATCAAGTACTGGAGGCCACCATTAGGTCACCCCAAAGCCTTCTCTTTCCCAGGCTGAACAATTCCAATTCTCCCAGCATTTCCTAGTATAAGAGGTGTTCTATCCCTCTGATCATCTTGGTGTCCCTCCCCTGGACTTATTCTGACAGATCCATGTCCTTCCTGTGCTGAGGACCCCAGAGCTGGAAGTAGTACTGCAGGTAGGGTCTCACCAGAGTGAAGCAGAGGCGCAGGATCACAGGACTGTTAGGGCTGGAAGGGACCTCTGGAGATCATCCAGTCCAATCACCCGGCCAGAGTCACCTCGAGCAGGTTACACAGGAACCAGGTGAATTTTGAATGTCTCCAGAGAGGGAAACTCCACAACCTTCCTGGGCAGCCTGTTCCAGTAGTCTGCAGCCCTCAGCATTAAGAAGTTCTTCCTCATGTAGAGTTGAAACTTCCTGTCTTTTAGTTGACCATTGACTGCTACCCTTTGAATGTAGATGTCCAGCCAATTCCTTGTGCATCTAATGGTTCTCCCATTGTATCCATTTCTCTCCAGTTTGGAGAGATGGATGTTGTGGGGGACTGTGTCAGAGCTTTACAGAAATGCAGATAAATGTCATCTGTAGCCCCTCCCTTGTCTGCTGATGTAGTCACTCCATCACAGAAGGCCGCTAGTTTGGTCAGGCAGGACTTGCCCATGATGAAGCCATACTGGCAGTCCCAAATCACTTTCCTGTTATCCAGGTGCCTTAGCACAGCTTCTAGGAGGATCTGTTCCATGATCTTTCCAGGTACAGAGGTGAGGCTGACTGTTTGGTAGTTCACAGAATTTTCTCGGAGCTTTTTAAAGATGAGTACAATGTTTGTCTTTTTCCCTTCACCTGGGACTTCTGACTGCCATGACTTTTCAAATTTCACAGGGAGTGGCTTGGCAACTACATCATCCAAGTCTCTCAGGACTCTGGGATGCATCTTATCAGGTCCCTAGTTTGTGTTCTTCAGATTAAGAGCATAGTTTGGGTTCTTCAGATAAGGTCTTATCTGCCTTATCGGCCATCTGGGCCAAATAACACTGATGTTAAAAATATGTTGTTTTCTTGGTGAATTGTGTGATAATTCACCCTAAATGTTTCAGTAATAAGAAAAGCAATGGCTATGTTTGATTCTTATGTGAATTGTAGGTGCAGTCTGTTCTCATCACATTATTGACTTCAGATGAAAAATAACTGTGGTCAAAAAATGCTTTTATTCATAAACTTTGCTCTAGAACCTTTACAATCTACTAACTACTTTTAAGATGTGGCTTCTTGCTATAGAAACTGCTGCAAACTACAGTGACCTGGGGACTTTGTGCCTTGTTCCATTTGTGAACACTGCATCTGGAAAACTACGTGGAAGTGAAAAATAATTGCATTCAATGAATGCTTATGATAGTAGTTGAGGACATAGTTAAAATTTAATAATCCAAGTATGAAAATCCTGTATGGATTGCTCGAAAATGTAGCTTTCTGTATTACTGTCACCATGAGGACATGCAATGTTTTTGCATGCTAAGAACCATTTTGACTCTTCTTGTTTGTGCATATTATGTGAGTTGTTGGAGCTATAGATGTATAACCAAGACCATAAGTTACCTTAAATAACACAAAATTAGAGGCTGGTGTTAAATACTGTAGCTACAAATTGTGGTTAAGGGTTATTTATATTTATATAAGGATTATTTATTATTTATAATATTAAAAGAAATGATGTGCAATTAAATAAGTTTCATTGTAACTTAGACCTTACACATGCACATACATGTAAATTATCCTATTTTCTTTTAACAGTCAATTTGATTTTTGCCCATTAAGTACGTGCTATGGAGAATGCAGAATATAAGTTCTCCAAAATTCTGTAAATGCTCTCATTCCACAGTTGTTGTTTTATCATTATAACTTAGATTGAAAACTTTTCCCCTTTTGACTTGAACTCATTATGTTTCTTTTGATGAAAAACCTTGAAAATGCAATATCTGTTTAGACAAACAACTGTTGTTGGTGTTTTAGGATATTACAAGAGAGTACCTACTGTTACATACTGTTTTGGTTGTCTGAGTTGATTAAAGGAAAATGTCTATTGCAGTGTCTTCATCAATGATTTTAATAGTATTTTGCACTGCATCCATGAGTTGTTTTGTTGGGAAACTCCAGCTTTGCCTGTAGCTCTCACGGTAAGCTTAAGTGAATAAAAATTAAAGCCTCTCTTAAAATACTGCTTATTAGAATAGCTTAAATATTCTGAGATATGTGGCTGATATACATGATGTGTTGCTGGACTGAAATATCTGGTGTCAGTGCACGTTGGTAAAATAGGATTTGTGAAGTGTTAAGAGTAACAGAGGCTTTCCTGTGTCCTTGAGAGACTATTGGAAATGCCATTCTCTGGTTCAACAGACCTTTCAGTGAAAGGTGTGTTTGTGGAGCTGTATTTTTGTTGCTTATTCCCCAGCCTCATATTCTCCTGTCACAGTTACAGCATTTGGGCTTGTAAGAATAAATTAATGTTTGCAGGTTGCTGGAAATAGCTGGGAGTATGGCTTGATTCTGTGCTACTGAATGTGCCTTCAGTATGTCAAAATGATTAAGGAGGTATTACTTTCTTACTCCTGTTGAGGCAAAAAAGCATTATTTCATTGAAAATCTACTTCCCTGCTTCTGCTTTCACCCCCTGCTTCCAATTCTCATGGGAATTTAGGCAAAACTAATCCTTCCATGCACTATCATGTATAAAACATTTGAATATTACTAATGAATCCCATATTTGAAACAGGTCTAAATGCTATGGAGCTATGTGTGGGCTACTACAAAAGCAAGGCCACTCTAAAAGCAGTATTATTTTTCTCAATGTTCTATTTGTAAAAGGAGACACTTCCTTTGAAAAGGAAATTAGGATGAGCTATTCTCCTCATTCTTCCCTGTTAGAAGTTACAATGTTTTCATGCCTTATCATGCATAAAACAAGATGGAAATCAAACTTTGTGCTCTACCTGTTAGAAAAAAAGATGGTCTTCAGAAAAAGGAAGTAAGTTCTGATGTTACAATCTGTTTTCTATGTGGGCAAATGGATAGAAATTCTATTTATATTTTTCAGTTGCTTATGATGTACTAAGAAACTTGTAGTTAAATTTCTTTAACCAGAAGAGAGGTGCCTTGCATTTTCTAGATACTGATTCTGGTTTCAGAACTGTAATCTGAGAAAGGCCACAGCTGCTAAAGCTTGACCTTGGTGTAGTCTGGCATAGCAGTGTTAACAATTCTAAGAACCACTGTAAGAAGTGATTCTCAGTACTTATTAAAAGAGTCAACTCTTTTAATAGTGGGGAGGAGGAATAAATGGATTGTCTTGTACAGTTTTGTCACAGTTGTCGTCTTTTACAGCACCAACAAAGTGAATCTAAAATTGACTATTCAATAACTGTCATCTCACCTTTTTTTATTTGCTTACATGCATGAGAAAATGATACTTGCATATATGTTTTGCAGGGGTTTTAAAGAACTAATTTCTGAGATTTTTTGAATTGTGGGTTGAGAATCATTGCTTTATAGAATAAAGAAATCTTCAATCCCACTTATGAATAATACTTATGAAGTTGTTAGGATCTTTCCCTATTTAGGGTCTTTGAATACTTAACAAAAAGGTCTTACTTAGCAAATTTTGGAAAGAGTGAAATTGTTAACAAGTAGAAGAAAAAACTACCAGATTTCCAAAGCTTTTTTTCATGTGATAGTCAGCTGTAGAGAGTTTGATATGATAGTAGTTCTCATCTCATGGTTAAAGAAATTTTTAATCAAAGAGCAAGAGCTTTCTGTAATTAAAAATAGAAATGGAATGTAAGGAAAACTAACGTTTTAATTTTTTAATAGGATTTCTTATGTCTAGGGGTGGACATTTGTATTGCTGATTGAGCAAAATATATGGCACAGTGTTTATTACAGTTAGTAAATGCCTGCTCTGGGGAGTTTTACCTGATTATAAAGATGCCCTTCACTTGAAAAAGAAAGGCTGTGATCTTCATGATAATCAAGCTAAACATGATGACTTCAGTGTGATGAATATGTCTGAACATGCATAGGATTATTAAAATTCAAAATTTTTGCAATGTTTGTGAAAAGAAACCTCTCTACATTTAATATAAATCATGGAAATTTGATGGTTATGTAAGTTCTTCCTTGGAAAGATTTTACAAAGCTGGCACTGGATTAAGTTAGTCCATCTTCAGTATTCTGTAAGTAGCCTCTGGGACCTGGATTTCATGGAAAAAGAACCTTGATTTGATTTTGTATTTGAGATACTTTTTTGAACTACTAACATGCAGATTGCATTTTAATCACTTGTAGGAGCAGCTTTGGCCAGTCTGTTCTCTGGCAAGTGTGGAAGATGCCTGGACTGGTGCTGCCCAGCCGAGTGGAACATTGCTTGGGTGCTTAAAGTTTTACAGTACTCTGAAATATTATTTATACCTACCAATTTATGGTAACATGAGTGAGAGGTAGAGTGCATGATACTGAATAAAATGTCGAGAAAGGATGAGGGTGAAAGGAAAGCAAGAATAAATCTGTGCTTTAAGAGTATTTTCCCCTGATGTTTGATTGGTTTTCTATCACAGTAGAAGGAGAATAATGGAATGGTTCTGAAGGTATTTCAGAATGTTTTTTAGTCTGTTCTATGCTTTAAATATTAAAAAAAGGAACGATAAAGGTGTTTAAGGGACAGTACTCTCATCATCCAGATAAATATGGAAGCTTTTTATGTATGGCATGTTATTTTCAGCACTCAAGGCATATTAAATAGTCTATGTGCAAAGTCAATCACATAGGGAGCCTCAGAACCCCTTAAGCAAGACTCAAGAGGAGTAAGTGCTGGCATTCCAGGTGACAGAGCCCATCAAAGAGAATATGCAAACACAGGTGTGCAGTTGAGATTTACATCAATTTAGGAGATTAAAGTATTAAAATCTTACTAAGAATGAGTAATTACATCAATGATGCCTGGCAGTAAAAGTCACTAACAGATTTAAAGATATTTAAAGGGAAATTTGTGAATATTTTAAATATTATAGTCATTGAAGAAAATATTTTAATCTCAAAGTAAGTTATTCAGGATATGAAGAAATTGTATAAAATTAATGCTTTTACAGGTAACTGATACTTGGACTTCAACTACAAAGGTGTTCTTGACATCGTCAGAAATATCTCTTTTGAAGCCCTCAATCTGAGTTTCAGCCTTTTGTCTGTTTTGCCTTGTGTAATTTTAAGTCTCCAAGACCTGCCACTTGTTCTTAGACATCAAACGGAAGATTTGTCCTTTCAGCATCTGCAGCTGTAGGTCTGTGATACATCTTGCGCTGATTTGGAACATCTAATGAACTTCTGGGTCCATTCCACTTTGTTCTTGTAAAAACTTGCCAAAAAGCCTGTTCACCTTAACCAGTCACACTTTTTCTCCCTGGGGATGGTCTTATGGGGATGGTCTTAGGGTCTCTTCTGCTCAAGTGGACAAAATGTTCTGTGGTTACTTTCAAAGTGTGTGGATTTTTTTTTTTTTTTTTGGGTGTTTGGTTTTTTTTTTTCCCTTCAACAATTTCAACAGCACTTTGAAGATAACAGTAGTTCCATTTGCCTTGTCCGTGAAAATGTCACAGCTTTGCTTGCAAAGTTCCCTGCATCTATATATCACAGTGGCGGTCATCGTTCTGCTGCTTTACTTTCCTTTTAACTTTTTAAAAATAATGTCAAACCTAACATAATTCTTGTTGTTCTCTCCACTAGTTGAGAAAGGAAGGTCTTTTTTTTTACTGTTTGTTTGTTTTTTCCTTCTCTTCGTATTTACCTTCTATCTGTCATTATACTTTCTTGCTTCTTCTTTAAGCCTTTCTCTCTGTGGTGTTTGGTCATTTCTGTGAGTGTCCTTGGCCATTTTTACAGCCTTCAATTTTAGATCAGGTTTTTCTTCTCTGATCCTGTTCTCTAGAGCTCTTGCAGTGCCCCCACTGTGATTTTAGTATGTGATCCGCTCCTGTTTTAATATAAGCAAAGTATTAAATTTTACTTTGGTTGTGGAACTTGACTTAAGACATCTTTCTTCTATTTTGAGTTTAATTCTTCTACAAAGGTCTTTTCTTTTCCAATGGGTTTTGAACCCAGGTTGTAGAAGATTGACTGAAACTGTTTGGAACTGTTTGGTCATTTGCATGTGAAAGTGTATTCTGGTGACTTCAAGGGTGTTTGACACAATATGACACCTGCTTTTTTTATGCCCCAGAGGTCTGTGCACGGTGATAAAGGCTGTGATATCAGCTTAACGTGGTTGGGATTTTTTGACACAGGAGCGTTGCTGCTTGTCTCGTGTTTTTCCTAAGTACTATTGGATGCTTTGATTTGTTGCTACACCTTTCTAGGAATTTAACTTACATACTGGAATATGGAGTGAAGTAGAATGCAAAATTTAATTTTGAATTTATTTTTTGGTGTTATTCTGGCCATCATTTTGAATGTTCTTGTTTCTTTGTCTTCAGACTGTTAGTACCTCTTTGTTACTTCCAGAAGAAATGAAAATTAATAGGCATTATCATGTCTTAATCTGTGGTGTAAGGATATTGTATAATTGGATTTATATTTCCTGCAATACTTCTGTTCACTATTATCTTTCTGCATTGTGCAAAAGAAAAAAACTTCTAAGTGTAGTATATTTCATCTTGAATACATCTGCGTTACTGTTTTCACTCCACAGAGAAGAAAAAAATCATGTTTAAATTGAACTTTCTTACTTCTGAATAGCCTCTTGAAATTTAAAAAAATATTATGACCTTTTAAATAACTTCTAGTTTAGATGCCTTATTTTTTGGGTAACAGCCAGTTATTGCAGAATCAGATGTCCTAATTTTTAGATGCTGTTATAAAGCACAGTATTTTAAGAAATGCTTTGGATCATAGTAATGGGGAAGGAATGGCAGATGGGAATAGTCAGCTGGGGGAGCTAAAGGTCTTCAGTGCATCTGCAGGCATTTGAGAGGAAGGAATAAGAACTGCAAAATGAAGTGGAAAGAGCAAAATGCATTAGCGATGGAATTTTTTTCCACAAGAGCTCTTTGATGATGCAGTTGAAGTGCTTTTTTAGCTGCTTGAAGCAGTAGAAATTAAACTTCTTTAATTTCCATTTTTATGATCAGAGTAGTCCTATGAGAGACTTTCTGATATCACTATTATGCTGTCTTCAAAAACATTTATCTTGGTAGTAGGGCAGTTGTATAAATATTCGTAGTTCAGCTTCTTGAGAAAACGTTTTATGACTGCCTTTATTTGGTACAGAAGATCATAAGTCAGATGTGGATTAATAAGAATGGGGACTGGTTTGTGTCCCTATTAAGGACAGATGTATTTGAGAGAATGCTCAATACTATGTTTAACCATTAAAGGGCTAACCATTAAAGGGCTGTGACTACAACTATCCATTTTGGAACAGGTGTTTAATCCAGAATGTTCTTCTGATAGGGTTTATGGCTTTTCATATCAGGGGCATCAAATAATATTTCTTCCTTTCCCAGACAGGATGGGGAAAAGTAGAAACTGTCTGGAGTCTATATTACTGTGTGAAAACTTATGCCAAGATAAGACAATAACTATGCAAGTAGGCTGTGGTTTACATTTGCTAAGGAAATGGTTCTGAATTGTATCTTACTTTTCCATTACTTAAATCTTGTATTTGTCCCTTTGCTTGAAAACCAGCGATGCTTATCTTACAGTTGACAGCAAAAGTCATAAGGGATGCATGCCTAAGTGGGAAATGTGCCTTACTGCCAACAGTATGTATTCTGTCATTTAACTCCATGCTTAGAGTTTTAACAGAAACAAAATTGTATGTGGAAAGGCTTAGGAGTAGGGTGGTTTTTTAAGTGCTAGAGTTTGTTAGATAAGATAGTGAAACATAGTATTAGTACTTTAACAAACATTGTGAGTTATTCTCATCTAAAAGTAATTGGGTTGATTGCCAAGCAGCCTGGGTATTCTAGTGAGCTAACATTTTGAGGGATGGGTAGATGAGATGAGGTTTGATTAAAATATTTAAGCTTAAAATAAGTGGTAATACTTTCTCACAGACTTACAAAATAAAGCTTGATTTTTAAAAGAAATTTATTTTGTTTTTTTGGTGCACTGGCAGGATGTATGGGGGCTTCACTCTTCTCTAATGGATCCTTGAGCTGTAAGCATTACTGTATTATTAGTTATGGAGAAAACTGGTGCGTTTTGCTGCAGTAATTCTAGTTGCACGTATTTATTTGCACATATGGTGTTGATGATATTCTGTGAAATTGTAGAATTGAGTAATAGATGTGATTAAAGAATATATAGGTACTGGGGATGTCCTTTTTCACCTTCATAAACTTAATGAACAACAGTTTGTAAATGATGCAAAATCCTAATTAAAATTTTAATTTGGCAATCATCTCAGTTTGATTAGAAGCAGATGCTGATTATCTAAGAAATCTAAATGGACCCTTAGATGGTCTTCCTTATTGCTTAAAATTGACTTGTGGAAGTAAAGTCAAACTACACCACAAAATGTGCAGTTACTTAGGCCCCTTTAGAGCACTGGGGCACTATGATTCTTACTGAGTGGCTTTGTGTAATTCATCATTTGAGTTAAATAGGAACTTTACAGTCCACTGTAAGGCTGAATCCTTCTGCCTTAGGTACTATATGTGTTCCTTATGGATGAAGTACATCTCTAACTGCTTTGAAAAAGTTAAGTGTGTTGAAATAAAAGTTGCAGAAAAAGTGGTGTTAAAAATACAATGAATGAAAACATTCTTCCTCTTAATCTAGCTGAAAGCAGCTAGGCAACATTTAGAATACAGTCTGAATCCTGGGAGATGTTTTGCTGTAACTCTGGATTTCTAAAGTAAAATTGAAATGGCAGCTGTGCCAAAAATGTAGTGGAAAATAGGATCTTGAACACCAGGCTCTTCAGCTTAAGGTAGAATAAATGGAAAGGGGAACCACACTACTTGTGTGATTATGTGCTCTAGCACTTAGTAGTTGAGCAGGTCATACTTGACTGCCATTTATCTAAAGGTTTGGAAAAGGTGAAAAATGGCAAATCCTAACCTCATCCTTATAGATACTCAGTTCTTAGCAGTTGGTAATTTTGGATTCTTGGAAGAAACTTAGTATGGACAAGCAGAAAAGTGTCATCAAGTGTCTTCTCTTTTTTCTATAAATATTTTAGAGATTCTTTTGGGGAATGAGAAAAGAGAAAATTGGGAAATTTTTAAATGATACCCACATGATACCCATATGTGGTACAAGAACAAAAGTTTTTTTTTTTTTTTTTAATAATCAAGGTGTTAAGTTCTTTTGTAGTGGTTAAGGTTCATAATGTTTGAAAAATGAATTTATTTTTGAGCAGTGAATGCAGTGGCTTTGGAGATGTTTGTGTTGGTCCTTAATACAGCAGCATAAAAGCTGATAGGATGGTTTCTGCAGGATGTAATTACCTTGCAAGTAGAATTTACTAGCTGCTCTTTGGGATTAGCTTCAGAAAACCATCTGCCAACTTTGAAACACTCTTCCTGGCTAATCCAGTGATTGAATCTAAAGAAACATTTGTTAACAAGTTTCTTTAAAATTGCATCTGATGTTACTACCCAGATTGTTAAATGAAAGAAAACCTGTTGATGTATTTATCAGAAGAGTCTTCTGTTAGCTCTACAGTCATGTGTGACTCTAACTTGTATGTGGTAGTGTTTCTAGGTAATTCTGTAGTAATTATTTTGTTCAGCTTTCCTTTAAATGGGTATTGGGAAATGTTTGTCAGCAATGTAGGAGACTGAACCGGTGTCACTGAGTTTCTCTGTCATTGTGGTAACCATGAATGAGCTGCATAGTGAGGCAAATCATAAAATGTTCTTTCTGTGCCCACTCTTGACTCTATAAAAAAGCTCAAACAATGTTTCAATTGATGGATAAGAATAGATAATTTCAAGTACTGCCCTTTATATTTTTAGGTATGCTAGCAAGGTGAACTTCAATGAAGATATAAAGTTGTAGTATTTTGGAAGATAAATCATCTTAATTTCTGCTTGGCCAAAATGAAATTGATAATCATCAGGTTTCTGAATGACAGATTTACAAGCCTCTGGAATGTTTTCTTTAAGGCTCTTCATCCTTTTAATTGGTGGGAGAGCTGGGAATGGTGTCCTTTGCTAATCAAGCAATTCATTAACTGCCTGATTACACTTTATATTCTCAAATTTAATGGTATGTAAGTTAATACTTTGGTATTCTAGTGCTCACTTAGTTTGTAATGTGATGTGTGGCAATGGAGAAGATTGATTAGGAAATTATTATTTTTTCTGCTTCATGCCTAGAGTGGCAATTCAGCAAAATATAGATTGACAACACTTGTTTTTGGGAAGGGTGTTGTGCCACTTGAGTACCAGGTGCTTTGTAACTAAAAGCAAATTTTAGGAAGTTCACTTTCTAAGGACACCAGTGGCCTGTGCGCATGAATACCTGAAGCTGAGTCTTGGAAAAGGAAAGAACTTTGGGCATGGAGTTCTTGCTCCTTACTGGGAGACTTAGAAACAATAAAACTAGGTGTTGCACATATATAGCAGTATAATGTGTGCATGCATCTTTATCTCTTCATTAAAACAGAGTAGTGATACCAAATTTATTTTGAAGTTTTTGGACTACCTCACTGCCTGTGTTTGTTTAACCAAGCCCTGCACATTAAATTATTCATATTTTAATCTAAATTTATGTGTCTTTGTGTTTCCAGGACAGTCCTGTGATTAAAAGTCAATGAATAAACTGCATGTAGAAAGCAAGAAAACGAGAAATAATGGAACTTGTCTGAGTACTTGCTTCTTTCCCTTCCTCTCTTTTTCTATCTTTATTTTTCCTAAGTCTCAGGAATTTGCAATGAATTGCTGAATTGTTTCAAGCTATGCTACCTGACCTGTGTTGCTGAAAAGGGAAGATCCTTTTCCTGGTGTTCTTTGCTTGTTTGTGCAAAGCAAAGTCTGACACAGTGCTAAGCAGCCTGCTAAACTGGCTACAAATGAACGAGGCAAAACTAGTGAATTCTTTTCTATGAGGTGAGTTTAATCAGTTCCATGTGGAAGGTCAGATGATGACCTGGTGAGACCCTCAGAAGGACTCTATTTTTTTTTTTTTTTTAATATTTTAAGCAACAGTGTTTTAGCTGCTGAAGATCACCAAGTTCTGTCAGAAGTCAAGCAGCCTGTTTATCTTTCTAATCTCGGTTAGAATCCTAAAAGCTGTATTTAATTATATCTAATTTTTTAATGATTACTGGAATGTGAGTTTGCAGGTGCTATTTTAGGATGAAATTATCAAATATACAAATTGTAGTACTCTTATTTAAATAATTAAAAACCCTAAAAACAACAGTATGAAAGAAGCTTTTCTGGCTTCTGTGAACCAAGAAAAATTGGGATACATGTTTCATGATGCTCTGGATGCAGCAATACAGGCATGGCCTAACTGAAAGCTTGAGTCTGACTTCAGACTATGGGTAGTGTATTTCTTTGCATTGCACCTTCAATCAATCTGATGTGAAAATGGTGAAATCATTAATGCCAATGGGAGCATTATTTTTCATGTTTCAGTCTTTAGGGAAGCCAGTTTTGTTTTTGAATGCATTCTGGAGTAATTCTCCAGCTTTAGGTAGGGGCTATGATTATCCTTGTTTCTTCTTCCTCTTTCTCTCTGTTAGCTGAAAACATGAAGGCAGTGTGAATTTGGTGAAAAGGCAAGGAGCAAAGTGTTTGTGGGGCTGCTGAATGCTTGCCTAACCTGCAAGATACTTGAGCCTGTAAGAAGTAAGCTATTTAACAGCTTTATGTATATAATTTATGTATATAATAAATAGTGGTTTGCAATAATATTTGTGTTTGAAAAATAAAATTTCTGATAAAACTGTATTTTTGGTCACACTGTCCACAGTCTAACCTAAATCTTTAATTATGGCAAATTGGCCTGTTTTCTGTGAGGGTTCACCAGGATCACTTTTACCCCAACAATGTAAAATTATTTGCTGGTGACATGCAAGAAAATCTAAAATGACTGTCACTGTATTTGTACAAAATTGATATGGTCAAATTACTAATAAAGAAGGATGTAGATGGCTTGTGAAGTTTGGAATAAATCCCCCTTGAAATAAAATGTAATACTGGAAAAAATGGTTTTGTTGATGAAATTAAGCTGATTTGTTTTGGAAGTGCAAATAAAGAAGGCATCCTTGCCTTTCCCTCTTCTTGTTCTCCTCTCAATATTGCTGGCCTGTCTGTAATACAGTTTCTGGACTCCTTTAATAGCTCTCTGGAAAAAAACTCTTCTGTGTCCTTGGCTTAGTTTGTTTGATAAAGTTATTTTTAGTAAGATATCGTAGAAGAAATAGTGGAATTGTAACCACCATTGCTATACAACGTGTTGTACTGTTTTTATTTGGTCAGTGTGTTTACACCGTCAGTGAGGGTTTGGAATGACAGGGTGGAGAGGCTCTCCTAAGGGATTTCTACTAAGAATTCATAAAACTGTTACATTTGAAAATGGAAGCCACTATTTTGGAATTAAAATGAAAAATTAGGTCTCTGGTGGGTGAAAGGCAGGCTTCAGACTGATGCAATGACTTAGATTTATACTTACTTAGACAAGAAATGGATCATCTGGAAGGAATAATAGAGTTTTGGTACCACTGTGTGAAACTTGTATATAGCTTCAATGTGTCATGAAAAGCAAGAATTTTTCGAAGTCTAACAAGAATAAGATTGTTAATGAGAGTATTTTATAGAAAGTATTTTCTCGTTTCATTTACAGAAACACATTTAATGGTTTTGATACAGCTACTTCGTTAAAGAATGCTTTCTTTACATGCTGCTGAGCTTTACATTTTTACATGCGTAAATATAAGGCTGTTGTGTATTTCCTTTCTCTTCAGAGCTACATTCTTCTGCCTTGCTGGCATCTTTATTATTTTTTAAAGCTGGTTTTCCTTGGGGAGTACTACAGATTGCATCAAGATGCAGACAGGGTAACCATAAGCCTTCTCAACATTGCTGCCTTGGCTATTTCATATGCATATATCAAATCGCTGTTTTTCACTAAGCTACTTGTCCAAGTTTGAAATTAAATGGTCCTTTCTATGACTTCCAAGAGAAGTTGGTTGGTTTTTTTGGTTTTGTTTTCTTGGGTTTTTCAATTGAGAAGGAAAAAATTTTGTTGAAATGCCCGTTCTTGGTCAACAAATTAGATGTTCTGCTCCATTCAGAGAATAAAACTGCTTAAGCACATCCCCTCCCATGGAGAGGATAGACACTGGGTGACTTTATCTTGCATTTGGAGTCTGCACATCTATTGCATGTGATGGCCTGGGCTAGGTTCCTGGCTAGTCTCTAAAAACTACCTTGGCTGCAGCCTTGTATCAGCTCACTGTAGGTGTTGGAGCACTCATCCAGTTCATGGAGAGCAGTGTCACACAGCGTGTTATGCTTTGGTGACACTTCTGTCCCTCTATGTTTTGAGAAGGTATTCTGCCTTCCTTAACATTTAAAATCCTTTCAGTCGGGGACTACTCCCATTATACTTCATCAAAAGCATGTTATGCAAATGTGTGTGGGTTTGGGTGCCACAATATAAGAAAGATATGAAATTATTGGAGAGTGTCTGAGGGAGGGCCGTGAGGATGGTGAAGGGTCTGGAGGTGGAGCTGTGAGGAGCGGCTGAGGTCACTTGGTCTGTTCAGCCCAGATCAGACTGAGGGGACAGGTAACTGGGGTCTGCAGCTTCCTCCTGAGGGGAAGAGCAGGGGCAGACACTGATTTCTTCTCTGTGGTGACCAGTGACAGGACCCAAGGGAAGGGCCTGAAGCTGTAACAGGAGGTGTAGGTTGGATATTAGAAAAAGGTTCTTCGCCCAGAGGGTGGTTGGGCACTGGAACAGCTCCCCAGGGCAGTGGTCACAGCACAGCCTGACAGAGCTCAGGAAGTGTTTGGACAATGCTCTTGGGCACATGGTTTGGCTCTTGGGGTGTCCTGTGCAGGGCCAGGAAGTGAACTTCATGATCCCGATGGGTCCCTTCCAACTCAGCATATTCTGTGATTGTATGATATGTATTTATGTGTATGTACTATCTAAGTTCTTCTATTAGGAAATGGAATATTGTGATTTTAAAATACTTCGAGTTGTTAAATTAGAGCATTGCTGCTTTACTTACTTGTTTCAAGAATGGCAAAAGCACTAACACTTAGAGGATAGTAAAGATACCATTGTTCTCACTCCTTAGAAAAAGGCAAGTTAAATTCCTGAATATAGATATATATAGTTAGATATAGTTTTGTTAAATCTGTATTTGAAAATAAGCTGAAACTGTTCTTTTTGTTAATATCTGATGAAGTCGTTACTAATTGCTATTTATTCATCTTGCTTTGTTTTAATGCATATCTAGAGACAAGCAAAAATTGTCATGAGTTTTATTTTAGAGAAGCTGACTTCTAAAAACTGTGTTTTAGAGTTCTTGTTAATGCTTAAAATTATTGTAGTTTAAAATCTGCCCTTCTACTTCAGAGGGAAGGTTGCTTAACGCTATTGACCACTAGTGTTTTCCTGGCTTCTGCTTAATTAATTATTAGTGATCACTTATTGAATATGTTGTTCTTTTTCTCTTTTCATGTAAACTGATATTACAGATTAAGTAATATTTTAGCTCACGCTAATAAAATAAAAAAGCCTTATCCTAAAGTATTTAAACAGTTTTAAAACAAATTCTTCATTTTAGATTGATGAAGACCTGAAAAATGAATTGGCTAATGAGCTGAGTGTGTCAACCCCCGGCTTCAGTCTGCCCAAAGTAAAAGAACAAATGTTCTATAAGGTAAGTAAAAATTGCTGAGTCCCACAGATCTGCATTCATTGTCTCTCAGTTAAATGCATAGTTGCTAATTTTAAGTTTACTTAATAGTCACAGTAAATCCAAGTGTCTAAAAAACTAATGAGAGTTCCTCCACTTGATGTGACTATAAGGGTGGATGGAGGGACTGGGAAAATGAAGGAAGCTTGAAACTCTTCTGTCCTCTTCTGCCATCCCTTACTTTGGCCACAAAAATCATCTTAAGTTTTAATGTTTCCCAGACAAATGACTTAATTTACCTGGCTGTCAGATTGTTCAGGATGGAGACATTGTCAAACATCTGTTGCTGAAATTAGTTTTGGTCTGATTGGATTAGTCAGAAATTCGTTTTGCAAGAGAGCATGGGGAGAGGAAAAGATTTGTAATGTGGCCCACTGATTCTTTGGAGTGAAGCTGGTTGGGTTCCAGATCAGCTTGCAAAACCTTTTACATGTAGCTTATGTGAATCAAATATTTCCAGATGTTAGAAGTAGAAATCCATTTGCAAATATCAAATCAGTAAGTGATGCAAAGCTACATAATTGGATCAGTACTCACAGACACAAACTTTGAAGTACCTTATTTTGCCTAATTGCATGACTTCCTGTAAGCAAGCAATATTTTTGCCACCAAAATAATGATTAGCTATTCCTAAGTCAAGATTTAATTTCACAGACTGAGTTTTGTCTGGAGGCAATGTTAAAAGACAGAAAATGACTTAAAGCTTTACTGGTCTATCTTCAATCTTAGGTCTGTAAACATTGTTACTGTGTTATTTTGCTATTCCACAGTGTGGGTTTTTCTTCCTTCTCAGGTTGGACTTGCAGATGCTGTGGATTTATTTAGAGCCAGAAGAGTGTTTATTAAAGATGGCTTTGCCTATGTGCCATTTAAGGAGATTGATGTGATTGTTTTGAATAACTATAGAACAAAATTGTCTAAAGCACTGGCGGTAAGTCACATGAAGTCTGCTTTTCACAATTCTTGTGGTATTGCTTGGTGACACTCCTGGACAATAGCCTTTTTGGGTTTAAAATGTATATGCTTCCATCTGGAGAATACCAGAAACCTTACTACAAGTACAGGTAGCACTAAAAAACGTTCATTGTGAGCTGAGTGTCCATTCATTTCAAATGGCATTTAGCATATAGTGTGCATTCTAAAGTAATTTGTCCTAGAGGATTTTAGAAATTGTTTCTGACAGAGATAGCAACATGATGCCCTTTCATTCAACATGTTAGCTCTATGCACACAACTGTTTATTCTACTCATACCTGTAATTTCTCCCACAACATTTTGCAACAGTTTTTTGTTGGAACAAGTATAAGAGTTGTGGGTTTTTACTCTATGTTCTGTTGGTAAGGACTGAGATTAGCTCATTTGGTTGGAGCATGGAGAGCATTAATGCCCTGGTCATGAGTTCAGTCACTGTACAGGTCACCCACTTAAGAATTGGGCTTGGAGATCTTTGTGGGTCCATTTTAACACTGAATATTCTATGAACTCAAATGAGGATAAGCCAGAATATGTCAGGCAAAGGTAAAGTTTTTGTTGTATGAACATTTGAGTTATCACATCTAGTTAGGACATCTGTGGTAAACACTGTATGTGAATGTCCTTCTGTCAGTAATTCAGTGATCAGTTCAGGAATTGCTTGTTTTACAATATCTCTTAAGACTCTTCACAGGGTTTAAAAGGGGGTGATCATGTCTAATACACAAAATTTTAGTCATAGAAAATGCAGCATTGAATAACATGAAGACAGATTGGATTGCTTTTCAAAAATGTTTTTCAAAGCCTTGTATTGTTACGTTACATTAATGCCAAGGTTGACCACGAACATTTAGTAAACAAACAGTGGGAAGCAAAAATGCATTCCTTTATCAAATTAGAAAATTAGCATAATGCAGTCTTATCAATTTTGAATATCACTGGAGTTTGTGGAATTATTTAATGTAGGTGAAACTTATGATAGTCTTATGTGAACATTTTCATTAGAACTCTTTAACAGAACTGCAACTAGACATGCCTGTATTTGAGTTGATGCATAATGTTTTTGCTGGAAGCTGATAACACTTGTGCAGGATTTAAAAAGAAAGAATGTGTTCCACAGACATGTAGCTAAATGTAGATGCATTATCTGCATCTATTCAAAGTACTTTTGAGAAGCTTCGTGAACGTCTGAAATTTGTGTGTTGTGTGAATAGCTGAGAAGTCTGAAAAACAGTAAGAACTGCAACGAGTAGGTCCTGACTTAGTGTGTGTGTTCTTAGATTTCTCCTCAAACTATCTTACACGTTATTCATTTCACCTGGATTGCTTCCTTAAAGGCAATAACTGCATTACAGGAAAGTACTTCTTTGTGATACTTAGTAGTCATGGTTTAGAAATTTGAACACTCATGACCTAGAAAAACTATCTTCTACAGGATTGCTGTATTTGAAGTTATTGTGGTGTTTCACATTATTCTTGGTTCATGTTAGTCTTCTAATATATAAGCTTTGTTTATTAAAGTTCACCATGTTTTCTAGGCAAGGGATAAATGATTAGTGACTTCTGTCATATTCCAAAGCTCCTAATTGAACTTGAGGGGTTTTGATTACTAATTTACTAATTTAGAAACTGTATTTAATAAACTGTTTCAGCTAATTTTAGCCAGCACAGTGCACAGCTGAGTGATGCTAGGGATATTATTGAGTCTTTGGAAATGAAGGCTGAAGTTCCAGCGTGTTTTACTGAGGTCAGTCTAATGTTAACTCTGTTACACCAGACACTTAATTGAAGTGTGATACTTGGTAGCTGGATACTTAGTGTATCCAGTTTGCACTGGAACAAAGCTATAAACATAATTACATTTCAGTGAAACTGTAAGAATACACTTCTAAAGAAAGGATTGTGTATATACAAATCCAGAGAGTAATCTTAACAATTTTCCTCAGCCATATCTGGACTGAAGAGGCAGAAGTTATGACACAATAGCACAAATCAAGTATTGTTTGTGGAAAATAGTTGTTGAAATACTATTTGATCTAGGCCCAAGTTCTGCAAGTACAGCTGGTTTAGCTGTGCTTTTTTAGGACATAGGTGCTTTTTTGTGCTCGCTTCAAAAGAGCAATCAGCCAAGAGAAATGTGTTTCATTTCAGGCACTCTGGTGATGCAGAGGTCTTCATGACTTTGCACAAAGTTGTGCATCATGGCCAGACTTAATTAAGAAGTAATAAAGCCTTGAACATCATCACCTGTTTTGTTACTTAATTTGTCTCTTAATGAATATATCTGATAACATTACCACTTTGGTAAGCATTACTTGTGTGTTCTTTTGGGAGTATGTTTTCGTAGTTTTGCAGCATCTGGGTGTTCACACTTTGTTCTCAGCACTTTCTAATGGACAATCCTTGTATTAGAATTTGAGACTGTAATGGTGTGATAATCTTAATTAGGCTTATGCTATTTCTAAAGAACGAGTTTGTAAAATTAGGTTAAAAAATTATATCTTTTGTTAGATATTTTGACGTCACTGGCTTAAAAATTGCCTGGATGGCCAGGTCCCAACTGTGGGTGAATGGAGCCACATCCAATTGGTGTGTGGTCACTAGTGGTGTTCCCCAGGGCTCAGTATTGGGTCCAGTCCTGTTTAACATCTTCACTGATGATCTAGATGAGGGACTTGAGTATACTCTCAGTAAATTAATGAATCACATCAAGTTGGGTTGGAGTGTGATCTGCTGGAATGTAGGAAGGCTCTGCAGATCTGGATCTGGAGAGGCTGGATAGATGGGTGGAGGTGAATGGTATGAGGTTCAACAAAGCCAGGTGCTGGACCCTACACTTGGGTCACAACACCCCCAGGCAGTGCCACAGTTTGGGGGCAGAATGGCTGAAAAGCTGCCCTGCAGAAAAACCCTGGAGATGCTGGTTGTCAACTGGCTGAACATGATCAAGTGTGTGCCCAGGTGGCCACGAAGGCCTTGGGCATCCTGGTTTGTATCAGCAGTAGTGTGGCCAGCAGGCCCAGGGCAGGGATTGTCCCTGTATTCCCGCCTCGTGTTCCCTTCTCGGCTGGCTCCCCTGGAGGCCATAAACCTCTGGATTTCACCCCTGAGGAGAGTCCCTCCTTTCTTTCTTCCACTTCGCCTGCCTGCTGCTCGCTGCTGCCCCTTGCTGAGGCGCTCCCGGGACGCCCCGGCGCATCTGGGAAGTGCCCCCCGCCCCCGGCTGTCGGCTGCGGTGCCTTCAGCTCAGCTTCCCGGGGGAGTAGAGAGACTCTGACAGCAGCGCGGCAATGAGGAATGGCCGAGGGAGCTGGGGTTGTTTAGCCTGAGGAAATTGAAGCTCAGGGGAAACTTTATTGTTGTCTACAACTGCCTGAAAGGAGGCTGTAGCAAGGCTGACCTCTGCTTCATGGTGATTTGTCACAGGACAAGAAGACATAGCCTCAAGGTGCATCAGGGGAGGTTCAGGTTGGATAGCAAGAGGAATTTCTTCACTGAAGAGGTGATTAGATATTGGAGTGGGCTACCCAGGGAGGTTGTGGAGTCACTGTCCCTGGAGGTGTTTAAGGAAAGACTGAACATGGCTCTTGGTGACATGGATGAGGTTGGATGAGGTGGTGGTGTTTGGTCATAGGTTAGACTTGATCATCTCACAGGTCTTTTTGTAGGTCTTTCTGCGATTCTGTGACTTCGGGCAATACTTCTGGTTTTGGCAGTCTGCTGTATACTTCTAGTGGACAAAATACCCTGGTACAGATATTGGGGAGATGGTTTTTCAGGCATGTTGTTTCTTGCAGCTGTCGTTAGTGGCACAATTTTTCAATGTTAAAGCACCATAGTTTTCCAGTATGGGTTGTTCGTGCAGTGTTATTGATCCGTGTTTTGCTTCATGGAGCTGATTTGGTGCTACTCTAAGGAGTCACATGCACAGGTTTCTGGAAGGAGTTATACCTATGCAGGAGCAATATTATGATGGCCTGCTCTGTCTTTTCCAAGGTGTTCTGAAATTGTACACCTTACGGGAATTGTGCTTGTGCTAAAATGCTCTTCTTAGGTCTCCAAAGGATTGAATAATTTGGTTGGTTGCCTAGCCTTGTTACATTGCTCGCTACATTGCAGATGTATGTCACCATCCTGCATATTAGAGTGATTCTGGTTGGGGTTGTAAGGAAGGAATAGAATGAGAGTGAATTGATGTGTTGACACTGAGCTTTGAAAGAACAGTAAATAATTCATAGCACTGACTTTTAAAAAAAGTTTTGTGTTGACACTGGCAGAAATTCAGTTCAGTCAGTTACACTTTAATCACTTACTAGTCAAGCCCATGAAGCATTCAGATGTTCTTTTATCATTTAAAAACAAGTTTGACATCCCAACTGTGGCTATTTCTTGAGGCCTTATAATAAGAGGAGTTGATAGTAGTCAAGCCTTCTTGGCAGTTCCAAGTACAACTGAAGATGGTTATTTTATGTGCGAAATCAATACTGGAAAGGCCTTCTTTATGTATTCTCTGACCCATTTGATAGTAAATAATTTCCTTGTGCCATTAGTGATGATTAAACTGTAGAAAGCTTCAACATTTTCTGTAACATGTGAGCTGTAATGTTAGCTCAACAATTGTTTTATAATGTAACACAATTTAAATTCATAGAAGTTTGCTTAATGTTTTATTCATGAGGGTTTCACTGCATTTACACTAACATACAAAATTATGCATCTCATATTTGAGGAAAGTAGTTTTAAATTTTGATGAAAAAAAAATCAGAAGATTCAGCTTAATGTCATGGCTCAGACACTAATCGCAGACCTATATCAGAGCTGTGTTGGTCTCAGTACTGCATAAAAGAGGATTGCTCCAGAGAAATCTGAATTGAGACAAAAGGGGGAGAGGGTGGGAGAAGCAGCCGACACGTGGACATAGGATGGAGGGAGGAACCCACACAGAAGCAGGTGGAGTGTCCTGAAGGAAGCACAGCCTGTGGAGAACCCATGCTTAAGCACTGTTTTCCTGAAGGACTGCATCCCATGGGAGAAAGCCCATGCCAGAGCAGGGGGGATTGTGAGCAGGCAGGAGCTGTGGAGAGGAGCTGTTCTGGACTGGGGAGGTGTGGGAGTCGGGGCTGAAGGAGCAGCTGATGAGGGAGGGAAGCAAAGGCCTTGCCTTGTTTGTCTCTGCTCCTCGCTACCTGAGTCTAACTGACAGTAAATTACATTTATTTCCCTCATGTTGAGTCTGTTTCACTCGCAGTGGTAATTGTTTATCAATCTCCCTGTCTTTATCTGAGTGGGAATTTGGCCCTTAATTTGGGGTGAGTTATCCATGGCTGTTCTAATACTCTGTCGTGAGGCTTGTAGTTCTGCTGAGGTTGGATTCTGGAGGAAAGGAGGCTCAGCACTGTGGTTCCAGCTCACACAGCCATGTTAGCTTCTGTGTTTCCTGGGCTCTTTCTCTGGAACAGCTCCCTGATAAATTCAAGATGTGGGGATCCTAGATACTGAAAAACCCAGCTCTGACTGGGATACCTCCCAATAGTGCTTGAATCAAATACATTGAATCTTTGTTGTTTTAGCTTAATTCAGAAAATGCTTTGTCCTAAAGTTTTAGTGGTTTTTGAACAATATATTTTAAAGCTGTAAGATGATGTTTGAGAATGTGTAAATATTCCTGCTGTGTGAGTGCTTTTATGGTGTGTTGAAGAGTTTATTTTACAAAGACTTGTAATCATCTATGCTAGTATAACTGAGCCATAGATTTATCATACTTGTTTTTAAATACTGCCCCTTTTTTGCCTAGCAATTGAAGTAATAACTTGGCCGGTCTCTAAATTACTGCAAAAAAGTTGCTTTTGTGAGAACTCTTTGTCAGAACATCACATAACATCTTACTGTTTGGAAATTAAAATATAACCTAGAAATAGCACTAATAATAGGCACCATAAGAAATTGATTCTAACATCTTACTGTTTGGAAATTAAAATATAACCTAGAAATAGCACTAATTGGCACCATAAGAAATTGATTCTGATATTAATACATACAAGCTTGATAGAGCGTTTTTCTTCCTAATTTAGTACCAGCATTTTTTAACTTTTAATTACCATCTTTTGTAATCTGAAAAAATGTTCTACAAATAAAATTGCTGGATTTTGACGACTTGCTGCAAAAGGAAGACCTCACTGGTGTTTTCTAATTTGGTATATTTTTTCCTGATTCCGTTCCTGATTTGGCATGTAATCTTTTAAACAGTTAGAAATGGGAATAAAATAAGTTGCATTACTAATATTTGTAATGATTTGTCTTTTAAAATGAAATATTAGTCAAACAAATATGCTATTTTGGTTGACTTATGCTATAGTTACAAAGAACCTCCTAATTCAGAAAAGTATCAGTATACATAGCACCACCTGTGAAACATTTTCTTCCTGAAACACCTACTTTTTTAAGCAGTAGAGCAGAAGGCTTTATGTGGTGGCATTAATGTTGAGAAAGTATGATTGATGATGGTCTTGTCACTTGAAATTCATTTCAGGTGTTGTGTTCCCAGTGTTAACTTAAAGTAATTCACTGTAACTTAAATGGATGATTTTTATAATATGCACATACAAGGTTAGTAAGGTAATAACTTAGGCAGTGTAAGGTAAAATGTGAGTACAGTGACTTTGTCCTCTGAATCTTTCAGGTAAAGTTTGCAGTGAGAATTTTGCAGAGAAGCAGCTGGTCTTGGTTTCTGAGTGTTACAAGGGCATCATCTAAAGCACAAATCAACTGAATAAAATAGTGATATTTTGAGTGGGAGAAGTGATATTCAGGGAAATTATTTTCAGAGAGTGTGTGTGTCAAGAGAAGACTGAAGCTTGTATGTGGACTTGTTACTGGACTTTCCTTTGTGGCATTTTTTTGGCCGTTGTCCCATTGATATTTTCTAAAATACACCCTTCAGTGTTTTGTCTCCTGTACTAATTGAAGTACATGTGTTCCTTCTAGAGATTGCTAGCATAAAGTAATTATTTATAATGTTAGGAGGCTAAATGAAATTTGACTGTAATCAGTATTTTTTCTCTCTATTTCTTCTCTTGTCTTCTTGCATCTTTCATACAGAGTATAAGAGTTTGTTAAGTACAAAATTTGCAGCATAAATAATTGCTGTGGTCTCTACATAGTCTGGTTTTATTTGTATGAAAATGCTTCAGTCTTCAAATCCACATTAATTATCACTTCATGATAGTTAAGCTAACAAAATAAGATTTGCAGTATTTGAAGCATGTAGAAGGTTTGCCTAACTAAGTTGTTCCCCAAATTTCAGAAAAAAATTGGAATTGAATATATTAGTTGCAAGTGCAATTTTATTTCTATGTTGTGTGGTAGATGTGATAACCTGAAAACTCGTCAGTTAGTATGGCACTATTAAATGTCATTTATTAATACGCTGGTAACAGTAATTTGTGAATGATGCATTTAGTCAGTGAGAAAGAACTGCAATGGCATATGCAGTTGGTGAGTAAACAAAAGTCTGTATCTCACATTGACACTGTGTTGCAAATTTGCATTTTTCATTATGATTTTCTTGTTTTAGCCTGTGACCCACAGCCATTGGCTGTGTGATAGCTGAAGCAGTTTCTATCTGGAGTTAATTTCATCCACTGTGCTCTGGCTTAGCAAGTTTATGGAGCAGGCAAAAAGAAATGGGTTGAGTCACTAAAAATTGTGATGACTTCCTCTACAATAACATGATTTTTTTTTTTTCCACACATTTTTCAATAAAATATGGAGAATGGCTGGTCTCCTTAGTTAAGTGTTATGATGTCCTGAGCCAGGGAATGTCCATTGCACATGTGACATTAACAAGTTCATTGCCATTCCTACTAATGATAAAGACTGGCTGCCTTTGGGGAAGGGCTAAATTTGAAATAATTTTTTCAGTCAGAAGGAAAAATTGGAAATGACTGTCAGTAGATCAAAATCAGACTGGAAATAAATTGAGCACCTGGTAGTCATCTCAGGTCTTGGCAGATTAACTTACAGAATCTTTTTAGAGGTTGGAGCACACCTTAAAGCAGTGAATGTCAGAGTAAAGTATGCACAAGTTTTATCTCAGCAATGACTTTGCCAAGATATGTTTAAAAAAAAATCTACTGGAAACCAATTTTAAAAAGCCCCACTAATTTTACTGATTACACAACTCAAGTGTTGTGAACTCTTTTAAGAAAAAAGTAGCAATATACTTTTTGAACTTGCTGAATATTTATTTTCAGACTTCTGAATATAGATGAAGTGAATATTTTTAGAAATGCTTGTCACTGTCAAGTGTTGCTGCAGCTAATTTCTGGGTGACCTCATTGTATGTCTTTCCATTTTACTGCAGTTTCCCAAAGGGTATTTTATTTGTTAATGTATTACTTCTTCAATTAATTCCTAATTTGCATACCTGTGCTATAGAGGAAGTGGACTTTTTTGTAGTTCTTGTAAACAAAGGTTATTTTTCAGAATAACTTCTTCCTAATAATAGGAAAACAGGGTATATTTCAGAGGCTGTGTATTTGAACAGAATTTTTACAACAGAAAATATTCCTAAATATAAGAAACACGATTTAATTAGGCTGCAAATATGAGCTAGAGTAGTTAAACATGGCTGTAGTAGCACTGGAATCCTGCCCCATCCCTTCCCAGCTGTGGCTTCATTTTGCCCCTCTGTCTTGAAAAGAAGCAGGTCCCTGCTTGGATAGTGACTTGTCTCCAGGAAAGCATCAGGTGCCTCTGCGGTGCCTGTGCTCTGCTGCCAGGCTCCTGCTGGATCATCCCTTTCCTTCTAGTGACCATTGACTCACCTGCCTCAGGGGTGTACTGCTGTATCCCTGGATGTTTGGACTGCAGGGATGTTTTAAAGTAGGGTAATCATTGATTTGGGGCTTCTTTTGATTGGCTTTCCTGTTGGATTATTCCACAGGTCCTACATGAGTTATTTTGGTACATTTGGTAGTGTCAATATACATAAATGTGTTCTATCATCTCATTGGTCCGATGATACCTGTGTCAGGGAGGAGACAGTAAAGTACTATAATAAAGATATTTTATTGTAAAAATGGATTTTGGAAGGTGATATGTATTTGGAAGTCTCTGGTTCTATGTGAAATTTTGTAAAATCTTGCATGTGCTCTGTAGATTTTTGCAGGGACACTGAATTAGCAGTCCAGTGTCCGAGTTGTAGAAAGGCAGAAAACAGACCAATGAAGATACTCAGTTTCAATTTACATGTAGCCTGTGAAAGATCTTTTTGGCTGTAATTTTTTCTGTATTTATGTAAACAAATTCCTTTTCATGTAAATACTAGTATTTCTCTGTTTGTAAGGATTGATGTTTAATTTAAATAATCTGTATTCTTGAACAAATATCAGAAAGCAAAGGTCTTTTTATTACCATCTGTTGCAAGTTAAGCAAGATGACTTGGTTTATTAATGACTGCAGCCTTTGGTATGTATGTACACATGGAAAAAAAATGGATTAAATTTGGATGCTTAGAGCTTTAAGTAACAGAAAAACCAAAAACCAATGCATTTTGTTTTTTTTTTTTTTGTAGCTACAATGGCAAAGTGAGGTGAAGGTTGTTCTGTTACTAGTTTTCTTAATCCCAAACATTATTTATGTTTCTTTTTACTCCATCCTTTTGATTTATAGACAGCAAAAATAAAATTTAAAAATGTGGAAGTCCCAACACACTTCCCCTCACCCTCTCTCTTTAAAACTGAAGTGTGGATCAGGAGAATCTTCTTTGGGGATGGTGGAAATATAGAATTAATTTTTTCAAAGTGAGTAGAATGCCACCAGTTGTCAGAGTAAATGAATAAAACTATTAATCACTTCTTACTCTAGATGACAGGTTTTTAAAGTAATTTTTGGAGGAGTTGAGTCTCCCAGGCAGTTTTGTAGAATGCTAGGCATGTGACACCCCTTGTTGACAGAAAGCAAACACTTGTTTTTAAATAAAAGTTGATGATAACTCATATTGCATGAGCAAGTAAGTAGAAGAAATGTAATAAGAAAAAATAAAAGCTATGAATTAATTTAGCATATATTTAAATTTAAAGTCAGTCTCTTATTTGTCACACACAATACATTTCGCTGTGTTAGACACTTTAATAAGTGTGATTTCAAAGGCCAATTACACTATTTCTTTTGAAATATGATTCTAAACTTTACTGAAATTCTTTCTCTAGATTGTTGCTACTGAACAAATATCTTGGGGTGAATCTGCTTTTAAATTTGGTATGTTCTCTGATGTTACTGTCTAAGAAACAAAGGGCTTTGGAGAGCAGGCATCTTGATGCCCGTAGTTACCTTTTCTTTCTTCCCTGTCAGTGCTTTTGTCACTCATAGTGCAACTAGCCAGTTCTAGACTAACCAGTTTTAAATAGCAAATCCATTGGACTTTTGATCTTAAGTTATTTCAGGAGGAGTGAGGAGGGGAGTGTAATGCTTCATCTGATGATGTGCTTTTGTCAAAATTTAGGTTGGGAAATAATCCCTGTTTTTTATCATTAGTGCCCTTTCTAGTGGAAAACTATTAGACACTTCTATTAATCTGTATTTTTTTATGTTATAGGATAATTGCTGTTAGAGCCTGCAGTAAGAACAAAGATGATTGAACTAATAGAGAGGCAATAATAAAGAATTCTTCAAGCTACATGTTTTTCAAACCAGTACCATGTTTAGGTCTGTGACTTTGGGAATTTATAATGGCTCCAAGACAATGGGGAATTCTTTATGAAATGAAGTTCATAACTTGGTACTCAAGAGAGTTGGATTTTTTCAGGCACGGATGTGGGATACTTGAATTCAGTTGGTGCAAGGGAGAATACATCATACAGGGTGTGAGCATAAACCTGTGCTGCTGCTGAGGGATTCAGAAGTAGATGTGGAGTAGTGGAGAATGAGTGCTCCTGTCCTGCTTGGTGCAGGGTGCTCCACCAGCACTGCTGGCAAATCTGTGCAGAAGCTATGTGAGGGTCATTGTGAGCACTTCTTTCAGCTGGACAACCTTTCCCCAGGCATGAATGCTATTACCAGCAGGATAAGGATATGAGATATTTGAAAAAAGAAATCCATTTTATTTTCTTTCATAACATCCTTTGCCTTTGTGACAGTGTCTAGAAGCCACTGAGAATGAGAATGTCTCAGGAAAAGAAGCAGCTCTTGGTTTTGTGTGTGTTGTTTTTTTTGGGATTTTTTTAAAATTTATTTTTAAGATGTGGCTCACCCCAGAAACAATACTTTGTGTAGCAAATGGTAACATACTCTCATCTGGCAAGTGATTACTCTGAGCTCAGAATTAGCTCTTCAACTCTTTTCCTTACGTGTTTTTTCTGAATGTTGGGTAGCACTATTGAAATCTAAGTCACCAAGATTTTGATTTCCCCTGGTCACTGATGTGTGTTCCTTCAGCCACTTAAATAGCATAGCAAAAGCAACCACAGTGGGATTATGTAATGCTGTTGCTTTAACTTTTAGTACAAGTGTTGCAGTTTGGATTGAGTGTAGTTCACGTCTAAGCAAACAGTAGTTTCAGTGTGTGCCAGCAAAGCGCCCTGGCAGCAGAGAAGATCAACAGTACCTTGGGCTGTATCCACAGAAGTGTAGCAGGTAGGTACAGAGAACTGATTCCCCCTTTACTTTACACTTAACAGACCACGTCTAGAACATTATGTCTAGTTTGGGGCTCACAGTACAAGATATTCATAAACGGGGGCAAGTTTTGTAAACTTCTACCCTCTGTGTTTTCTACCTGTCTTTACTGCCGAAGTTGAACCTACTGCTTACCAGATTTTCAGCTCTTTTCTGGAAGAGCTGTTCTCCAGTGGGTTGGCCATCATCCTGTGTAGAGGACTTCTCAGTTGTGCTTGGTGAATTTCAATTACAATTAGTCACCTGAATTTCTCCTGCAGCCAAGGAATATGGTTGGCACAACACAAGTCCAGGCAACACATGCAGTGCAGAACAGTCCAGGCTTGGCTTACTCAGGTTTACTGTAAATAAAATCCTTAGATGCTTGCATTTTACAGTGAGCAGTGAGCTGGTTAGCATCACTCCAACCTTCCAACAGCTTTCCAGCCATCTATTTTAACCTGGACTCTAAAGTTGCAGCTTAAGCACAGGGACCCACTGTCAAAAGTCTTGTCAAAGCCAAGGCAAAAGACTTCCTTTGTTCCTCACTCACAGATGTACTTGTTTTTGTTACAGAAGGCAACCATGTTGGTTAAAAACAAATTAATTATAAGTGCATTTCAGGAATTCTAAGCTCTGTGGCTTTCCCAGGGTCTACAGTGAGACTGCCTGGCCTGTTGTTCCCCACTCATCCTTCCTGCTCCATGAGAGGATGGATGGAGGACTTTTCTTTAAGTCATCAGGAGCTTCTGATGAGAGTAGCCTTCCAGCAAAGGTGGAGAGTGGGTTCATAACTTCAGCTCTCAGTACCTTCAGGTACATCCTGTCAGGTTTCACTGACTTGGCATTAGAGGACATTTCTTGGTAGATCTCTTATGGAATCCTTTTTGACTCCTTGGTAATTCTTTGCTTCCTTAAATAATCTTTATAATGTGTTAATGTCTGGAAATTTATCAGTAAAGATGAATGAAAAATGTGAAGGATAGAATTGTTCTCAAACTTGCATTTGTCTCTAATTTGTGGCATTACTCTTAGAAGCTAAAATACTTAGGATCTAATTGATTTCTGTTTGCTTTTGGAAATTTGGAAAGTCAATATGCAATACTCCTTTTTTTGTTTTGTTTACTATGTCCTGTCACTTAGCAAACATAATTAAACTATGCACTTCGATTATTACATGGAAATGCTATAGCAGTTAAATTACAGTGACTGCATAATTGGACTCAAAAGTTTCCTGTATTTGCAGGATTCAAAAGGCAGAGTGTGGGAATTTCAAAATACTTTTGGAAAATTCTCTCAGTTTTCAAGTTAGATTTTTTTGACTCCTGAAGTCTTTATTCAGCTTGTTAAAGTGAGCTCTGTGAATGCACTGTTTCTGTCCTGGGCTCGAATTTAAGGAAACTTTCAGAAAAGCAAACACAGGTAAAAAACTACAAATCAAATTCTTTGTATGAATTTTCTCTCCAGGCTGCTGCAGTTCCACAACTTACGTCATGTGTTCCAATTGGACATTTTACCCACCGAGTGTGGAGTTTGGAGTGGCTTCCTCAGTTTCTTGTTTTGTGAGCTGACTCTGTAAGGTTTAGTTCTGGTCAGCACCCGGGTGATGCGGTGAGGTCTGGGAGCCTGCCTCTGAGCCTGGTGTGGCTTAGGCAGAACATGCCCGAGCGTGTTCCCTGCGGGGAGCTCCCCGTGTTCCCTGCGGGAGCGCCGCAGGCGAGGCCGGCGGAGGGCACGGTGGCAGTGCTGGGCAGGTGTGCCTGGATGGCGTTCCCCAAACCTCTGAGTATTTGTCATCTGCAGCTCGTCTTCTACATCTGGTCAAAGTTTGCAGTCTCCTAGGTAATATTTTGTTTTGTCCATGATGTTAGGACTATGCAGGTTAATCTTTCAGTCATTAGACTTCATTCCATAAAACTTAGCATCAGCTAAACCAAGTGTCTGACCATAAATGAGCAATTACATTTTTCGTGTTTATTATTGTTGAGACGGCTTATCATTGATTTTTATGGTCAATTCCTTATTCTTATTTTCTTTCCCTAGTGTTTTAGTTAATTTTCTTCCTGACGTCATTGTATTTTTACTAAATGGAAATATGTTCCTTTTTTAATAATCTATGTTAAAAGCTTTTTCTAATCTTTAAAAGATGAGTGATTCTTTCTGTCTGAGTATTTTTTACCAACTACTGTTGATCCTGGAAAATAATGCTATCTGGATTTACCAAAAAAGCAGAAAACTCTTACTAATTGACTACTCATTTGTTTCGAAAACTGTTTCTGTTTACCTGTCCTTTGAGCTTTCTGGGGTCATTGCTTGAGCATTTTCCCTCAAGTCCTCTATAACCTGAAATACTGCAGATGTATCATCATCAGTGAACAGCTGGCTGTAAAAGTCATCCTGTCTTCAGAGCATTGTTTTTTGCCTTGATGTGGTTATATTCATCACACCTGACCTTAATATGACCAGTATTCTAGTTTAAGACCTCTGTGTTTGATCTTCTCTTGCAAATATTGTGTATTGGATCTCCATAGACACCATTTTACCAGCTGGATATTTAGAGCATTGTCCTGCATTTGATACTGTAAGAAGAGCAAAGCCTGTTCCTGGTACTCGAGCCACAGTGGCACAGGGGTTCAGTCACAGATTTTTGTTCTTGTCAGCTATGAAATTGTGTGTCAGGATGCTTGTAGAAAAATACGTATTCCAGGTTTTATGTAATATCTCAGTGTTATCTCTAAAACTTTTCAAGGAGGGGATGTAGCATCTTATAATCTTATTTCTCCCAGACTTGTGTTCTAGTTGAATTCTCTTCATTGTCAGATCTAGCTTATGTTGAGTTCTGTGTTCCCTGCCTGACAACAAATCCAATTCTTCAGCAAGCTTAAAAAAACCAAACCACAATTCTACTATAGGCTGCAATAAAAGTAAATAAACAAACCATGTTACTTATTCTTTATAAAGCCACAGCCTTAAAAAGTGGTTATGCTAGGTGGTAACTGTGTAGCTTACTGCAGAGATAACAGAATTAGTGACATGTGGCTCTATTACCTTCCACAGCATGTCTGTGTTGCGCCAAGCTATGACTGAGAAGTAGATGAAAGCAGCAGCAGAGTACCATGCTAACATGATGATTTTATCCTTAGGACTTGTGGTGGTGTCTCTAGTAAAAGCTCTGTGTGCTTAGGACATGTGGAGGCATGTACATTCTGAAACTCATTCTACATAACATGGCTTTTCTGCATGTGAACTTACATATAGTGCAAACATAGTTCAGGTTTGCTTCTACTTCAGCTCTTGTTTACCTGGTTTAAATGGCAATATAAATTTAGGTTGTCTCACACACCAGAAACAAGCTAAAACCCTGTTACTGTCTATGTTCTAGCTGGTAAACCAATGAAGAAATAGAGGCTTGAGTAAAAAAATATATCAGTTTGGAATGCTTCTGCAGTTGTCTGCTCTTGCAGCAAGATAAAGCAATAAAATAGCTTTGAAAAATATTTGACACATTTTCTGACATAATTTGTCTGTAAGCAACAATTCCTAAATAGCTCAGTTTTGCTGTTTTCCTCCTGTAACAACAATTCCTCTTGATGTTTGCCATGGTCTTTCTCAAAATAGTAAAACTAATAAGAGACATAGTACTTCTTGAGTGGTAGAGATCTGACTTTATAAATCCTAACCCTGTTAGTGACACCTTCACAATAAAAAAATCTTTTCTGTGTTTTCCTGGCCTTGCCATTCTAAGCCTTGTTTGTGAAGTTACAGTCAGAGTAGCAGTGCTGTATACACTTGGGTACTGTGTTGAATTTAAAATACAGATCAACCCTTGTGATGTGGTTATGCAGCATTAAATTAGTAGGCCCCACAAGTGTTTAGAAACAGGCATCTGTTTAAAAAAAACACAGATAGCTGAAGATACTTTGAGCACTTGTAAAGATTTTTTTCTAGTCCTAATGAATAATATTTTTCTTACAAAAAAGTTAATTGCTATTTGTTGGTGTATCTTACTGTGCATTTAAATGCTTGTAATGAATAACTAATGGAGGTTTTAATACATGTGAATATATATATACACAATTATAATATTATAATATTTTTATTATTGTGTTTTATTATTTAAAACTTGAATCAAAAGAATATGTAATTTTAGGAAAATAAAACAGATCTGTCAGTGTTGTCACTGATCTGTCAGTGTTGTCACTGAATTTAGTACACTGTTTATTAAAGTAGAAGATACGTGTCACTGCTGTCATTATGGAGAAGACATATTCACATAGTGTTTGAATATTAAAGTTCTGGATGTGTCATTCCTTAAGCAAGATTTGCCTCATTAATGAACCAAGGTGAATGGTGAGAATGGTATGTTTTTGTTGGCTTATTTTACCATTTCACATTATACATGTGTACTTTTCTCAAAAAAGATGAGGATTTACTCAGTCTTTGTTATATCAAGTAAGTAATTAAAAATTCTTAGGAACACATAAGGAAGATTAGAGCCAAACAGACTATTTCAAATAACTTTTCCAACCTAGTTCATTCTGTGAACTTAAAGTTTATGGGGTTTTGATAGAGATTCATGGGGGTTTTTTTGTGCATAATAGACTGTTATGTAAAGCTCTTTTTTTTTGAGTGGAGAGATTTTGTTTGGTTGTTTTTTTGGTAGGTGTGTTTAAGTGTACTTGGTTAACCATTAGGACTATATGAAAAATAGTTGCATTTTTATTGAAAACACGTGGGAATTGACACAATCTTGTTTCTGGTTATTTGGTGATATGCAAAAATTAAGCATGCTATTTTAAACATCTTTGCTGTGTTTTGGTTCAAAAAGAACTTGAGATGTTTTTAGGATTTGAAATGTAATGTTTGAGTTAAGAATGATGTTTTATGGTGACTGTCTTGTTTTTTATTTTAAATTTTGTGGTGTCTAGACTTGACTCTTTAGCCTGGTATAACTTGTGTTCTATCACCTGTTTCTACCCAGCAGCCTTGATGGAATTCTGTGACTTTCCTTGCTTGTTGCTTTTGATCTGTCTGATCTCTTTTGGTCCCTTTGATGCTTGTTTGGTGCAAGGTTGGCATGTTTTTACTATGCAGTTGTATTTCCATAGTAATATTCTTGAAAAATAATGATCTGGCCAGTGGTAGCTTCACACTGTTGAAAAGTGCTTTAGCAATGGTCACCTCAAGAGCAAGGCAAATGCTCCCACACAATATCACTTTGTGCTGTAGATAAAGGGACCTGGTTTGGTGAAAACTGTGATCCTTGTCTTTATCCAAGCTTCAAACTGTCTCAGACAAACAAAATTATATAGTCCATGTATGTATTGCCTTCTTCACCTGGAGTACTTTAAAGATTTAACATTCAGTGAAGAACAGCTGAAGTGGCAGAGACAGAGACAGAGCTGAAGTGGCTCTTCCTGAAAATAAGAGGCATTTGGCCTTACTTGGCAGAAAACAACCTCTTGATAGATGTTATAAAAGAGCCAGTCATCTTTAATACTGTTTCACTTGTAGGTTTTCTGTACTTTTTGTTCATATATAGATAATAACATGGAAAAATAGAGTAAAAGATAAATAATTGGCTAATTAGAAAAAAAATACAACTGAAAAATCTGCAAGACAATTTAGTATGTCTTTTAGAGAGCATATGGTTAAGAACTTGCAATCTCTTAAAACACTGCACACCAAAAAAAATACAACTGAAAAATCTGCAAGACAATTTAGTATGTCTTTTAGAGCATATGGTTAAGAACATTGCAATCTTTTAAAACACTGCACACTGCTTTTGATATACTCTCTTAATTTTCCTCTCACCCTGTACCACTTGGTAGGGCTGGGTAATGAAATTGGGAATATAGGAGTGAAACTGAGCTTGGGAAGAAGAGGAGGGTCACAGTAGGTTGCGTTTTGGTTTTCTGCTTTGTTTCCCACCACCCAAATCTATTTTTATTGTCAATACATGAGCATTTCCCCAGATGGAGTCTGTTTTGCCTGTAATAGCAATTGGTAATGTATTTTCTCCCACCTTCCTGTTGAGGAGGGGAAGTGTGTGAATGGCTGGGTGGGAGTGTGGTGCTTAGCCAAGGTCTACTCACCAAATGGTTCTATGACCAGCTCTCACATTCTTTGAAGAAAAAAGAGTTACATCAGACAAATCTCCTCTTGTCAAGCTGTGGCTGGTGCCATGGGCTCTGAGCAGGGCACTCCCAGCAAGGGTCAGGTCTTGGCTGGTGGCTTGGCTTCTATGCATGTTCCTTCTTGGGCTCAGCCTTTTGCAGTGTTCAAGGTGAGTCACCTCCTGCTAGTCAGGGCTATTATTTTTTATTTATTGCATTCTAATTTAGGCACTTGGCATAAGCTGTCAGTGGTCTCCCTGGTGATGTTGTATCTTCGACTTTGTCTATATCTAAAAGCCCATCTGCTCAGCTCACAGTGTTACCTGAGGTGTTGTCATTGTTTTGCATTTTGACCCAAGTGTAAGAATGCAAAGCTCTTACGAGTTCATCCCTTCTTCTTGTTTTTGTCCCACCCTTACCTAAGCCATTATAGAAAGATAGATGTTGTTCTTTGGGCAAACTTACACCATTCATCTCTGCTTCCCTCATTTTACCAGTGTATACAGGTATCATCTAAAGAGCCAGAGCTGGACAAATGTAGTCAAATTCCTATCTTCTGAGTGACACTTCCAAGCACACTTGGACAGTACACAGTTGTTTCTGTCAATTCTTGAAGGCATTAGGAACAGAAAGTTTGAACAAAGGAAAGTAAGGATGTTTTGTTGCATATGTTCTTCTATTTTCACTTAGTGAATTGACCTTAAAGAAAAGAGATAATATTTTAGGTAATTTATTGTTTAACTTTGCTTTCGAAAACAATATTCTGTATAGACTGAGGAGTGACTGTGATTGCTCTGGCATTTTGTGGCAATTGTTTTCTGCTTTTTCCTAACCTCTTCCATTATCTCTTGCTCATAGATGAAAACAATATGATTTTCCCAACCTTGGTAACCTTATTGTCCCAGATAATTTTCTTCTTGCTTATAATATTCTGTACAGGCTTAGTCGTGGTACAAAGTCACAAGTTGTGTGAAAAGAAGCTAATTTTCTTATGCAAAATGGACAGTGGGCTTTCACATGATTTTCAGTAACCATTAGAGCAAGTGTTGTAAAAAGCAAAATTAAAGAACTGCACAGATTTGGAATCTATGTTTTTATGGTCATAAGGATGATGCAATATGCTGAGTGCTGTAGGAAGTATGCTTAGCAGGACTTGTGAACACTGTTTCGAGAAATAAGGAAGTAGCTAATGGGTATATATAAAAAAAGTGTCACTCAGTTCACCTGGTCCCAGTTTAGTGAGAGCTTTGGAGCCATTTTGGTGCCCAAGGTTTATGTCAAACCAATCTGTGAAAAAATTAGTAAGCTGACTATCATTGATAAGTGATGTTTTAATTTTTATTTGCTGTTGCTATGTTGATGAACTACCCAGAACATGACTGGTATGATATGTATTTGGATGTAGTAACTTATAACTTTTAATTGTGTTTATACTATATTTAACAATGGCTTTGCTGAACTATGTAGAAAGCAGCTTTTAATGTACTTTATGTACGCTTTCTCCTACATGGGTTATTTTCTGTTATGAGAGCGTGCTGCAAGAGCTTAGAGATCCTTTAGGGCTTTACAATTACTCAGCAGCCGTAGTGAAACAGATTTGATGCTAGCAGCAAGAGTTCCTTGGCTAATATAAATACTTGAACTACTGATTACAGCCTCTGATCCTCTGCCAGTAGTAATTACATCCTCTATTTCTCTACCCTGAGGGTGCTGAACTGGTGTGACTTAGCAGAAACCAAACTTCTGCAGTCTGTTGCCAGACACTTGGCCAATACATTGTATATTTTCATGGCTCCCAATGGATCATAAACTGTGGTTTGAAGAATGCTGGAGTAGTACAAGAATACAAAGGATATTTGGTAACAGGTTTTGCTTAACAATATGTTCTTGCTTCAGAAAATGGATACCAGATATGTTCAAAGACTAATGTTAGGAGAGTACATTTTTAATAAAAACTCTTTTTTTTTTTAGTACTTCCTGTATTTGAAGGCATTACTGTAAAGTAGCTTACCTTACTTTGTGAAATACCCTTGCAGTACCTGATGTAGTATTTATTTGGGTTGGTTTTCCTTTGCACATTCATCTGGCTTCAAGCAACTTATACCTTTCAATCCTGTATTTTTGGTTGCTGGACTCCATGGTCTTCTGGTGCCTGTTTTTGTGTGTTTGGAGTTCTTGAGGTGGCCAGCAGTGCCTGCACAGTGTGTGTGTAAGAGGAGTACATGGTCAGCCTGGCTGGGGTCAGGGGCTGGGAAGGAGAACATCCCTGGGGCTTGAAGCCATCAGCTTCAGCTTCGCTTCAGCAGCTTGTTGTGTGCACTTGTGCTCTGAAAGGCCCTGAGCCACAGGCCTTCGTAAGGGTCAAACGGAGGTCCCACTTCCATGGTTAAGTTCTAAGGCAGCAATATTTATGTTTTACAAACAAGTAGCTGTTTTGGAGGCTTGCTTTTCTGCTTCGTGAAATTTACTCCTGGGGGAAGTGTTACGTCGGAGTGTGTTTGTTTATTCAGAACATTTGTAATAATTGTAAATGCAAATAACCATTAAAAAAAATGAGAGCGCTGCATATCATTGGAGTTGCTAGTAGATTTCTTTGCTACAAGTGTTCTTTTCTGTTTTGGAAAGAAAAGACTTAAACATTAACTCTTACTTATGTCTGAGAAGTGTCGTTGTTACTGGCAGTTGAGAGTTGTTGGAAAATGATGATAAGTAGGCTCAGATTAATGCTGGGTTTTAGCTGTATGAAATTTGAGTGCCTGTCATGTTTTTAGTTCTACTCACTAAAGATAAGAATGTAATCACTGGTACTTGAATATAAAGGAAACTGGGACTTAAAACTCTGAGGCTGGCAAGATTTGATTTTATTTCTTAATAAAAGATAATATTTTAAAATATGCACAAATGAGCAGAAGTGTTTCAAATACCTTTTTGCTTTTAAAAGATGGATATTTTTCCAAGTTTTAGCAACAAAACAATTCTTTTCAAGCAGTACCACATAGTGAGAGAATAAAACAATGAAATTCAAATGCTGCCTTCTGAGTTTTGAAAGTAAGAGATTGGTGTCATGCAGGCTGTTGTAATGAAATCTTTTCTGTGTTGCTTGTTACTAAAGATCGGGTATGGAATTCCTAAGGATTATTTAAACTTATTTGAAATTGTATAGTAAATTTGTCAAGGGAAAAACGTAAATACATGGAGATTTGAGAAGCTCATTAAACACAGAAAAATGTTTTGCAATAGTAGCCTTTTTCCTTAGATGTTAGTGTCTCTATCTTATTACTTAAGGATTGAATTAAGAACACAGCCTTGATAAGAATCAAATTCAGTAAGTACTCCTGGTCTTTAAGCACAAGTGATTTTTAAGATCTTTTGTTAATAATTTTTCCTTTAAGGAAATCTAAAAGTAAAATGATCTTGTTTCCAAAAAAAACCCCTTCATTTCATCCTCCTGAAAAAAGACTTGACAATCTTGTTAGAATTTGTTAGAAAAATCACTAGTAATTTTTAAAATTTCCCTTCAGTGCAGATGAAAATGTGGACTTTGGAGGCTGCTTAGAGAATGGAAGCTCTTATATACAAAACAGGAAGGCTTAGTAGTTCAGAAATACTTGGTACTGTATTATGGGCTGTATTATGTATTTGGTTTTCAGCAGGTTACCCAGGGAGACTGCAGAGTCTCCATCCTTGGAGATACTCAAACCCTGCCTGGACAGCCCTGGTCAAACAGCTCTAGATGGCCCTGCTGGATCTGAGGGCTTGGGATGATCTTCAGATGTGCATTCAAACCTTGGCCACATTGTGAATCACAGCTGGTGAAAACTAAATGCACAATACGTAATACAGACAGTGCTTCTTGATGTTCAGATGGGATCTCAGTTGTTCAGATCTCTGATGTTCAGATCTGAGGGATCTCAGTGTTTCAATTTGTTGTCTGCATTTCATTTGGTCCTGTCACTGGTCACCCGTGGAAAACGCCTGGCTCTGTCCTATTTGTACCCTCCATTCAGGTATTTATATGCATTGGTAGAATTCTCCAGAGACTTCCTTCCTCCATGCTGAACAGTTCCAACTCTCCCTATCTTTTCTCATAGCAGATGCTCCAGTCCCTTCATCTGTGTGGCCCTGTGCTGGTCCCTCTCTGGTATATCCATCTCTCTTTTAGAGAGGAGCCTAGAACTTGGACAGATAATTGATTCCCAGTAGTAAAATCCTATTACTAATAAAATTTAAATGTCTCTTCTGAAGCTCTGTAATAAAACTGATTTATAGTACCTGATTTTTATACAGTAGAAGACATTTATTTCCTGTAGTGCACAGGGCTTTAGTAATAGGGTTTGTAAAGATAAAACACAACAGTTTTTAACTGAAGGTTTTTATGAAGACCTACATTGATGAAGCCCTGTAGTAGTAATGATGACTATGGAAATGAGCTTTTAATCAAGTATATTGGATGCGTATACAGAGTTATTTCTTCTCTTTTTGACTATATAGTCTTCAGCATCGGAGAACTTTTGCTAGTGTGGTTGTTCTTAAAGCAGTTTTGGAGCACAGTGCTAGGCTGATGAGGTCTGTGATGGGAAACACCTGCCGTGGTTTGTGGCAGTGACTTTGAGGGTCTTTAAATAATAATCTTTCATACGTTCTAACCAATTGCTTCTTATGCGATATTGCCTAGTAGCTTCTACCAAGAAGAGATGTTATGAAGAATTTGGCTTACTTAATTTCCTTCTCACGCATGAAGTGCAAGGGGCAGGATGTGCGTGTGAAACTTTAAAATGATAACATTAAGACCCTGGGGAAATCACTGCTGTCTGAGTTACCTTCTCCCACATCACTAATGCTCCATGGATGCAAGTTAATTAAAGTATCATTGTGTAGTGGAACTGAGGAATACATTCCAGGTTACTTTAGAGTACTGGTATCACCATTTATTCTGTGAACCTGGGAGAAGGCCTGGAAAAGCAACAAACTGTTCATAAATAATGCCAGAAGAAGATGCAAAAAATCTGCATGCAGCCAAAGAATAGTAAGCAGTAATGAAGAGATGAAGAACTGTTTGCATGAATCAGAAGTTCATGGTGAAATAGAGTGAAATAAAACGAATTACCTCATTTTCCATGCTTGCTGTGAAGGCCAGTGTTCCAGTACGCTCTTTATTTGGCTTGAAAATAACTAGGTATCTGGAAGTTGATACAAAGAAAGGACTCAAGACTAAATTAAAAATTGAGAAAGCTCTCTGTAAAGGCCAAGTCAGTTGATGAAATCACTGAAGAACATTCACAACTGTGGGAAGCAGTATTATTTAACAGAAGACTTGGATTTTGCTGACAAGGTAGCTTCTTAAATGTCTTCTTCAATCTACATATAATTAAAGCCTGAAACACACTATGCACTCTTGTAAGAAAGGTGGAATCAATAACTTATTTTTGGGGGAAAATATCTAATGAGCATCTTCATAACTGTCAACTTCAGCTTTATTTTGGTATGCAAAAAAGTACAGGAGATGAGTTGATTTACATGCTGTCACCCTCAAATGCAAGTGAAATGATGATATGCACAAATAATAATGCTGCAAAACCCAGCAACAGTTCGTTTGGCAATTAAACAAGGTTTAATGATTGAAAGATTTTGCTTTAAAGACTAAATATGAGACTCTAATCCAGGTGTTATTTATACCTCAGTGTGAATATGAAAGCCTAGACATTTCCAAATGGGAAAAAGAAATCAATTACTTTCAGAAGCAAGTGCCTCAGGAAAACATTAATTATTATTCTGAGTGCATTTGACAAATGCTGAGCTGAAATTAGTGGATTTTGGTTTCTTCAGAGTTCTTAAAACATTAGGTAGATATCTAGGACATGCTAACAAGGGCATTTTTCACAACTCTTAATTTGTTTCTTCACTTATGGAAAATTTTTCATTTGACAGCTTGAATTAACTGGCAAAATGAAAAGACATTATGTAATATTTATAATTTAGAATATATATTTTACAACATAATTTATATTCTATTATACTCGTATATAGGTTTTAAATGTTTAGATACAGCATCTTAGCAACATTGATAGCTATCGTGGCGTGCCTTTTAGAGTCCAAAAAGAAAATGAGAGTGCTAATAATATAACTTTCATTCTTTTGTTTGTTTGTTTTTTAAATCAATTAGTTAGATTTGCTTTCCTTAAACATAGTAGGCCACTTAGTGTTCTGTGTGATTTTCTTTTGGCTAGTTTGTTTTACTGTGAACAGGTGTGTGTGTATGGAGTTGGTGGGGAGTTTTATGTAATTAAATAAGAAAACAAAAGCAAACCCACAAAACCAAGTTCAGCCTTATATTGACACTCATATCATCCACTAGGAATTCAAGAGGGAATATTTTTCCTGTTCTTTAGAAATGTCCGAATTGTTACATTTTTACTAGAAGCCCAGTAATGCTAGTCTATATTATTTATTTCCTTCCTTTCATAAATTTGGTGGTACTAGGTGGAAAAAATATAAATGTTTTATGTATTAAATTATATTGACCAATTAAAAAGAAAAGTTTCATAATGTTGAAAGCATTTTTGCATAGTTTTTTTAGTTTTGAAGAATGTTATTTGCTGTTACATAGGTTATGTGTTGTGGAATAGATGTAACATTAATTGTTTGGTGTTGTTTTTATTGAGCATATTTCAGTGTAAGTGCTGCTGAAATAACTTTTAATAGCTGAATAAGCCTTGGCAAAAATTACTTATTAATTTTGCTTGAGATTTGTAAGATGCTGTGAAAGGTTAAACCCCAACTTTTTTCAAAAGAAAATTGATCAGTGTTAAAATGTCAGCTGTCTAGGTACAGCAGCATACTGGCATGCAAACACTGCTCTCTCATTCCAGGTTCCCCAGCTGCATAGCATTTGCATTGTGACATTTTCTAGCAACATTAGCACCATAGCTCATGTTTCAAAATCAATCAGTTTCTGTTGGGATGAGGCAGCCTGCCGCTTAGTTGGATGTTGAAAGTGTTTCTTGAGCATAATTAACTTGAATTCTTGGGTTCTGGCAATATCTGCATCTTACGAATTCTTAGTACAAAATCATACAGACCAGGTAATATAATTCTGAAATATCTTTTGAAAAAAACAAATAAAGGCAAACCAAAGTGATATTAAGACTTTGGCAGAAACACAAAACCTTTCTAGACATTGAGTCTGAAATTTAATCTAAAGCGAGTATTTTGGTGCCTGGTGCATTAAAATGCCTAACTGGAGAATTCATATCCTTTAGTACTACATTTAAGAGAATAGCCAGCTAAAATTCAGATTTTGTTTTAAAGTTTTAGAGTTGCTATTCATCAACAATGCTTCTAATCAGAGAGAAATGCATTAAGAAGTCTTTTGCAACTATTACTTCCTCTATGTAGGCTGAATTCTAGAACAAAATGCACATGAAAACTATTTTTTGTTGCTGAAGGCAGATTGCAGCGGCAAAGAGATTTTACATGAATGATTTATGTTTCAAATGTCATTGAATGGTAGAGTTTCCATTTTTATATAAAAGCATGGCCTTATATATGGACTCATGGACTCTGTGTAAGTGGAACTGAGACTTAAAGGCCTGCTGTTTGTTGTAGTCTTGCTGGATATTTGCAGGATTCATGTTCAAGACCAGGCTGGATGGGGCTCTGGTCTAGTGAAAGGTGTCACTGCCCATGACAAAGAGTTTGGAGCTAGATGAGCTTTAAGGCCCCTTCCAGCCCAAACTGTCCTGTGATTCTGTGTTGATCCTATAAATACGTAAAGAGTACTCTGAGATGTGTGTAGTGTATCTATAACAATATAGTGAATATTATAACACAGTCTTTAAGTGAGTAGAACTAAAATGTTTCTACAGCATTATTTTTAACCTGTTCCATATCTTAAAATGGGAATAAGGAAAGGAAAGCTTCCCAACACTTTTGTAGCATCTCCTGAAGATTGTTTTTTCTTTTGATCAAATGTATACTCCAGAAGGATAGCTAATCTAGATAAACTAGAGCTAAAGAAAAAAATCTGGAATTAAGGTAAAAACTTCTAGAGAAAGCATCTCACTGTCTTCTTTTGTTTCTCAGTTACTCCAGGTGAAGGGGGAAAGCTGGGATCTGTTATTCTCATTTCCACATATGGCATGGCTACAGTATAGTCAATAAAAAAAGCATGAATGGTTTGATTACAAAAAATTTTGTATTCTGTTAGGTTGGTTATATTTAGAAAACATCTCAACATGCTGGCCAAACAGATCTAGTACAGATCTAGACTACAGTCTAGTACTAATGAGTTAGTTGGAACAAGTGTAGTTAATAACGTTAAATAGTTATCGCTAAAGGCAGTCTGTGTTTCAAAACGTTCAAGAGAAAGACCTGAATAGGTAAAGTAGTGCTGGATTAGTAGAGCAAAAAGTATTTTTATTTCATTCCACTAAAGATAGCTGCTAATTGTATACCATTCCTTTAGGTGAGTTGCTGCTGCAGATACTACTGTGATGCCATATTTTACTCTTTTATTTTATCTTTGTTCCTATTTTTATGGAAAAAAATCTTCTACCTTCTTTCCCTCTTGGACTTTGCTACTGTGCAGGCTCATACTCAAGTGAGCCTGCACAGTAGCAAAATTTAATGGGAACAAATAGGCCATAGTGCATTTGTTGGGCACAGATAGGTCAGGCACTAAGTTGGGCACAGGCCATGGAGAGAGACCTCGACAAATTAGAGGGCTGGGTGGTCACCAGCCATGAAATTTAGCAAGGGAAAGTACCAGGTTCTGCAGCTGGGGTGGGCAACCCTGGTTGTGTGCATAGACTGGGGATGAGAGGCTGGAGAGCAGGGCTGTGGAATGGGACTTGGAGGTCCTGGATGATGGAAAGTCAAATCTGAGTCAGCTGTCCTTTCCCGCACAGGACAAGTATTCAAACCTTCAGTACCATCTGAAAGACTGCTAGTAAACAGAGGAGAGGCGGTTTCTTCGTAAAACCATTGACAATTTCAAGAGAACTACTGCTATTTAAACAAATACTTTACTTGATAAATTAATTTTCAATGCTTTTTAATGGATTTTTTTTTGTCTTCAAAATATATAAATATTTTAAAGAGGAAAATTTGTCATGGGACTAAAACAGATTATGCACCTAAAACCCTACACTGATAGAAATTTACAGGACAATCACCTGTAAACACCGGTTAACACTGGTCAAATCTGAATGAGCAGTGCCCTGGCAGCCAGGAGGGCCAGCCCTGTCCTGGGGGCATCACGCCCAGCATCACCAGCTGGGCAAGGGAGGGGACTGTCCTGCTCTGCTCTGCACTGGGTGGCCTCACCTTGAGTGCTGGGGGCAGTTTTGGGTGCCACAATATAAGAAACACATTAAGCTGTTAGAGTCCAAAGGAGGCCACAAGGATGTCAAGGGCCTTGAGGGGAAGCTGTATGAGGAGCAGCTGAGGTCTCTTGGTCTGATCAGCCTGGAGGAGACTGAGCAAGACCTCACTGCAGCCTTCAGCATCCTCATAAGGGGAAGTGGAGGGGCAGACACTGATCTCGTCAGTCTTGTGACCAGTGACACGACTGGATTGAGATAAAAACAGTTTATTAAATGAAAAAGGAAACCAAAACAAAACACCCCACAAGCAATGCTTACCATCCATAGACTGATGGTCTTGAGGAGGCAGATTTGCCAGGTCTTGAGCAATGGCAGATTTGGAAAAACGACCCCTCCTTATTGGTGAGCGTGAGATTAGGAGGTCACCAGCTCAGCTGAGCTCCGAGCTGTCTGCCTGAGCCTGTCTGCAGCTCGCTCTGCCCCCTCCTCTGATCATCCCTTGGGACTTCAGTTATCTTAAGTCAGCAGTGTTTTATGTTCTCTGTAAATTAAACTGCTTCAACATGATTACAGTATGGAGCTATGCTCTTTACTTGACAACATTTTCATGTCTTTCATGTATCTAAAATGTCAAATGTCATGGTTTTGCTTTTTTTTTTCCTCTGGTAAGACGATCTTTATGTTGAGTATCATATAGAGGTAGAAGCAAGGCTGCGCTTGCATGAATTTGTCTAAATTTAATTTCAGAGTCGTTGGAAAAAGTCTTCAGAATCTCAATTTGGAATGTGTAATAGGGTTCATCTTTTAGAAAAATGCTATTGAAAAACCTCATTAAATTCTTAGCAGTTTAAAAACACCAGCAGTTATTTTCCATGACCTTTGTAAAAGCTGCTTTATTTACAATGTGTCACTGTTAATAAAAATACAAGGTTATAAGAAGAAACTTTATACTTGATAATATTACTTTTTTTTTTTTCTTTTTTTTGTAATCCAGGCAAGTTGAAGGAAAATGTGCTCTTTCAACTAAAATTGTTCAAATATTTTGATGAGGTCTCCTCAGCTATGTTTAAGGAAAGCTATCCTTAGTGGTAGATAGAAAAAAAGCAGTGTCATGAGGATCCCGCATCTTCCTGACATTAAAAATTTGAAATAAGTGAACAAAGTGTTTGTTCTAAGATAGGGAAAGTGTTAGATCTTATTTTCACAACATGGTCTGTTGAGAACATTACCTTGTCCAGGAAACATCATAGAGGAAAATGGGGAGTAAATTTGCTCCTAAGATTTGCAGATTCAGAAAAATACTGGCCATATGGATTTTCCTTTGACTTCAGGGGATTGTTTTTTGCCCTTTAATGGTGGATCCTGAAACTACCAAGCGTTGACCACCTCTTCCATATTCTTTCATTGCAGCATCAAGAAAAATCTTGGTTAAAGATCACTAGGTCTTGGTTCTGCCTCAATTACTACAAGTCTCCAAAATTAGTTTTAAACCAGTGTTTCTGTTAATTCATAGTGCTTACACAAAAATGTAGTTTATTGTATATATAACTTTGATAGTAATGTTGATACTTTTTCATATTTTGAATTTTTTTGGTTTTTTTTGCTGCTTACATCATTATCCAGACTTTCATAAACATCCTGTCATAAATGCACGCTTTTTTCCTGATTAAATGCAATATTTCAAATACTGCGTAGAGAAAAATACAGTATGCTTGTCTTATGTAAAATTATACTTATGTGTTTGAGTGTGCACACAAATACTGTTTTCTGTATCTCTTAAGTTAATAATGGAGAAAGAAACATATTTCAGGTGGTTCTGTCTTCATTTTGGTAACTTTGGTTGGTGTTTAGAAGGCTCCCAAGTTCTTTTCAGAAATAATTTTTGATTTTTTGGTTGTGTTTAAAACAAAGTTAGAGATTACTCTGTAGGGGATGTGAATATAGGACAATACTTATACTGACCTTTATAACCCTGTGGTAGGGAAATGAGGGGTTTTTTTTTTCAGAAACTTCTGAATAAATGCAGAGCTTACTGAAGTGCATCTCAATCTAGCTCCATAAAACAAGGGAATGTGGATCATGCTGTAATTGCCAAGAGAGCTGCCTTCTTTAAAAGGAGGATGAATGGGTTGCTGAAGGTGCCAGGTTAATGTTTTCTGCAGCAGTCAGATCGGATGAGTACATTTGGGATACCTGGGGCTGAGAAGAGCCGTGTTGTGGGACAGTGACTGCTGCAGTCCAGGGCTCCCGAGCAGCAGAAGGAAGGAGCAGTCCCCTTCCTCCTTCCCTGCTGTCCCTGTGTTCGGTGCCTTCAGCCTTCCCTTGGCAGACAGCTGCCTCCAATCTCCTCTCATTTATTGGTGGATGGTGTTGCGGTATTGGTAGTGCAAGTTTCAGATTTGATCCCAGTCTGACTTCTGCCAAACAGCAAAGGTTGTGAAATGGATGTAATGAATGGATGGTCTTTCAGGAGTTACATATTTTTAATTAGTATGTATAATAACTAAATAACACTGCATGCTATTTTTGAGTTACTTGTAAAATACTCAGGAAGTTGATGCTTATTTATACAGTGTGAAATATCTTGAAATAAATATCTTGAAATTTCTACTTTTTTCAAAGGTAGTTTTCATAATACAGCCTAAGAGTCATGGCAGCCACAGAATCATGAAATGCATGTTTGTGTTCAATATTTTGTGTTAGATATACATCAGAATTATCCAAAGTGCTATGTTTGGAGCTTTTATAGGAGAAGGTAGCGACCGTATATAAAAATACTAAGAAAATTTAATACATAAATTTTCCCAGTTATTTTAGTTAATACACCAGTTAACTAATATTCTACAATAGTGTGATATACAGACTGCTGGGTTTATTTTTGCAGAAAAAGTTGAATGTTTTAATTAGTCATATGAATTAGAAGAAAAAAAAAATGTTTTAGAACAATCAAATTGTAAAACATGTTATGCCCACATAACAGTATACACAGAGGCATGTTTATATAAAAGTCACATAGTGCTAAATACTATGTAAATTGCTTTTATATAAATGTAAATTATATATAATATGGCTTTATGAATTATATTTAAATTGGTAGAAGGCTGTCTAGGCACAACATCACTTCTAGTTCAAATATGTTTAGAAAACGTATACCACTTTCAATGATGTCTTGCTATTTAATTCTAATAGCATTGTAATTTTAGAAAAATGATTTTTCACTGTTTTTTTAGCTTGTAAATATTTCTGCTAGCTTCGGATTCTGGAAGTCTGTGCTTAGTTATTTTTATTAGGAGAAATTATGTCTTACCCAATGTTGTATAAAGTTGTAACAATGCAGTGTGACTGCTAACGTAATTCCTGCCTTGTGCTATCAATTTTTTAACTAATATTTTATTAATTTTACTCCTTTTTTCTTCCAGCTGACGGCACGATCACTACCTTCCATACAGTCCGATGAGAGACTTCAACCTCTGCTTAATCATCTCAGGTAGTATAAAGTGAAAGCATGACTATATTCCTTCATACAGATGCAAGTAATTGTTTTGGTAGAATGCCTTAGGTACGAGTTTTTTACAGACCTCATCTGTGTGATTTGCTTTGAAAAAAACCCCAAAAGTAATTCTTCAACTTAACAAAAGCTGTATAAATTACATGGAACAGTTTATAGAACTAGTGTTGCTTTTAAGTAACAAAAAATAGTTGTAGCTTTTATAAAGGTTGTCTTTTTGGGTTTTTTTTTTTATAGGAAGTGCAAAGTTGTTAAGCTCCTTTATAAACAAAAGAGATTCCAAATTACAGTGCTCAGAGCATGGGCCTTCCTTGTTGCAAATATTCTATACTCCCTGCTCTTTTTGGAAGATTTTGCTGTCATTGATGAATGGAATACTAATTAGATCTTTTAATAGACCTATGTAGGTTGCTGAAAGTGTGAACCATTAGAGTAAATAGTTTGCCTCCCTCTTATTTGTGTTTGTGTATAGATAAATATATATGTGTATATATATGTATATAAATTTCTACTTTAGTTGAAGAGGGTAAGTAGAGAACTCTGGTCTCTTTCTTTTATACATATATATATATATATATATATATATATATATATATGATTGCTTTTTACCACTTTATATGATAGACTTCTCTTACTATGGTTATATGCAGGTGGACAAGGTCCATACAATTAGAGCAAGCTTGTTTAGAATCATGGAATAATTGAGCTTCAAGTGAACCTCTGGAGATGATTTAATCTAACCTGTGTTCAGTGCAGATCTGGTTAGATTAGGTTGCTCAGGTGTTTCTTTTTGTAGAATTTTTAATGTCTGTAAGAATAGAAATTTACTTAAATATTGGATGTCAGCAATGAAAGCTGTTTGTGAACACATACATCTTAGCATTAAGATCATTGAAATGATGTTGGATGAATTAGAAATGGAAGTGTTGAGGTTCAATCATGGCAGCACTGCATGGGGAATTGGGATGCAGATCTAGTTTGCTGGCTCATGCTCTTTATTTTCTACGGTGCTCTAGTGCTTGAGCTACCTGTTCCCAAACCCTGACATTTTATTTTGATTTTTAAAAGTCTCATAATTTTTATTATATAGGAAGAGTTTTATGTTTTGTTGCTTATAGTGTAAATCAGAGTAGGAAAAATAGCTTTCATTGTATCTCTGATTGTTTATACTTATGATTGTTTTAACATATGATTTAACTTTCTTCAAGACCGATGAATAAAAACAAGGATTGCAGTGTTGTTGTTACTGTTACACAGCCGGGGGTACTTCTGAATGCCAATAACCTTCCATGATTTTATTACCCTACATCTTACTGGGGTTTTAAAAATATGCCTCGGTGGTATACCTTTCTTAATTTGAAGATCAAGAGCAATTAAGTTAGGTTAACTGTGCTCTCTAGGAGTAATTACTGAGAAATTGAAAATTTCTTTTGATGTGTGCTCTGTTCTATGAAAGTCAAACAGTTCTTCAGTATCACGATCAGTCCTGTCTGTGCTTTTTTTTTTTTTTAAATATGGTAAAATGAAAGGTTCCAAAAGAAGGTACTTCAAGAGGGATACTATACCCCACATTTATGCCAACTGGTATTTTTGTACATTCTTATGTTACCTTGGGTATGTATGTTATACAGCTGATAAATCACTTCCATTTTGCTTTTTTGAAAATGGAGAGACTGTTTCAAGTTTAATTTGTCACCAACCAAAAAAATGATACAAATGCTTCCCAGTTGCCTGTTTGGAAGTTCCTTTAAAATGAACAAAATATATCAGACCTTGCAACTTGAAAAGCAACCTCTGGCAGTGAACAGACACGTGACCAAAGGGAATTTAGATGCTTCTATAGTAAAATTAGTAATAATAGACACACATGTTTTAGATACTTTAAATTATTTATCCCTTTTGTGTGATGAAAAAAATCTGTTAAGTACAGTAATCCCTAGTGGAGTACCTAGGGTCCTATCTTCTTTAGCTTCTGCTTTATTGCCTTGGGTGATGTAATTCAGTGTGTACTCGGCAAGACTCACATGATATAAAACTGGGGAGAATGGTGTGCACCAGATGGGTGCTCTGCCTTTCAGATGGACTTGGCAGGAGGGAGAAATGGGCTGCCAGGAATCCTATGAAGTTCAGCAAAGGGAAATAGCTAGGCATGCAGTTGGAAGAGGATAACCCCATGTGCCAGTGTAAGTTGAGGGTTGAATGGCTGTGAATGCAGAAGAGGACCTTGGGGTCCTGCTGGACAGCAAGCTGTGAGCCACCAGAGTACCTGTGAAGCAGACAGCGAAAGTTCTCTTGCATGGCATTAGGAAGGGCACTTGCAGCAGGTCAGGGGAGATGATTCTTCCACTCTACTCAGCACTGCTGAGACCACTTCTGCAGGGCTGTGTCCAGTCCCCAGTACGTATGAGAAGAGACTGAGAAAACTGAGGTTGTTCAGCCTGGAGGAGATAAATTTCAGCAAGTGTGTGTGAGCATTTTATCAGTGCATGTAAATAGGTGTCTGAGAAGGAGGATTTAAAAAAGTGAGAGTTTTCTCAGTGGTAACCAGTGATAGGCCAGGTGGCAGTGGGCAGAGACTGATACACAGGAAATTCTGCCTAAACATAAGAAAACACTTTTTTTTTTTTTTTAACAGAATGGTTGAACGTTGGAACAGGTTGCTCAGAAGGTTATGGGTCTGGGTCTTGGATATGCTCAAAACCCAGCTTTATAAGATCCTAAGCAATCTGCTGTAGCAAACACCATTTTGAGCAGAGGTTGTACTAGATGATCTTCAGTGGTCTCTCTGATCTAAATCCTATATAATCCTTCACCTCTCCTTTCAGATGAAGGGAAAGAGGGTTTCTTTGCTATGTTTGCTCTAATGTTGACTTTATGAGTCCTAACTACTTGGTTTCTTATTTTTGCCTGATATGAAATATTTGCAGCCGATAATTGATAAATCATTTTCTTTCAAAATTTCTAAACTTAAAAATATTTTGGAACTGCTTTAAATGATGCCATAATGTTTGCTTTCTTTTTCAGCCATTCTTATGTTGGCCCAGATTACAGCGTCCAAAAGAACACCGGAAAAATTTCTCTAGAGCAAATTGATGCTGTAAGTTATGTTTCTGTGGAGTCATATAGGATGTTGAAGTATAACTTTTTAAATTCAAGTACTCTATGTACAAACTAAATATAAAGCCTTTATCCTCTTTTTTTTTTCATGTTTGCTTTGTAACTGTTGAATGAAATTGCATTGACGTTCAAGACGGAGCAGAATTAGTTGAAAATGCTTCTAATCAGCATTCAGATTCAGAGTGAAGTTGCAGGGAAATGCTTAATTTGCTATTCAATTTCGTGTACTTTCACAAATACTTATTTATAAGCAGAATACAACAAAATTTTCTTATTTAACCGTCTTGCAAACCATGAAGTTTATGATTACTGTGTTGCAGTATTAGTCTTTCTAATGCTGGTTTTTGATTTTTGACTTACAGGCAGAGTTTTGAAAACAAGGAAGTAAATAAAATGGAAGTAAAAGTAAAACACCATGCATAAATTGTGCAGAATCCATTCAAAACATAACTTCTTCATCTGAATTTTAGGAACTGTGTGTTTTCAGCATCCATCTTAACCATGACAGTGTTTCTCTGGCAGTGAATTAAAATCCCCTTCCCCCAACTCTATAAAAGGTCATTTTGCTATTCCAGATGCTAAAAAAAAGCAGAGTTAAGAAATATTGTAATGCAAGTGTGGGTATATTTTTAACTTTGTAGCTGGAGACAGTCTCATAGTACCAGCTGTATTATTCTGTCCTCTGGATTTTGTTCTTGAGGTGGTTGTTGAATTGGATAGTTTATGGACTCGCCTGTGTTATGAATTCACTCCCAAGGCTCTCTGTACTTGCCTGTCTTTTCTTCCAGCCACTGGCATTTTCAAATGGAGCTCATTAATAATCACAGTAAACACATATCCTACAAATTAAATGATCAGTATGCCTTAAACAGAAATTCTTCTCTTGTCAGCTCTCTGTGAAGTCATTCCCTCTGTGCATGCGGCAGCTGCACAGAGCCCTCCGCGACAGCCACCACCTCCGCCACGGGGGCCGGATGCAGTACGGGCTCTTCCTGAAAGGCATCGGCCTGACTCTGGAACAGGCACTGGAATTTTGGAAGAAAGAATTTATCAGAGGAAAAGTGGATGCAGATAAGGTAATTGAAGAAAAAGTGAATGTGGGGATGGAGTTAATGTGTATGTTGTGCTACGGATTTGAAAGAATTTATCAGAGGAAAAGTGGATGCAGATAAGGTAATGCAAGAAAATGTGAATGTGGGGATGTAGTTAATGTGTACGTTGTGCTACGGATTTGAATGGATGCTTGTTGAAGTAGAAAACTGGGCAAAAGGTACACCTTTTTAAAGGTGGGAGGATTGTTTTTTTGGTCTCTGCAGCCCATGGTGAGGCAGCTGTGCCCCTGCAGCCCATGGAGGGCCAAGGTGGAAAAGAGATCCACCTGCATCCCAAGGAGGACCTCATGACAGAGCAGAGGGATGCCTGGAGCAGGCTTTGACCCAGTAGGAAGCCCATGCTGGAACAGGCTTCTGGTAGGACCTGTGGCCCCATGGAGAGAGGAGCCCACTCTGGAGCAGGATTTGTGACCCCATAGGGACTCACACTGGAGCAGGCTGTTCCTGAAGGACTGCACACCATGGAAGGGACTATGCTGGAGCAGTTTGTGAACAACTGCAGCATGTGGGAAGATTCAACATTGGAGAGGTTCATGAAGGACTGTCTCCTGTGGGAGGGACCCCACTCTGGAGCAGGGGAAGAGTGTAAGGAGTCCTCCCTCAAGAAGGAAGGAGTGGCAGAAATGTGTGGTGAACTCCCATTTCCTGTCAGCCTGCACCGCTTGTGGGAGGAGGTAGAAGAACCAGGAGTAAAGTCAAACCTGGCAGACAGGAGGAATGAGGGGAAGGTGTCTTTGAGATTTATTTTTATTTCTCATTTCCCTCCTCTGATTTGATTTGGAATAAATTACTTTTCCCAAGTCAAGTCTGTTTTGCCTGTCACGGTAACTGATGAGTGATCCCTCCGTGTACTTGAGTCCTTCATCATATTTTCTCTCCCCTGTCCACTTGAGGAGGAGAGTGGGCACCTGACATCCAGCCAGGATAAACCCACAACATTCATTTACCTGAATTCAGGAAAATCCAGAATTTTCAGCTGACATATCCTGTGCTTAAAGGAATCGAAAAAATTAAAACAAGCTATTAGAAATTATAACAGTAGCACATTAGTTATTTCTGTTTTCAAAAAATATTGGGAGAACACATCTGATTCCATCTACTTGTGCTTTGGCCAAATATGTACATGCACATGTATGAAGACATGTATGCACCTTGGATCCTGTTTTCACTCACAGGGTTATGACTTTATGTTATAGCATCTCTGTTGATGGGCCCTAGAAATGAAATTTTATGATCCTGTGTTTAGCTTCAAGAGTTAGAAAGCATATTGTGACTCAAACAAGGAGTTAAGTTACTGCATTTTTCACAAGCAAGCTGCTACTTCCATGTAATTTTGGTCCTTTTCAAGTTCTAGATAACCAGCTTCAATCTTGAATAAAAGAGAAAACTAATTTTTCATGTCACTAACTGAGGTTGGTGGCCTGTGATTTTTCACAGTAGTGTCATACAATGTTTAATGTCCTCAAAAAAGGAAGATTAATACAATTCTTATTGGTATTTTGTTTTGACATTTTTATTTTCTGGCATTCGTGCCATTGGTCCTTTCCGGTAGAGTGGAGATAATTAATTATACTGTTTCATTTTACTGGAGCATTGTGAAGATATATGCATGATACTTTGTGAAGATTAAGGTTAATGTTGTATTACCTATTGACTCTTACATTGCAAAGAGGGAGTGTTCAATTTGCTGGAAATGGTTCTGCTTTCAAAATTGTTTGTTCATTTTTGTCTTTAATAGCTGCAACATCTATGGCAATTTTCAATCCTAAGAATTCTTGGCACGCACCTTCAGTCTACAGCAGGAAGGAAGTTACCATGAACACGTTAGCAGCAAACTGGCTAAGCATGGTCTCCAGGCTGAGCATAGGCATATGGACAGTTTGCACCAAAAAGAACTCCTCCTGTGCTCTGAATAACTGAGGCCTCATTGATAAAAACACTGTAGAAGAGCTTTTAAGAAATTATATTTTACCTTTAGAGAGGAATCCGTGAAATATGAATGAAGTGTGAAATCATGTAGTCAGTGGGGAAAAAAAAAATCAAGTAACACCTACAAAGAAAGAAGGTAGAGATGCTCTGTTGGTGGAGTGAGGGAGGGAATGGTCATCTATTGGCATTTCACAACAGGGACAAATGCAGAATGCGAAATAAAACATTTTCTAATTTAGGCACTGCAATTAAAATCACTCTGCAAATTGCTAGGTTAAGAGTGCCTAAATGGTAAATTGTTGTTTTTCAGATGAAAGGATCAACTGCCTAATAGGAATAGATGCATTACTTCTGAGTGAACGGTTGTGCCAGTTGGCTTCATAACTTCAGTGTTATTTTAAGACTGGGTTTTTTTTCTATAAATTGAAATCTTACTCTAAACAGATATTGATTCTCATAGATTCTTGCACTATTCTTGCTTAAAAAGTAACTCCTGACTTTGTCCAAAAAAGAACTACCAAAAAAATGGTGGGGGGATGTAACTCCAGTGTGATTTAAAAATACACAAAGGTAGTAAGATGACAAAACAAATTAAATAATTAGAGTGCAGATGTAAAAATGCTTTCATAATTGAAAATAAAGTCCTCTAACTGATATCACTGTAGTGGAGTTTGTTACTGTTTTCAGATATTTTTGTATGATTAACCTGTGAATGTGAAAAGGAGGAGTTGAAAGATAATGCAGTATTTAGAACAAAGGAAAGAAGGAATGCAGAATCAGTTTCTTTAAGGTGTTATTCACTTACTTCTTTAGTTAATAGCCTGGATCTGAGATTTTTTATACAGATGGAAGGCTTTAAGGCAGCTCCTCACTTCTTGCTTCCCATTGCTACATATATTTGTCATACATGTTCTTTTTTCTTAGCAGTTATTGATGTATGGTGATACAAATCCTCTCTTCTGGTACTCTGATTTTTTACCTCATTGTGCAGAAATAATAGTTACTGGTTATACACTCCTGTGTTGAAAAGTAATTCCCTTGGTGCTGCAGTTTGATATTGCACTAGTTTTAATTATTGTTGCATATGCTACTGAAATGCATCTTAAAATCGTGCAAGAGCGCGGGGGTTTATTTATTCAATAAATCTCCAAAACGAAAGTATTACTATATTTACAAAACTATCCTTTGTGACAGAACAGCTTTCTTTCTTGTTTTTGTGACTACTTATGGCTCTTCAGCTCCTGTGTTCTAGGACTCTTTCTTTAGAGATGTGGTGGCACTCAGGCTGGCAAAGCCTCTTCTTCATCCTGAGTCAGTCTCCCAGATTGACTTACTGTAGTTTCATAGGGCGTGTTGTTTTCTATCGCAGTTGATTGCAAATGGCAAGGAGCAGGTTGTTTTTGGTTGTCTGAGGTATGCCTCTTCATCCCTTCTTGCTGGGGAAGGTCCTCATGACAGATGTTTTGCTGGAAGAAGGAAGATGCAGCCTTGTTCAGGGTCTGTTATTGGTAAAGAAGCAAACCCTTTGCAATGAAGCTTTTGAACTTGAGTAGTTCATTGATATATTCTACATGTTTCTTCCTCACATGTTGGTCATGTATGAAGCTTAGGACAGATAATGTGACAACCATATACTGCTTCAATATGCGAAGAAATATGTCTCCTGCTCTGTTAAAAAAAAATGAAACTTTAGGATGACGATACATCCCAAATGGTAGTTCCAGTGACTTTATTTTCCTTGCTCTTTGTTTTCTTTTCCAAATGATCTTAGGAGGTTCTTGAGTCTGGATTCAAGAGTGAGCCTTTACCTTGATTGCAGAGAGCTGGTGATGAATGTTTCTACCAAGGCCAGCCAGAAATTCCTTGAGGGGGAGCGTGGACTGGGGACCTCCTGAGGTCCTGTCCAGCCTGAATTACCCTGTGATTCTGCAGAAGGGCTGAATCCAGGTAGAAGCCCGTGTTTGTGAGAGCCAGCCACTAGAGGGAGACAAGATAGTGTGGAATAAACAAGTATCATGTATAGATGTAAATTAGAAGTGTTTATTCTCTAATGCGGTGTAAATCTATACAATTATGTTATTTTGAAAGCCCTTTGTATTTAAATGAAAGTAGAAGTAGGCACTTGGCAATCTTCAGGTTTGTATATGCTTCTAAGCATGTACAACTATCCCCAGTGCAGTTTGTAATGCTTGGATGATATGGTGGTTCTTTAAAACAACCCCCACCTGCTCAAATCCTCAGGAATATTTTTCTCTGTTAGTCACTTGGTTACATTTGGGTTTGGTATTTTACTTTCTCATTTCTTAGAGATTTGTGGGTTGTTTTGCTCTTACATTTTTTCTCTTACTTGCCCCCTTTATGTTGGGTATTGCTGGCTACTATTTTAGGAAGGTTTTGATTCATAAATCAGAAAAGGATCTTTATTCTCTCATATTTTTAATTATAATTCTCTAACTGATTTTTTTCTGCTATTTTTATTCTTTAATTATTTAAACTTTACAAATCTGCAAGCTAGAATGACATTTTAGACAGCAAGCCACAATATTTAACATCAAAGAGATAAAGGTAAAATTGATATGCCTCTATATTGATTAAAATCTCATTTAAAAAATATTGTACATCGGTAGAAAGATAATGGAAATAGGTGACCAGGCTTGAATTCTCCTGAGATGTATAAAGACTGAAACAGAACTTCAGGAAGGTGTAGTTTTCTCTTCTAGGATATATAAAACAAAATTGTAATAAAAGTGCAGCATATATTGGCAGTAAGATCTTATTTCCTGAATTCTGCAGTGAAGGACTGTGTCATGGTAACAAAATGTTAATATAGTAAAGAATGTTGTTGTTGTTTTCATTGATTATCAGGGGCCTAGATATTCACATTATTGATTAAATTGTGGTTTTGTATTAAACTTACCATAAAATCACAAAGTTTTTTTTCCTTCCACCAATGACTGTAAAAATTAGCTTCAGTAGAACCACGTACTGCCTATATTTGTCTTTGATTATTTGGAATGTATGATTTCATACTCTAGTTGTAGTGAAATAAAAGAAGTGAATTTTAAAGATTTTGAGTGAATAAGTTTTATTGTTTTTTGGCAAAATTGCAATCCATTCATAACATTATTGTATGTTGAATGGCAATACTTATGTAGTACAACTGTATGTTTCAAACAGTATGTTTCAAAATGTGTTTTATATTCTACAAAATTAGCTCTTGAAATTTCTTTAATAACATGCTTAGTGATTTAATTATCAGAAGAAAATGCATGTTTATTATTTTTACTCCCAAACGTACTGTACTTTAATTTACATTAAATCTTTTATTTCAATGCAAGTTCAAAGAAAAATACAGTAATGTTAAGTTGTTAGGGGTCTCAAGACAGTAAGTAGATGGTCCAAGGCCTAAATACTAGGCATGTAGGCTTGAACTAAAAATTAATATTTAGTTTGAATTTTAACCCCAAAGGCTAAAGAAAAGAGCCAGGTAAAGAAAAGAAAGCCAAGTCTGTGAAATCAGAGTATTTGTATCATGAGATCTATTCCTTTCATATAACTTCCTCAGTGGTTTTTTTGCATACAGATTGCAGCCTGGAGGAGGGGAGGTGTGTTGTCCAAATGGGACATAACTGTTTTTGTAGGTGATACTCACAAAAAGACGGATGGCTGCTGAGATCGATGAGCTGCCTTGATCCTGGCTGAAGAGAATAGTCTGGAGTCCCTTTTGTATTTTAATAAGCAATATGCAGAAGAGGTGTTTTGAGTGAATTTGTTTTATCGTAAAAATTTATACAACCAGGCATGAGAATTAAAAGCATGACTTCAAGCTATAAGTACATGTATTAATGGTGTTACATTTAAGTCAAGCTGAATTAGTAGTATTCTTGTTGGTTGTATTTGGAAAAAGATGTTGTTTCATATTCCTTTGGCTATGATAGTTTGCTAGTTAGCATTGAGGAGTAAGACTAAAATAACTGAGAATCCTGAGGACTTATGTTATGGGCAGCTATTGTTCTTCACTACTTGGTTCCATATGAATAGTTGGAGCTGAGCCTGACAAGTAGGATTTTCTTGAAAAACCTCTGTCATCTGGCCACGGAGTTTAGAATCATAGAATCATAAACTTGTAATATCTTTCTTTAGCTGAATGAAAATAAGCTTCAATTGCCATTAAAATTGGGTTGCTTTTGGCTTTATAGCTATCACGGTATGTATGTTAAGTCTGTGCAAGATTCTTGCTGTCATATATTATTATCTAAAGTTGTGTTTTATAGGTGGGAATTTGTCCTCTGTTTCCTTCATGTCCTGTGTGTCCTGGGCACATTTGGTTATGCTTGCTAGCATTCTGTTCCCTTTTCTTGTGGAGTGCTTCAGAATTTTGAAAGCTCCTTGGAGTCCTGTTGGTGGATTACTGACACACTGGTCTGCATGGTTAGGTTTTGTCAATTTGTTGTGTGTGCCCATTGACTACAGCAGTAGGAAGGAGATCTGTAATGGATTCTGGAAGTGAGAGAAAGCACACTCACAGGAGTTGCATTTGACTGTATTCCAAGAAGGAGAGTGCCTGGGGACATGGCTTAGTGTTGGATTTGGCAGTGTTAAATTTATGGCTGGACTCAATCTTGAAGGTATTTTCTAACATAAATGATTCTGTGTTTGTGATCATACTTCAATAGCTTCTTGCAGTCCTGTTAAATTCTGCCAGATCATAGGAAGGAACTGGGACAAGATTGCTTAGTTGCTGTATCAGAAATAGAGATGATTAGCAAAAAGATATAACCGTGGCTGGAGGGAAGTCCCTATTAGTGTTGTCAGTGTTACTTGTGTTTAGTCTTGTGTACACAGTGATTCTGGAAAGACTGCAGAAAATTAGCTCATCTAATCAGAGCTAGAGATAGCTGTTTTTTTCCTGTTTAATTAAGCATCGTGAGATCAAATCAGTATTGTTTGAAGTTGTTTGCATCAGATGATGATTTTTATTAGGACTTGGATATAAATAATGGTATGGAATTGCTGTCATTAAAGTAACATGCCGTGTTGCATTTGGGGTTGTTGCTGCCTGATGTGATTAATAGTACAAGTTTTACAAAGCAGTTGATAACCATTTTTGCTTTCCTGATGGATAAAAAATTCTGACTTTGCTGAAAAGAGATTTACCAGTAACATCTACATTGTTCACAGTTCTCACACAAATGTGATTGTAGCTATTGCTGCTCTAACCTCTTTACTGAACAAAAAAATACAGATTTTTCTGTGGCTGTTTCTCTTATAGTTTGTTTTACTTTTGGTTCCAAATTAGACAGGTAAACAGAGCACATCACAATTCCAGTTGACACATAAATCAGATAAAAAATCAGATGTGAATATAAGAGTACATATTCCACGTATTTCAGGAAAGTAAGATGAAAGTAATTTTTTTTCACCATTTCTGCCCATATGCTATATATGTAATCAACACTGAGAAGGTTCTGTTAACTTACAACTTTATGTATACATAAATACATAAATACACATGCACACCCCTTCCAAGGGTAGATGCTGTGCTGGTTCCTTTGGGCAGGGAATAATATGTAACTTCACTTGATACTGTTTTCTTTCAGTTTGCATATAATTTCTTCTTTGTCTGATGCACTGGAAGTTCTGAGCACTAGAAGGCATAAAAACAAAGCAAACCCTTTTTACTTTTTACTTGTAAGAATTTATTTTATACAGTATTGCCTGACCTTTTAAACCCAGGATGCTTACAGGATTATCAGTGAAATTAAGGATGCTAAGGAAGAAATGTCTTTGGGACATAATTATGTTTTAATTATGCCCTGTAGCTAATGATGCATATTAAACTCAACAATATTTCTGTGTATTTCCCTCTGAAACTTTCCTTTCTCAAGCCAAAAATCATCATATCAGTGTCTTGCAGTTATCTAAGCTTAGGAATATTGACAAAAATATGTTTCATTTTACAACTGTTTTTCATAAGAGAGTATTTTTGTTACAGAAACTTCTAATTAAAAAAACACAAGTTTTTGCATAATAGATTCAAAGTCTTAAAGCAGTATTTCTTAAATGAAATGGATCTGGTATAGACCCATTGTTTTCCACCATATTTTTGTTTCATTGGTGTTATTCCAGTGAACCCCAACTGAAGATGAGGTATTAGAAAACATTGAAGAGTATTAGACTGTAATATACGTGAAGGCTATAGTGTGCACGTAAATATTTGAAGAAACACAGTAGTAAGTGATATTAAAAATGTGTGCTCTTTCACTCCAAACTCAATCCTCTTTTCAGTTTTCCCAGTTATTCCAGCTGAAACTGGAACTCTGCTGTCTTTGTAACGCTGAAGTTATGCTGGCGTTTGCCTATGATTAAGCACTTTAAAGTGCTTTAATTTGTTCAGTATTTTTTTTAACCTGTCAAAAATGTATGATTTTCAGGTTTCATCTTCTGAATTACATTAAAAGGGAGGATTTTGGGCAGTCTTTTAGCCTGTGGCATATCTTAGGGTTAGAGAAGAGCTCTAGCTATAATCTCTCTTCCAGGATATTAACAGTGCTGGCATAGTTTTAGTGATGTTTAACTGTGCTAGCTACCATAAAAAGAAATAGGATCACTTTGTTGTTACATATTCGACACAGAAATCTGCATTTAATAATCTAATGTATGAGCTGGTTGGTGATAAGGTTCTTGCAGTGAAGAGAGTAAAAGCAATAATTATCTTTCCTGTACTAAAACTAATTTAGATCAGAATCTGCTCTCTTATGACTTGTTTTATTCTCAGCAACACACATTGCTGTAGATATTCCTTGATGTAGTGTCTTGTTAGAACTGCATGTATAAAAATGAATGGTGAAGCCAGACCTTTAATTTTCTAAGATTCCTTTTGTAGTTTTGAATCACTTGTCAGTCCTTGCACTTCATCATGAGTGTAGATGGACTCTACTTGTCAGAAGAGGTTTCTGTTTTATTGGCTCTTGCAGCAGCAGCAAGAAAGTCATTCCATGACATTTAAAAAAAAGTAATAGATGGATTTGCCTATGTGGCTGATAAATTTCTAAGTTTAGGGATAGTGAAGTGTCTGAGTGTTGCTAAATATAGAGCTTTTATCAGACTCTTTTGAATACCTTTTTAACCATACTGCTCTAACCATCTGCTGAAAAATGCCTGCTGCACATTGCTGCACACACCACTGGTAATGTATTTAAGCTCTTTGGCTATTTACCCCAAATTCTGAGACAGGAGTTAGTGGTTTTTGAGATGCAAATCTTTTCATCCATATCTTTTTACTGCCTTCCAGGACAAGCTGAATGACACAGCAGGTGTCTTCCAGTTTTGTTCTTGTGCTTTTTGAACAGAAAAGTTTTGATATGAATTTTTTTAACGTTGATACTCTTAGTTGAAATAATGCTTTCAAATAATTTTTCAAACATTCAGATATCCTGGAATTGTAGAAACTGTTTTCAGAAATAAAACCCAGGATTGTGAATACTTTTTTTGATAATGTCCATGTAATTGCTGTAACATCATATAGCTGCCATATTCAGTCTGTACTCAGCCAATAAATTATGGCTGCGTTTCATATTCAGTCATCCAGAAAAGCAGCATATTGTATCAAATGTGCACACTGCTGATATATCACAATAGGCATGATGTAAATAAAAATGTGCTTTTGCTTTCAGAATTGATTTAGCATTCTGCCTCATATCTTTGAAATCTGTTGAATCTCATAAATAAAGTCAGAACAACTCTTCATAGATTATTTGTTCTATGTGCAATTTATGTTTTGGAAATTTAATGTATTGATTTAGGAAAGGGAGATGATGATAGGGCTCAAGTACTTCAACATTATAGGTATTACTACTTCTTGAAAGAAGGTTGAATTCTAATTTTGTATGAAATGTACAATGCTATTTAGTTTTGAAACTGAATTCCATAGGTTGGGTTTTTACATCTCCTTGCATCCCCTCTTAAGTCCACTTACAAAGAAGAAAAACAAAATGTCCTTAAATATGTGGTTTTTTGTGTGGTATTTTTTTTTTATTTTGGATTTTTTTGTTTGTTTGTTTTCTGTTTCCCTGTTTTTCTTTTGGTCACCTGCTGTACATGTAGGAATGGAAACATGTGGCCTTTATGGCAAGTTTTGCTATTTAAATTCCAATTTATTTTGGTTTTTTTAAATTTCATGTACTTAATGGATTTGAAATTGGATCATGAGAACTGGGGCAATACTAGTGAATTCTAACAAACTTTTTTAAAAAAATCAATTACAATAGTTGGGCTTCTTGTACTTTGTTGCCACAGTTACTTCCCTGTTTTTAGAAGTTTACAGCAGGCACTGAAAATGAGACGAGTGTTACTTCTTCTGAGACAGTTCAGAGCAGTCTGGTAGTGGAGCTTCTTTATTCTTCTGTTGCGATTTTCTCTGCAGTCAAGTCATCTTTTAGTCAGAAAAAACCTGAAAGGATAGGAAAATAGTCTTGTATATTTTTGAAATAAGCTTTCGTTTGTTGAGTGCAGAAAGGCTCTTGTAATTGCAGTCTACAGTTGACATATGTCTTGATTATGGTGCACTTAGCATAAGATAGAATATAAAATGCTCTTTGTATGTAAGCAATTCTCTTTATTATGACAGCAAGGGCTGATACCTGGTTTTCTGCATTTCTGTTCGATCATTGTCTTAAAATGTCATTTTGTCTTTTATTGTCCTGTTAATAAATAAAAAAAAACTGGTTTTACAGCAGAGTTTTTAGAGAGAGAATGCCAGTGATCTTGAGCCAAACTATGCTGTTAGGAGAGCTCCAATCTCTGGTTTACTCTATGTTCAAGAGGGTTAATAAACATCAACTATCCATGTAGTGTTTGGTGTTTCATTGCCTTGCTTTTGTCATTCTTTTGTGACTGCCTCAAAAAAGCTAAGTGTATATGTTTCTAGAGTAGACATAAGGAATACTTATCAGCCTGAGGAAGTTTATTCATTCCTCAGTCTCCTTGTAATTTTATTTTAAGAATTATTTGATTATTTTTTTCAATGATCAATTCATCCAGAAATTAAATCAATTTTTTAAAACTTGCACTTACACTAAGGATTTGCTGACATCTTGAAACATGTGATTGGGACTTAATATAATTTTCTTCTCTCACTGATTCTTGTCCAAGAGGTTTAACCATATCTCAGTAAAAGGCAAGGGTTTTTGTCACAGTTGTATCAAATTTTGATAACTGTCATTTTGGTTGAAGGAATGTTTTCCAGTTTTTCAGTCACTGAATCTCTTTGAGTGATGTTGCTATGTTTGAAAATCTGAGACTTAGGGTAAAATTCAAGTAAAAGTATAGAACATTGTATGAGAGCATTCCTGTTTAGGGAATTTATAGGGCTTGAACTAGCAATAGGAAATTAGTTTTTGGACTTTGGGTCCCTGGCTAGTCTTCATCCCTCTTTTTTGTAAACCTGTAATACATGGTGCTGTGGTATACATGTAAGTATGGATTTCTCTCAGTTTTGATAACAGACCTACTAAATTTCTTTTCTCCTAAGTATACATTCTCTTTACACTTGGATTATAAACTGCCATTATGACCAATAGAAATCTAGCCTATATAGTCAATAGTGTCTAGAGAATGATTTATTTAATGAGCCTCCAGAGCAAATGGAATTGCTCCCCAGACTCCTCTGATTCCATTGACCACTATTGATGATAATGAGAGATGTCTGGATTTAGATGTTTGGAGTGGGATCTTATTTCTGCAGATGCAGTCAGTTACTCTTCTACTTCTGTTGACTTTCTTAGTTATCAGAATAAAAATAGAGAGGACCCTCTCCTTCTATTCCCCGCCCCGCAAAAAGAAATCACAGCACCCCTCCCAACAAGCCACAAGTGATACACAGTAAATGTGCTCAGCATGTGCTGAGCAATGCCCCCCAGTCCCTAAGCAGTGACCAGCAGCACCCACACAGCTTAGAGCAGTTTGTGTACTGAGCATGGTTTCTGTGGTCTGGAATATCCCTTGGCTAACTGTCCCGACAGTTCTTCCTCCCAGCCTCTGGTGCACCTCCTCACTGGCAGAGCATGGGAAACTGAGAAGTCCTTGACTCAGAGTAAGCACTAATTATAAACAACCAAAACATCAATGTGTTAACAGCATCATTCTCATACTAAATCCAAAACATAGCAGTGTACCAGCTACTAGAAAGAAAATTAACTTTATCCCAACTGAAACCATCGGAATAATTTAGATACCAAAACAAATATTGCAATGTTTTGAAGTAGCTAATAAAATCTTTTGTAGGTGACCAAGCATGTGCCTAACAAAAATTGTTATAGAGAAGGCTTTAAGATGTGCTGTGCTGATAATTTGATGTAATGTCTTGAGGCAGAAGACAGCCTGCTGTGGTTTATGTTTTACTTTTCCTTTTCAAGGTCTTTGGGCATGCAAATATGTGAAAAAATTGTGTACATAAATTATGTATTTAGCTAAATTATATTAAGGCAAGCTTAGACTGCTGAAAATAAAAGCCTACGGTATCAGATTTTACCTAGTTTATCAGCCCCACGCTATATGTTCATATGGGTAGTATACAAGGTGTTGGATATAAAAAAAATGTAATTTTCTTATCTCCAATGCTAAGTGGTTCTTGCCTCATGTAGTTTGATAATCATGGAACTGGAGGGGAAAAGGTTTTTTTGTACTGCTATGGATTGGTCTGTGCTGACTGTTACACAATGTAATAGTTTTCCAGCTCGGTTTTAGGTGGTGTCTCTGATCTGTACCTTTGAGATAGAAATTGGGCTACAGGATGGTAATTTAGGACGAATTTTTGTTGTTGGCAGATAGGGAAGCATTTATTTGTGCTCCTAAATACAACTGTGCTTGCAAAAAGATAATCTCAAGTTGAGGTTATTTTAAGAATGAGCTTAAAAAAAGAAAAGTTGCTTGGATAAAAATATGCCAACTAAGCAATGTCAACAGTAATGATTTGAGTGCCTGCCTAGGAAATGAATGAAAAAGAGAACCAATTATTTCAGCAGATACATGACTGTGTGTGATAAATTTATGAATCTGAAGCTGTTATCTACACAGGCTCAACAATTTTAGACAGGAAATTACCCAGTGACTGTTTAAAAAAAAGGTGTTAAGCCATTACTTCTTTGAATTTTGCAGACGTGGAACTAATCAGGTGGTCAGTCAAGAAGCTAGACAAAGTTAGTGCACCATTTTGCTTAGTTAATAGACTTTAAATAAATAAATTTCCCAGTACTGTAAGGAATAGATGCATAAAATCTTACAAGAATATATAAAAATAGTTCTAACTGAAACATGAAAGTTTTGTGGAAGTGTGAACCTGAGCATACAGGGCTTGCAAGACTTTTCAGCAAATTATTTTCTGTCCTACTATGCATGCTGAATATCATCTTTGATAACAAATTTTATGGGGCACCTGGTTATATTTGCAAGTACTAATCTGCAAATATGGCAAGTGATATAAGGAAGGTGGCTGTCAGTGATGATGTGATGCCCATTGTTCAGTGACTGGAGTGGCTGGGAACATCATTTCTTGTAGCTTTGAAAGTGTATTCTGTTATATCAGACTGATAATTATGGGGCAGACATGACCCATGCTTTCCTGCTCTGTCTGTTGAAAACTTGCCTTCAAAGGAGAGCATACACCTGCTAAATGGTCCTTTTGAGCTCCATCCTCATTCCATATCTAAAGGTCTTGTATGCGTTTATGTGATCAGAACTTGTTGAAAAAAGCTTGTCCTATCAGGATCTTTTCCTATCTGGAATATGGGAATCTGGTATTAGGCTATACCAGTTGCAAATTTATGGCTTTTAAATGTCTGTATCTGTATCTATCCCTTTTTATTTATAACTTTTTGTATCTTGTAGTGAAGGCTATCTAGTATAGTATGTGTGTCTTAACTAACATTTATTAGACAAATTAATCTGCATTACTCAGATACTTATGTGATTGTACCACATAAAAGCAAAAGATAAGTTCCTTGCTACAGTACACTTATCTATACCAGGTGAACTATCTCCCAAGCCTCCTTGGTTCTGGCTTTGGACTATTGGCTTTGTCCCGCTTATCATCACCCAGAGTTTTGTTTCTTATAGGGAGAAGTTGTCCAAGAAAGCCTCGGTGTCACCAGGATACCCAATATCACCAGTATCATTCAGTATCATACAATGGACATGTCAGTTCACTGCAGCAGACACTGGTGCATAAAACCTCAGAACTACCCACTTGCCAGGTCTCAAGTGCTCTGCTGATGGCATCGCCTGCATCCTACAGCCATGCCTAAGGGAAAGAGAGGTCCCTAAAAAACTATGTCTTTAGTCATCAAGTTAAAGCTTGGAGAGTTGACTTGAAGTTTCTTTTAAAACAAAAATTCACACTGCCGCTAATGCCTAGACTTGCACATTCCAAGATCCAAATGACAATTTTTGGTAGGGCTGCCTTTGCCTCAGCTTCGTGGCCTCTGAATCAGTTCATTGCTGACATGAGACGTATTTCTTGATCTCTTTATTGCCAAAGTCATGGCCCATTCACCTCACACATAAATTATGAATGTGTTGCAGATTTTAGAATGCTCAGAGAGCTAAATAGAGGCAAAGTAAGTGAGATAGTCCTGATGTGGGCCATAGAGTTAAAAAGTTGGAGAGAATCCTTGCTGTCAAGTATAACCAGCGGTAGGTCATCTCAATAGTGTAATGATGTTGCTTCAGTATTACTGTTTCATAGTGACTTTGGTAATTTCTGCTGATATTTATCACAACTGTGGTGGAATGTGTAGAACATACCCAGCTTTTCTGTGAATAATTTTTTGTTTTGCATTTGTTTCACCTCAGTGGAAACTGTCACGCAGAGTAGAAGGGAAATGTACTTGCTCCTGCAGCATCGTTACTGTTGAGCAAGTCCATATCAGGGTTCAGTAAGATACTCAGAATTTCATACAAAAATCACCAAAAATTTTTGGTGTTTTTCAAATCACTTAATTTGAGTCTGACCTTTTACAGGTTGTTGCCATAATGCCCTTTTAATAGATTGCAGTCAGAATAGATGGTCATAGTAGTTTTGTGGGTTTTTAAGCTGTTTCTCTAAAACAGTTTAAAACGAAGCAATTAGAATGATCCTGCAAACATCTACATGTGTTATATGTGCTGTCTATAATTTATTTTGTTCAATGAACTTTAATTGAACCACTTCAACTTGGAGCGTTAGAATAAATAGTAACAAATCCTTCTGCCTTCTTGTTTCTGCAGATTTCAGACATGTCTAATTTTACCTCGGTGCTTTTTCTAGCAAAACAGATTGCTCCTTGTGGGTTTTTTTTTCGTTGGTTTTTTTTTTTTTTTGGGTTTTTTTTTTTTTTTGGGTTTTTTTTTTTTTTTGGGTTTTTTTTTTTTTTTGGGTTTTTTTTTTTTTTTGGGTTTTTTTTTTTTTTTGTTAATGCACATCCTAGAGTAATGGCCTTAGGAGAGAATGAGGCTGACCATGGAGTTCACTCCCCCGTGTACAAGAAGGCTGTTCTGCAGGATGCATTTTTGGTAATGAAATGCCCCAGTTCATGGCTTCTTCCGCTGAGGATGACCACACAGCCTGTCAGATACTGGCCCTGCTAAAATCCTGTTTCCTTGATCAATGATAAGAAAAGGTGAATCACAGGGACGAGAGAGCTCTCAGTGATGTGCCAACTTGCACCACGTAGCTGTGTTCTTCTCTGCCATCTGCCGCTGCAAAAGGAGAGAACCAAACAGGATTACAAGAAAGCAGTGAGAAAATATCCAACCTGTCCCAAGGCTGTGTTGTGTTATTATGTAGCTGTTGTTTCTATTTACTGCAAGAGCTGCTTCTCAGCATAAAGTAATGAGTTAGGTACTAAAAGCAATTTCTGTGGGCATTAAGGCAAGGGATGTGAAAAGTACAGCTCAAGATTTTAGTCTACAAAGCTGTTAAAGATGGGTGTTAATTTTCTAGGAAACTAAGCAGTGCATCCTGAAACATTCATGAATTGCTTTACCCTTGGGAAAAAAAAATTAGTCTAACTTAATTGTTTGCTCAAATATCCTTTGTTAAGAAGATGAAATGTGCTTTAATTCATCTTTTGTAAAGGAGGAAATATTCCAGAGCTTCTGGCTAGAAGAACAGGTGGCTACAGGATCACAGATTCCATCTTCAGTTTAACAGGTTCATGCAGAGATTGGAAATTAAAATGCAGACATCTTTGTATTTGATCTTTGCTGTTTTTCAGGAGTAACCAGACCATTTGCTGCTCCAACAGGAGCAGCAGCAGGACTTGGCCAGCAGCTGCTGGTGCCCTGTGTAAGGGTGGGGAGCTGTTCCCTGGCCCTTCTGAGTGTGAGCACACACCCGGAGAATTCCTTCTAATGATGAGTTGGTGAGCCCGACTCTATTCCTAGAAAAAGTGGTGTTCATTTGCTATTCAACCAACCAGTTCTTTTATCTCCTGAGCAAAAAGGTTGACTAGATACGAAGGAGTATTCCCACCTGCTTGATCCTGCCTGTGGCCATGCTGGAAAACAAAATGCTATGTTCTCTCTTTTCTTCCCCTTCCTGCTTTTTAAAATTCTTTTGAAGTAGAGTAAAGTCACTTTGTCAAATGCACAGTATAGATTAATTAGTCAATATTTATTCAGAGCTTTGGATGTCTTAAGCCTTACTAGGGCTGAATGCTGAATTTTAGTCTTCTTGTATTGACTTGATTATGAGCAGCATCTTGATGGTGAAGTTTCTTTTTTACTGTTTGAGTCAGGTGCAATTTAGGATTTTATTCTCAAAGTTTGTGTATATTTTTATACACATTTATTATGTATATTTGCATATTATGTTGTAGAATTTAACTATATTTTCAAAATCATTGAAGTGTTTTATATGAAAAAAAAATCATTTATGTTTCTATTTTGTTTTTTTTTCGTCTTTAGGCCAGTCATAGGTATATGAATATTCTGAAGTACTTTTTGGACACACACAGGCCAAATAGGGAGCTACTTTTATCAGTAGAAATGAGAATATCCTTGCAGTAGTAGTGTTAGCAGTGGTATGTTTGAATGATTTTTCTCAGTATATTACATTGTCTTCTATTAGTAAAATACCAGAGTCAGAGTAAAAAATTAATTTAAAATGTTTTTTGAGAAGAAGACTTAAATTCTTATGGGTATTGTCTATATTTAGATGCAGAATTTGAGATTAATGCTATAATTTTGAATTGAGCAAGGGCAGAGTTGTTCCTTTTATGTATTGTCTGTTCTTTTTTTAAGGCAAACAGAGACTAAAGAGGTGTAATTCTAAATATGATGTTTTTTTATTTTATCATCGTTGTGTTTTTTAGAACTTGAAATATGTTATTTGAACAAATGTCCCTTGATGTCTTACAGTAGCTAATGCAATTTAATGGGATCTGTATATTAAGTAATCTGATTCCTCTACAGATTTTGTGTCACCTATTACCACGTAAAAAATGACATGAACTCATGTATTTGCATGGTTTCCACAGGACTTATCTAAAATCATATATTGATAGCTTTGTGCTCAGCTGTAAAGATAAATGCTTGATTACATCTATATCCTTTAGAAGATTTCATTTCTTTGGAGGAATTGGTAGTCTGTTGGTAGACGTAAGAGAGAACCTTTTTTACACAAGCAAAGTATACTTCATTTTATAATCTGAAGAATTGAACTTCAGTGCTGAAGCAAAGTCTAGGTGTAACGCTATACTTTGGGAGAACAAGAACATGAACCTGAGTAAAGAAATCTGTATTTCTATTTTTCCCCCCCCGTCAGGCAATCAATTGATGGGCATTTTTGAAAGATTTTAAATTACCTTGTTTTCTCCATTTGCTAATACTGTGGGGTCCAAAATTTTGATCCTTATGTCATCTTATCTTTAATGCCATTACAGAATCAGCTGAAAAGACCTTCAATCAGTGCAGTTAGACACTTCTCTTGAGTTGTGTCTGTAAAGCACATTTATGTACAAATGCGAGTTTGTGTAATATAAAACTCAAAGGTGGCAGCAAGCAACTAGATTTTTGTTTTCCTCAGTTTGAGTATGTTTGGAAAATTTCTTTTGTTATTCAATATTTCTATTTGCAGAGAAGGTAGAATTACTGACCCAGTATATAAGAATTTATTCTTCTGTTTTTATTCAGTTTGACAAAGGATATGCTTACAGCATTCGCCACAACTATGGGCAAGAAGGAAAGAGGACTGATTATACCCCATACAGCTGCATGAAGATTATCATGTCCAATCCACCAAGTCAAGGGGATTATCATGGTGAGATCCTTAAGGGGAAAAACCCCAAGCATTTACAAACAGCAGAATCTCTTGGCTAGAGAAGTTATTCCCTCCTGTAGTCTCCTTTATTCTGTTTTTAATTTCCAGACCATTGTGGTCTTGAACTGTTCTCTTTAGATCAGACTTGATAACTGCTAGTTTTGACATATGTTGTCGTGCAGCTCAAAGACACTTTGAATGTGCAGATGCTTTAAGAAATGACCAATTAGAGGTGTTCTGAGATAGGAATTCAATCATACAGGAAGTCTGAAGTTTGCAAGGGTATTTTAAAAACTCCTACAACTGTGTGACTAAACATGGGAAACCTACACTTGCTTCATTGTTGTTATGCTAATATTAAGTCATTTATTCAGTTGTGTCTCAAAACTTACTCTAGGACAAAAAAAATCCACTTAGGTGGTGGAACTTTCTGAGTTATTACAAGGTGGTATTTTTACAAGGGACTATGCTTCTAAAGACCAGTTGACGCTCATTACTTTTATTTTCTTGGGTTTTTTCCACAGCTATTAAATGTACCAACACTGTCATTGTTAGTAAGGAACTAACTTAAACAGTTTTCCTGTCAGTGAATGAGAATTGTGGCCTCTTTATGGTGGGATATTTTATGTGACTCTTGAGCCTGTGGTGCCCTGATAACTCTGCAGTAAAGTAATTATTTAAAGAGAAAAAAAAAGGCAATTGTACACATGGGTAATTAACTTTCCTATTAATAAGCTGTTAGACAATTAGGAACAGCTTAGCTGGTCTCTTGAGTGCCTTACTGCACTAACTCCTGAGTAAACAGCCTGTTTGTGAGCTTGCTTATTTTTTACTGCCAGGGTGCCCATTCCGCCACAGTGATCCCGAGCTACTGAAGCAAAAGCTGCAGTCATACAAGATCCCTCCCAGTGGAATAGCTCAGGTAAGGCATATTTTGCTTGACACTTTCATTAATAAGGTACTGCTTTCCAATTTTACGTTCTATTTGTGTAGAAATGCCATATGCAATTTGTCACTATGTATTGTGAAATATTTCTTCTTATAAAGGTTTTAAACCAGAATTTTGGCTTTCTGGCTGCAGTGCTCCCACTGATGTGATGACTCTTGTCACCACCTTTTATTGTTTAATATTGTGAGGAGGTTTATTCCAATAGTGGATACAATCCAGAAATTTTTTATGCTTTGTTTTACTGCACTGTGATTAGAAAAGAAGTTTAAATGAATCTGGCAGTGTTTTAGAGAACTTATTTTTATTCTTGTAATGACTTGTGGACGACTACTGTGTAGTCATTATACAAATGCAATTATTTTCTATAATAAACTTCTAAAACCCATACATTCCTCATTATCTGTTGTGCTAACTTCCTCTGAACAACAAAAGCACATAAAACACCTAATGAAATAAAGCAGAAATTTTTATCAGCTTTTAGAAAATGTAAACTTATATTGAAAATCTAATATAGCAAAAACAATGTGGGGATTGGAACTTTGAGATGTGTCCTGAAGAACTGTGTCTCCCACCGCATTCTCTAGCAAGAGCTTAAGGCAGTAAGAGGTTGTCATTGTTTTCACTGAAAGAAGAGGTGACATTTAAGCTGAGACCAAACAGTTTTGTGTATTAACTGCCTGGAACCTGCTTTAGGTCCATAGGAAAAACCGGCTTTAAGTTCTTGTCTTTAGTTCATGTGGAATGTCACCATTGTTTGTCAGGCATCAACAGACTGTTCTACCAAATGGAAAAGAATGCAAAAGTTCCACTTAAAGCAGTCTCCCTTTGAAGGATTAATTAAGATACGAATTAAAAGCGTTTTAAGGAGTTTAATGTTCACTATAGGAGTGTTTTTTCCTTTTACATTTTTTCCCTGTTTTCTTCTGGTTCATATCAATAATCATCTATATATCTGACAGACCCTAGAGATACTTTCCTTTGTCTTTTTTCCTTTATATATATCAAGAATTGATGCTGGTCTAGGATTTCTTATCCTGCTAATCATTGGGCAGATTGGTGAGGATTTACTGGCTTAGATGCCTCGCTGTATATGTGGGTAGGATTTAGTAGAGGTTATTTCTTCAGTGAATTTGCACAGTAAGACTGTGTCTTCATATTTAATGTGAATTGTGATTTTATTTTTGTTTGTGCATGTGTTTAGGTTTTTTGTTTGTTTTTTTTTTTTTTTTTTTGTTGTTTCTTTTTTTTTTTTTTTTTTTTTTTTTTTTTTTTTTGCAAAGTAGAATTTGGATTCACTAGCAGTCTTATTTTCTTTATCAAAAGTGTCTGAGAAAAACTGTCTCCATCAACATCTTTTTTGCCCAGAAATGGATGTTGTCCTGTTTGTGACTTTTGTGGTGTTTAAGTGCAATTAGGGTAAAGGGCTCTTCAGTGTCCACTCCTAGTGTTAGACAAAAAACCCCACACTCTCCATGCAAAATCGAATAAAAATAAAATAAAATAATGTAAAATAAAATGTTGGCTGTGCCTGGCTTCTGAGAAATTAAGCTTTTACATCAGACAGTCTTTGAGATATCCAGTGGGAGAAGAGGAAGAGAAATAGTTGCCATCAGTCTCCAAGTTGTCATTATTTCTGCCCCTCCTTCTTGCTCTGTTTTCATGGTCCAGTAATGTTTGTGTGACTAAGAAGAGTTCAGGATCCTTCAGTCCAGACAGGGCTTTTAGGAGTCTTCTCCGATGTTGATGGTGGTTCTTGAGTATCAGAAATTTTTTTTCCTTTAGCTCTGTGAATAGATGTTAGGGGTGGATGGTTTACCAGTCATGCAGTTGTCTCATGTAACTAGACTGGCATTCACTCAAACCATTCCCTTTGACTCTTAGACTTCCTGTTAACTCCAGGTCCAACAAGAGCTCCCTTACAAACTGGTAGATACCTGTTTTTAATGAATGGTTTGGTTTTATATTTCAATAAAAAGCATGTTTTTTCCAGGGCTCAGGTCCTCTTATGCTTGTTCCTTGCTCTGTTCCAAAATTCTGGGAATGACTCATAATTTTGCAAACATCTATTTTGAATTTAGCTATGCACTGATTAATTGGTCCCCCACTGGGATTTTAATCTTTTGGTTAGAGTACTCATGTCTTCCCTTCAAACCCACAAACAAGGCCCTTCCATGTCTTTGAAGCTTGTTCCTCGTGGCTGTTATGTGAGCCACAGTGGGGGTTAGTGACTAGCCCTAGTGGCTGTGGTTTTACCCAAGGTGCTCAGTTTTCTAGTGTTGTTCTCAGCCTTCTGTTTCTGGGGCTGTACATACTCTTGACATGCACTCTTTCCTTTAAGGTTCATAAAGGTTCTGAGTTTTTCCAATTCAGATAAAGCATTTGATTGTTGTGTGGTAGGAACAAACCCCATCCTAAAGGTCTTTTTCACAAGAATGAGTATGAAAAGGGAATGATGTGATGATGATAAAGAGCAAATACTGCCAGACCTCATGTGACTTCAGTAGTCAGTCTGAGCATTAGACTGCTTTCATTGCATTCATCTGTAGTGCTGTCAGTAATGAAAACAGGGATCAAAGTATTTGAATATATGAATCTGCTTGCTATGAAGTATTTGGATCCAACCTGTTGTTCCAGTCTAGGTTTTCTGAGGCTGTATCTTGTCTAGGATAGTATCTGCTGAAGTAATCATGGCAAAGTAATGCAGCAGACGATACAGGTGTTGCCTAGTTATCAAGGTGCTTGAAGCAGAGAGCTATCCCTGATTATCCCTGAATTATTTAACTTGTATTAATTTCCCATTTTCCTTAGATTAGTGTACATTCGTGATAGTAGGTTTTTGGATTTTTTTTAAATGCTTATTGGAGAAAGAAGCATTAGCTGAGGATCTGATGTGTGGATGTGTAAGTGCATAGCATTTGAATTTATAGTGTATAATTTTTCATTTCTCTGTCTGGTATTCTTCTAATTAGGTAAAAATCCTAATGAAATCAGCTAATCAATTTGAAGAATATAAAGATTAAAGAATACGTTAAGATATGTTTTTACGTATGAGACATTGAACAGTTGTGTGTAGTGACAGGACAAGGAGAAATTACTTCAAATTGAAAGAGTGGGAGGTTTAGATTAGATATAAGGAAGAAATTTTTTACTGTGAGGATGATGAGTCACTGGAACAGGTTGTCCAGAGAATTTGTGGATGTCCCATCCCAGGAAGTGTTCAAGACCAGGCTGGATGGGACATTGAGCAGTCTGGCCTAGTGAAAGGTGTCTCCATCCATGGCAGGTGGGTCTGAACTAGATGATCTTTAAGGTCCCTTCCAACTCAGACCATTTTATGATTCTGTGATTAATACATCTGTTGTGATGCTGTACTAAATGCACTGTAATATGTTGCCTGCATCTTACACATAGAGAAACTACAGGCTTTGAATTAGTTTGTTCAAAATATCTATTATTTGTTTCAGAAAGTTTTCTTGCAGAAATTACCTTCTTCCCAAATCATGTCAATAACAATAGCAAAAGCAAAAAGCAGTAAAAATTTCTGGTTCTGCTAACAGGAGAAACAGAGAGTCTAGACTAGTTCTTTTTGCTTTCCTACTAGGAGTAAAAGCATTTTAGGGAAAAATACTTATGTCGGTGAACAGCAGATAACTTCTAAAGAAGGCTTTTTCTTTCTAGTAGAATTTTTCTCTTAATTTTTTTTCCTATAACTGGGTTAAATTAAAGGTTTTGATTAAGTCACTCACTGAACTTTGTGTATTCTTCAACAGATTTATTTGGAGATTCTTCACAGAGATGGAAATAAATAAAGCAGTTTGTGCCTAGGTCTCTGATACAGGATATATGTTTCTATGAATGAAAAAAATCCCATCAAAATGCCAAACAAAAAACTGCCAAACCTGCAAAAAAACCCACCATGAATGGAAAAAAATGTAACACTCTCCCTATTGTTATAATATTTTAAAAGTTTTAGGTTATTGCTGTCTGTAAAAATATTTTCCCGTGCAGCTAAAGAAAGTTTCCAGGAAAAGTTGGAAATTAATCACACATGACTGAGTCTATAGTAGAAAGATTTTCATAGTAAGTTAATTCTGCAACGTAAAAAACCCCAAACTCACTTTGAGTAAGTAGAAAATAACAGTGGATAATTATAGAGCCCCAACTGTCCTGCTATGCAGCATCTTTACTTAGAGTGCTGAGGATCTGTAAAAGCAGGTGGCTGCATGCATCTGCCAAACATCATCTCAGCCTCATTAGCAGTCAGTAGAGCAACATCAGAAAAGCAAGTTGCAGATGGCAGTGAAGAAAAAGGCACACAAGGACTCACAGGAAAAGTCCTTGAGTGTGTACCTTTACTTACACAATAAAGCAATGCAGTGTAAATGGCTTAATGAACGTAGAGGCAAAAGATTGCTGCTGTGAATGAAGCTTTGAGTGGAGGTCTGTTTCTGGGAAATACTAGGGAAAAAGAGCTCCAAGCTTGCTTTCTTTATGGACAGAAATGTAGTAGAAAAGATAGTATTTATTAGGGATGGTAAATCCGTATTATTTTAATAGAGGATTGTTAGTTTGTCTCACAGAGAGGACTCCCTTCTAGCTGGGCTTCATTCTATTGCACTGTTTAACCTTTTTTGTTTCCTCTTAGCAACTTCTTCCCTGATAAAGCAAGTTAATCTCTGAACTTATTCTTCTTCAAATACCTTAAATATGCCCTATTCCCCCTCCCTTTCATATGTGCAGAAGGGGAACCTGGTCCTCCATGATGTGGCCAGTTGAAACTTCCATATATCTAATTTTTTTAATCTCTTAGGGTTTATACTAAAAATCAGTGCATACCTGAGTTTGTTTGCTCAGTTAAGGTTCTGAGATTTAAAATGTATTTACACCTAAATTTAGAAAACTTTTTATTTATATCATTTTATTTCATGTAATCTTGATTAAATAAAGAAGAATTCTGAGAAAATCTTAAGTGTTTATGAACTAGATTGAATGAGCTGACTTACTTCAACTGGGAAATTCAGGTTAGACAGGTCTGAATGCTACAGAATGTAGTGAATAGACAAATAGGTCTTCTAACAATTACTCCATATTAGGTGAAGAATACTTTTTAAGAAAGTATGTACATATAACATGGTTAGCATTTTCTTTAAAATAGGTGGCTCCTTTATATGGCATAGATTATTTGTAAGGAACAAATAAGCAAATGTAAGGCAATATGAAATGGAAGTGTTAAGAATAGATGAGGTTTTTCAATCCTTAACTACTGATTTTTCCAGTCAGTTTCAAGGAGAGAGGAGAAAAAATTGAACTGTATGTATGTACACAGATAGTGGCAGATTTCAGACTTCATTGCCTGGCTGGCTTTGGCCTTTGTGTTTTACAGAAGGTTTAACAGGAGGTGGCAAGAGGGATAGAAATGTAATCAGTTGGGCTATTACAGAGAAATAATGGGGCTAAGTACTTTCCTGGCAGTGTGTTACTGTTTTTATCCATTCAGCAAATGTAATTTATTTATATATCTGTCAATAAATACAAGGCAGCATCCAATAATGAGTACAGCAGGGATTTAAGCTGTATATTGCTGTGTTTGACACAAAGGTCATCCTTGGGAAATGGCTTGAAATTAACATTTCTTGAAAACTATTTTTCCTTCCACTGAGGCTATCTCTTAATTCCAGCAATTTTCTCTGTTTGATAAGCAGAGAGAACATACATTTTGATTCTATAAAGGAGGGAGGAGGTAATGAAACTTTAAAATATTTCAACCAGCATTGCATTGTAGTGATAAGAATGGGACTTCATGCAGCACAGAAGAGATTACCTGAAGCAGAATTGGAAAGCAAATTGTATTTACAAAAGATGGCATGATTTTCCTAATACGTGTTCAAAACAGCCTATTCACTCACATATTCTGCTGAGCTTGACTAGAAATAGCTTCATTTCTAAAAGGACAAATCTGATTGAAGGTAAAAGCATTCCCCTCTCACAGATACTTGTCTAAAGGATTTGCATTAAATTTTCTTGATGGGAGCACAGTAGTATTTTGCTGTGCATCTCCATGAACTGGTAATGTGGAAAACAAAAATACAAATCATGTCCTTGATTGCTTCATGCTTCAACCACTTGAATTGCTAGATTTATGTCTGCAATTATAGAAGAGATGTTGCAATATGATAGTTTGACAATAACTGTCACAATGATATTACCAAAATATAGATTCAACTTATGCTTGAAGTTAAGAGTATTGAAATTACATTTTAAGGGTCGGGCGTACCTTCCTGTGGTTTTTATCTTGTATTTAACGTTGCCAAGGCATTTCAAAATGTTGTCAGTTATTTGTAGGATTCACAGGTATCATGTGCTGGAAGTCCATGAGCTGTTGTACAGGGCTGTCCTGGAACACCTTGTTGTTGTGAGTGTCAGTAAGTTGAATGTGTGCTGCTTGTGAGTGTCTCGTTGGTCTCCCTCCGTGCAGGTGCTGGAGCTGGTGAAGGGCATGCATTACCAGCTGGCCTGTCAGAAGTACTTCGAGCTGACACATGATGTGAGTAGCTACTACTCTTTGTTCTCACCCACTTTGTCTTGAGGAAGGCCTTGGAAATCATGAATGAAGCCCAGAGACTGTTTTCAGTTTGCCCATCCATCATTAGCCGTGTTAATTATCTTTTCAGTAATTTCAAATATTCCTTTGTAATTTTCTGCATATATATATTTATGTTATTGATACCCTCAGTATTACAAGATGTTGTAAAATATTATGCTGTCTTCCCGAAAAGGTCAATATTGTTGAATCTTATCTATTTCAAGTCATTTAGCTTTTTCAATATCCTGCTTTTAATCAAATTTGTAGGCTTTAATACATAGATGAAGTTTGATGTGTTTAGATAAAACACATAAAAACCTTTAAAAAATAAAGGGAAAGTATCTAAAACCGTTTAATTTAATCTTCCTGCATTTTCATGGTACCTTTTGTTAATTTTTATTTGGTATTTTTTCACATTTGTAGTTGTGTGTGATTATTTTTTTAAATCGAGATGAGCGTTCTCAGAGCTTTCCCATTTGCTTAATTGTAAACAAAGTTATCTGAAAATTTTCTCAAAAAATTTTAAGATAACAAATGGTCACACTCCATCTCCTGTGTGATTTCTTGATTCAAAGAAGCAGCTTTTGCACTGGTTCAAGATTTCTTGTCATCAAAGAAAAAGAAAACCCAGTGAAGCACAGCTCTTCTAATAGCTTTGTTCTCTTCACAAACCAAAAAATGGAAGCATCCCTTTCAAACAGCAGACTATGGAACAGCCTTAATGAGGATATGGATGAGGACTAGATGACCCACCCAGAGGCATTTACCACTGACTTTTTGTTCTTACTGGTTTTCACAATTGATTTAAGTGGAACTGTTCATCTTCACATATTTCCAGCAGTCATATGTATGAATGTATAGCAAAGGTGTACCCTGAGCCTGTGTCCAGTGTTGCTTTGGCAGCTGTATTTTGAAAGGAACACTTTGTCTTATGGTCTTAGAAAATGTGAGAAAAAGTCTACTAATCTGGAAGGAAATTCAAAATAATATACAATTTTAAATTTAGGTAACACTCATGTCAGTAGAAATAATATTTTCTCAAGATGACTGTGGACCCCAAGGTCAACATTCATCAAAAGATAAATCACTACTATGCATTTTAGGAAAGCTGTCTTTCCATTCTTCTATAGGAAATTCCAGAAAAGCATTATTTTTTATCAATTTTGTGGTAATATGAACGTCTTTGCTGCTTGCACTCACATAAATATCTCTGCTTGCTCTCACAATCATCTTTCTGCTTTGCTCTTGATATTATTTCAGTGAGAGAAAGCAAAATACACAGACCCTGTAGTTTTAATGGCACATGCTTATGATGGCAATTTTTTTACAGAATTTAGCTGCTCAACTTGTTACTAGCCTCCTTGGACTGATTTTTCTGTTCTACAACTATATGCTTTATTATTTTATTTTTTTTTCCTATGGGGAGGTAAAAGATATGTCTCTGAAGCTTTTATGTGACCTTTACTTGCAATCAAACCTTTGCTTTCCTGTATATCACTAGCAGAGTGTGTAATTGAAGGAAATTTCAGAAGAATCAATTAGCATAACTTTGATTGTTTCTTTGAGCAGGGGAACAGTCTTAAGTAAAATTGTCATGGAAGTAATGGATTTGCTCACATGGAGAATTCTAAATTATGTAAAAATTTTACCAAGAAATTGTTTGCTTTGTATTGGGAAGAGCTGTTGGTGTTGCCTTCAATTCTTAAAAGTTATGGTGTATATGTGGGTAAGATTGGCTATGAATGACTTTGTAACAGAGACTTGTTAAAGATTTTGTTTCTCTGAGTTCACAGGGTCAGCTTCAGTAGTCTAGTGCTTGGCACCAAGACTGTGCTGATGCATGCAGCTGGATTAGAGTGTATCATTCTTGTTGAGATACATTTTTGGGGGGTAGTGGTGGCGGCTGTGTCCTTGCACCTCAGTGCTGTGTTCGAATAGTGTGGGCTGTCAAAAAGCTGATGCTCTCTGTGTTCTCTGTGACCTGGGCTTATGAACATTAGTGCTACACCTCTCCTGAACTTTGGTTGCACTTTTTTACAACCAAGAACAAAAGCAGACATCATTTTTGTGGCCCAGTGCATGGACCTGGCAGGAGCTAAGATACATGTAGGCAATTTGTTAACTCTTCAGTAAGTGTGCAAAAGGAAAGCTGTAGTACCATGATTGCTCCACATGGTTTTTCTCTAATATCAGCTGTCATTTTGAAAGTTCTTGATTAAAGTCCAAGGATGTTACAGCTTCAAAACGATTATTTCAGGATTTTCAAAACAGTATTTGCTATAGCAGGAATATTAAACTGGAGTTTGTATGAGAGCCAGTATGTGCAAAATATGCTGAATCCAAAAAAAGTCTTGTGTCAGTATCACCTACTTAGATGGATTATGCAGTTGTGTCTGAAGTGCCAGTCTGAAAGCTGTTTCTGTTCGAGAAATCTACTTTCTCTATTTCTTGTAGTAAGTCTCAGCTAACTTACAGCAAAGTTAATGATGAGGCTTTTAAAATTATTGTGCTTTGTTCTATATTACTTAAAAACGTTGTAAAACTTGCATAAAGTTGTGTGAGCATTCTAATGTAAAAAAAGACTTCCATTTTTGTGTTCAAATTTCTTGTGAATTTCCAGCCAGAGTAGAATATTTTCATTAAAAGGAATGCTTGCTGAACCCTGTTGAAAATTACAGAAAACAGAATTCTTTCTATATCACTATATCACAAATGAAGATAATGAAAAAATCTTCCCCCTTCTCTTTTAAGGCTCTCACAAAAATTTGATGGTTTGCATTGGTGGAATTCTTCTAATTAAGAGTTGTCTAAGCTTCATCTGATAGATTTTTATTTAACTGGCATTCGAGTTTGAAAAGGAAAAAATGGTACATGTAATCATACAACAATTTCAACTAACAGCCCATAAATAACTTTTAAAAACCCACAAATTAAAGCTCACAAATACCATCAGTCACCTCTGAAAACATGGTTGTAGGCTCCTTTCATACAATGAGCTGCTTCTACAGCTTTTTTCAGACTGTTGGGGAGGGAAGACTTTAGAATAAAATTAAGAGGTACAAAGTGACTCTTAAATTGGTCTGAAGAGAACTGAGATTTTAAGGTTAAAATAACCAGAGCTCATTAAGAGCTTCTAAAAGGAAAGCCTGGTTTTCACTATATCACTTCTTTTTAAGCTTTTTTCATGTAAAGAAGTAATTTAGTTCCCATGTAATGAAAATTGGAGCATGGATGAAAGCTGGCTGGATGAAACTCATCCAGATAAGACTAAAATCAAATTCAGTGATGACTTTGGGTTAGATTTTTTTTTTTTTTTTTTTTTTTTTTTTTTTTTTTTTTTTTTTTTGTTATGCCTTTGAATACCAAATTAGAGTGCTAGGACTGTTACTTTTTTAAGATTTTTCAAGCAAGGTCACTGACTACAGTTGCTAATTCATGTCTGAATTAGATTTTGTTATCCATGTCACCATTTTCTAATGGAGCTAAGCTAGGCAGTGGTAATGCATTTAATCAGGGTTCCATTTAGAGCACACACTGATCCTCTGCTTTATGATTATTCACAAGAAGCTGAAATTTGAATTGATGGGGTTTGGCATATTAAATTAGCCACAGTATGTCCTCAGGAGACTCAGTGTGTGCGCAGAGTTGCTTATTATGCCTGAATTGGCCACTCCCTTCTGGGAACAAAGGAATATAGTGGGAGCAGAAATTAACAGGTATGTGACTCTTAGTCTTCCATGGTGTGTTGTACCCCATGTTTGGTAAGTCTTCCAATGTATTTTAAGAGCAGTGGTTTTTTTAAAACGTTCCCAGAATTCACATGAACTGACAGGCAGATGAAAGGTGCAGGTTGCCTTGAATAGGCGATGAAAGCACTTTTTACAGTAAGCATTTCCAACTTCTGAGCCTCCCAAAAGAAATACAAAAGTTGTAACTCTGGTTCTTGGTCATTACATCAGAATAGCTTCCTTTTAAAGCTGAAGCCTTTCTTGATTTGAAATATTTGAAGAGCATTAATTGAATGTTCATTTTTCAAATAATTTCAGAGTTGAAAGAATGCATCTGCTGAAGTAAAAACTAGTAATACAAATCTGCTGCTAGTTTTCTGTATTTTTTGCACTGAAGACTAAATGTTCTATGGTACTGGGTGTGCATCTAGAGTCAGGGTGCTGGTGGTGGCACTGATGGAGCAAGGATAAACTTGATCTCTGGGCTTCTGTCTTAGCTCACTCCCTTGTAAATATTGCATTTGTGTCTTCCTGGGAAAACAGGGAAAGACATGAAGTTCCCCTTCTCCATTTACAGTTTCACACTGATACTTAAGATCTAGATTTATACAGTGCAGTTGGTACAACTTCTAGCAGTGTTTTTCACTTTCATTTGCACTCTAGACCTCTCTCACTCCCTTTTTTGGACAGTGAAAGTCCGTTTTAAGATGTAGGTTCAATGCAGATGATTAAGATTCAATTAAGATGTAGGTTCATCTCTAAAGAGTTGCCATTTTACTTATGTGTTTTAGATGCTTTGGGGTGTTATTTTTCTTTACTGTAGTAAAGACAGTGTGAAATAATGTTTGAATATGCCAAAGTTATTTTATTTCTGCAATGAAGGAAGAAAATTTCCGATGAAACGAGATTTGCGTTATGCTAACATTTACTGAAACATTATTTACAAACTGATGCCTTTTTCGTCAATGAAATTGGAACTTACTAAATTGTTAATTAATCTATTCTTGAATATGAAAAAATGATTTTTAGAAATAAGTGTGATAACTTGATGTTCCTTTCCTTTTATGTGCAGGTTGATGACATTGGGTTTTCTTTGAATCATCCTAATCAGTACTTTACAGAGAGTCAGAAGCTGTTAAGTGGTGGTCGAGAACCGAAGAAGGAATTCAATAACTCGGGAAACTTTCAACAAAAAAATAATATTCAGGAAAGCATAAATTCAAGCTCTACTCCCACCTCTTCAAATGCCAAAGCTGATACAGAACTGGAAGGACTGGAAGCATACTTCACTGAAGACTAAGCAGCAGGGTTATTTGTGTTATTTTTTCTTTTATTATTTCCCTTCTCTAGCTGGATTTGTCCCTGTACTGAGGAATATGCACTTCACCACCTGGAAGACAGAAGCATTTAGTGCTTTGAGAAGGCTGAAAAAACAAAATATTGAAGCTGTAATTGCATCCAGTATTTATTCTTACTGCTTTAGGAAGCTGTTTTATAGCGTGTGTTTAAGGATGGGAAATGAAACATTCTTCACAATTATTAGGTAATTTTTGTCTTACTTACCTTTTTTTGTTTGCTTCAATAAGTTCAAATATTTTTTTCCTCTTTTGTGATCACTTTTCTATCTATCATCTTAATAAAAAAAATTGCAAAGCAAAGGTTTTTGTATTTTTTTTAAGCTATATTGGGATGGTGATTAAGTAGGAGTTCTTATGATCAAAATTACCCTCTGGAGGAGTCTGTCTGTCTCTTCTATATGAGGAGCTGAGGGAAATCAGCTTCCTAATTTGTACCTTGGCACTAAATTTAGAGAGCTGATTTTGATACTTGGAAGAGAACATAATCAGAGTTTAGACACCTGTATGTAAGAAAGTAATAGAAAAAAGATACTCTGCTAACTGACTCATTATGAAGAAGCTAAAAGCTTATTAGCATGTATTTCTATGCAGCAGTCATGCTGATGTAGGAAGGTTTTCTTTCCGTCCAACCTCTAATCTCAAATGTACTCCAGTTCAGTTTGCAGTTGGATGTTTCAAAAGGAATGCTGGCCCAAAGCTGCTGAAGTGTGAGCACGCAAGACAATAAAAGTCTCTGACTTCAAAGCCTTTCAGGATATAATGATGAAGAGGATGTCACTGTTGGGTGTTCGGCAGAAGGAGGCTGAGGAGCTCCCAAGCTGAGGGAAGCTTTAAGTGCTCTGCTGAGGTGAGGAGTGGCAAGGGGAATGGCGGGAGCTGCCACCACCGTCACGGCACCCAGTGCAGGAGCTGATCCACGCGGCCGCACTCCTGATGCTGAGCGCGCTGTGTTCCTCTCTGCGTGTTTTGGGAGCTTTACTTCAGACTAGTTTTTGCCTTACACTGTGGCTGGAGTGGTCAGTAGCAGGTACAGGAATGTGCAGGATGTGCCTTTTGTGTGAGTTTCTTCCAGAAGGGACCCAGTTTGTATGCATGCAGACTGGTTGGCAGCGTGAGCCAAAGCAGAGCAAATGGAGGTGACTTGAGAGATTGCCTTGAAAATGGTGAACATTTCAGACAGTCTTAAGTCCATGTAATTTATCCTGGTTTTGGCTGGGATAGAGTCGATTTTCTTCCTGTAGCTGTTACTGTGCTGTGTTTTGGGCTCAGAATGAGAATAAGGTTGATGACACACAGATGTTTTAGATGTTGCTGAGCAGGGTCTACTCCAAATCAAGGACTTACCAGTGTTCCATGCTCTGCCAGGGAGCAGCTGCACAAGAAACTGGGAGGAAGCACAGTTAGGACAGCTGACCCAAACTGGCCGAAGGGATATTCTGTACTGCAGAATGTCATGGTCAGTGTGTAAACTGAGGGGAGGTACTGAGAGTCACCGATTACCAGTCAGTGTGTGATGAGCAATTGTATTGTGCATCACTTCTTTCTTATAGGTTCTCTTCCTCTCTGTCCTTTTCATTACTATTATTAGAATAATATTTTTTAAAATTTTTGTTTCAGTTATTAAACAGTTCTTATCTCAACCATGAGGTTTTTTTTTTTTTGGTTTTTTTATCCCACACCTCCCCAGGAGATGCTTTCCTTATTTTCTCCAAGTACCTATCAGGAAAATCCAATGAATCACAGATGGAAAGGTGTATTCAATTTAAGTGGTTCTTTTGGGTGTATTTCACATCATGATACCTCAGTTGTTATTTGTTTTTTTTTAAGCATATGTAGCATATTCTGAAATCCATATCTATTTTGAGTGCTTTAAAAACCCACAGAAGAATCACTTGTTTTCTGCTTGTCTTCATGAGCTACTCTTGGTAATGGTATTATCTCAACATTGAAACTTCTACCTGTGATATCTAGTTAACAGAAAAAAATAGACTTTCACCCTTAACACACTTATTTGCTGAGATTTGTCTAAACTCCTCAAATGCTGAAGGATTTGCGGTGTTTGAATTGGACAAAGGTTATGATCACCGGGTATAATTCAATCCCACAAGGAACCTGAAGTGTTTATATAGGTAAATTAATTGAAAAACAAGTATAAAAATGGTTGGGATAATGTCAAGAATGAATTATAGCTGTGAAATATGAGGAATAGATACCTAAATACTAACTTATTAACAGAGGAAGCACTGGAAGACTAGAAGACGGTTGGGGTGGGTGAAAAGTAGATCAGTAGCTGCAGACTTGAAGGTATCAGCTGGGGGAGAGCAGGACTTGGTGATTAGGCTGCAAAAAAAAGGAAGATGTATGAACTCTAAGTTTCTCTTAGAATAAAAATTTCAACAATGGAGGCATCGTGAGAAGCTGTGTTTCTAGCTGAAAGTTTTCAGCCAAGTTGAGGATGTTTTGTCATATAAACTTTAATTAAGATGGTTCATGAACATGGGGTAATGAAAAAGAAATCAGTAGAGTGGAAGATGATGTGGCACAATGTTTATTTTTTTTCAGAAGAATATTGCATTCTACTCAGGATCAGAGTTGTATCATGGGAGATGTTATGCAAATAGAAAATCTCTGCCATGTTCAATGGCCAAACTCATAAAGTGAACTTCAATAAAAATAACTTAGAAGTGTCTTTGCTCAAACTGAACCAGTCAAATGGATGCATGCACTGGAGGAAATGTGATGGTCTCTGTTACACGGTTCAAAGTTGATGGCCTGGCTGGCCCTTTTGGCCATTCAAGTCTATGACATGTGGCTTTATTTTAATGCTTAATACAAATTTATTCTTCTAAGCTGAAGGTGTCCTTGCTTCAGGCAGCTACTGTAGTGCTTTAGGGTGGGATGTGGAGGCAATCTGAGAGCGGTGGAAGAGTCAGGGATGCGTGATTCACCCACTCGATGTTCAGGTCTTGGAATTGTCAGTGGTTTGGCCAGCTGCAGTTTCCAGAGAAATGGCTGGCTGTAGAAAGATACCAGGGAACCTGCTGAATGACTTGGATTCTGAGCTGATCTTTGGTATTGGAGCATAATTAAAAATATGTTTCATTCTTAACATGATGTAGCTGAAAAACAGTAATAATTGCAGTTACTGTGTGCCTTCACATGGAAGAAAAGGAGAATCCTTGTCAACTGTGGCTTAGGAAGGAGGTGAAGGATTTCTTACATTGTCTCTTGGTTAAATCCAGAGTCACTGTTGAAGACTGGTTTTGTCTACAGTGATCCAATTTCTCTCTCTATTATGATATCCTAAGGAGCGATTGTAAAACTTCCTTTTCCAGGACCTGGCACTAATAGAAATGCAATTTTTTACAGTTGGGGAATCTTTTCACTTGGATTTAGGTATTCATCTATGGTCTTCTTCTCAGTTTCATCACTGCTTTAGTACATCAAAATATATATACATGCTTTAGTACTGTAGCAGATCAAGAATAACAAGTAAGTAAAATCATAAGTACAAATACCTGAATCAACATACAAATAAGAAAAATAAAAAGAATAATTTAAATAGACTCATTATGTAGGTTGTAGGGTGTGTAATCAGAGCTACAATAGTTAAACATGTTGGTAGTGCAGCCATAGTAATCTGGGGAGTGCAAGCATATGTGAAAGAAGTGCAGTACTCCTTTCCCAGGTTATTTCTACTTGGTGTGTTTATAAATGAGTTGTAAAAAGTATATCTCTTGCTTTTTACTATTAATTTAAAAATTGTTATCATTTTATTTTTGTGAAAAATTCTAATTTATTATGCAGTGGAAAAAATGCATTGGAATGTCCTTTTAAAATTAATCACTGATATTCATAGATTTTCTGTCTCCTGCCTCTATGTTTTGGTTTAAGCTCCCTCTTATGAGCTATGTAAGGCCTTACGTTGAAACCTCAGGATTTTGTAGTTTTGGATTAAAGAATCCGACTTAATTCATTTTTTTTTTCATGCATCACCTAGGAAAAAGTCCCTCCACGATGAAAATTCTGAATACCTTCATAGACCATATGAAATAAACTCCTCCCTTTGACCTTCTAAAGTTTCCATCAAAAGAAATGATAAATAAAGAAATTAAGTAAATTTTCTTCTAAACAGGGGGGTGTAATTACGCTGAGGAAGCCGTGTGACTATATTTATGCCTGTTCTAGAGGCAAAGCTTTTCTTTTGATTTCTGAATTGTTTTGGAGCATATGTAAATGGGACTTCAGTCGTGAGGGAAACCCAAACCAACCTCAGTAGCCTTATCATAAATGAAAATAGTAGAATATTCAGCCTGCTGAACTGCTTCCAGCCTGAAGGCCAAAATTATCTGGAGCACAACCATCAAGCTGGAATATCTAAATTGGCTGTCAAGCAAGTTTGATGGGATATTCACTCTTTTTAACTGCAATGTGTGCTCCCAGCATGTATCAAATTAGATGGCAGAGGAGAGCCGCTTGTCTCCTGTAGGTAGCTGGAACCTATTTAAGCCAGTCTGCCTGTGTGACACTTACTTAAGGTGCTTAAATGCTTATCTGGGAGGGAAAAATCATATCTCTGTGAATGCCATCCAGCTGTATAACTGGTTCTGCTAAGTGCTTTCTCTAAATGGGTTTTATATCTGAATAACAACAGCTCTGTAACATGCTTGTCATATTTTTGCAAGAAGTGTTCTTAGCACATGATTATTTCATAACTTGATAACTTCAATATTTATTAAATTGTCTACTGTGCCGATTTAGAGCACTAAACCCAGTTCTCTGCAATAATGCCAGCCACCAGCACTCTCAGTTCACAGTTTAGATTCAGTTTCTCTAGGGGAGTTGATCTTATTTTTCACCAAGTAGCAAACTCTAGAAATACTTTTTTCCTAAATAGAATTTAATGCCGCTTCAAAAATTTCACTTGCTCTCTTCAGCTGTAGTGATTCAGTATTTTGTGGTAATCTTTATAAGAAAGAATTGTTTAAAAAAAGTTTTAATTACATTTAAACTGAAAAAATTGCTGCATTTCTTAATTACAGTCTGTTACTGAAGTTTTTTTTTTAATTCAGTGGAGCTTATTGCCAGATGTTTATTCCTAATAAGTTACTTTTTTTACCCTTCATGTTAATAGACCTAAACCTGTCTGAATCTTCTTCAATGAGAGTGACTGCAATAATCATTTTCTCTAACAAAAATCACCTGAGTAATTTCTGTAGCTTGAAACAACAAAATCTTAGAACAGAGAGTAGTGCTCCTGTATACAATGTTATTGTTCCAGCTGTCCTCTTAATCATCATCGCTATAGAGAACATTTAATTCCTCAGAGCTGATGCTGTCCATAAATCTGGAAGAATTGTCTAAATTATGGGCACCTCAAGCTTTAGTAAGGACCACTTTTAATAGCTGTTCAATTGACATTATAAAGAGGTGAATAGATCCCTTTTACTGAGCAAAGTTTATTCTGCAATTGGTATTAACTTATGTCTCAACAGGGCTGAGATTCCTAGTATCAGACTGAGCTGTTCTTTGTGACTGTTTTCATCTGAGGACAGGAATTTGGGTCTGACAGGCAGGTGGGCTGTACTGTGTGCATTGACCAGCTGCTTAGCAAACTCAGATCTCACAATCTGAATTCATGTGAGAGTTCATTCACAAGTTCAATGCTCAGTTTGTAGATGCATAAGGAGATAAGTAACTTGGTTTGGACTTATTTCAACCAGTAAGTTGAAGGTTGCTGGCATTCCTTTAAAATCCAAATGTCTAAATATTTCTATTAAAATCAAACAAACAACACCAACACATGCTGTTCCTGGATACTTTAGAAGAGTCTTAATTTTTAACAGTTGCTGAATGACTGCTTTGGGAATGAAGAGCTGGCTCTTTCTGTGCTCTAAGTAAATAAATGCATTTGGTGTATCTAATGTATCATGGTGTTAATGTCTTCATGGTTCACTGTGGTGGAAGTCTTGCATGCAAATCCTTGAATGTTGCTTAACCTAAATCTACTCCCTGAAAGTGTTTTTTTTTTTTTTTTTAAATTTTGTTTGTTTGTTTGTTTGTTTGGGTGTTTTTTTTTGTTTTGTTTCTGTTTTTTGGGCTTTTCTTGGGTTTTTTTTTTTTTGTTTTTTTTTTTTTTTTGGTTTTTTTTTTTTTTTTTGGTTTTTTTTGGTGTTTTTTTTTTTTTTTTTTTTTTTTTTTTTTTTTTTTTTTTTTGCTTGTGTGGATAATTTGTGGTGCTTCACTGAGCAGAATCTACAGCATGAATTAGCTGTATGACCAAGTTGTGGTTGCAGAGAGTAAATTATTAAAGCCATGGGTTGCTTTGCATGTTTGTTCTGCCAGGTGGAAGACTGAACTCTAGTAATTAAAGATATATTTCTGAACTAGTCTCAGTGGGTTGTTTGTAAGTGACTGGTAAAATCTTCGCTTCCCAGTGTGGAGAATGCTTCTGTTGGCCATCAGTCCTGCTTTGCTCATGATTCAGAACAGTTGTTAGCACTGAAAGGTGTCCAGCGTAGTCCTTGGGGCCACAGGGTGGCTTTGAAATAGAAAAGGAGAGATAAAGCATCAATGTTTGTTTTCTGCATGGATGGACTGGTAGCACAGTAAGTGGGACATGGGCTGTGGGCTGGAGGTCTTGTGGGTGACATCTGAGGGACTTTATTTAATACTCATGGTGGTTAGAATACAAATAGCTCAAAAGAATCCCCCAAACTGTATAGATTTTCACTTCTATGAATGCACAGAATCACACTATCAAAAGAATCGTGACATTAAACCTGGCCATGAGCCCAATAGCACCAAGTGATCATTTCAGGGCATGGTGTTCCACTGTTGCAGGAAAATGCTGCTGTTCCTATTCACTAACAGGGGGGTGATTCAGTGCCACAAGCATTTCCCTTTGGTAGGCAGGAGACCTTTTTTGTGTGCGTGGTCTCTGAGCAGGTTTTCAGTTGAAAACACTCTCCAGATGGGGTTTTGTTGTCAGGTTTGCTCTTAGAAATAGCTTTGGTTTAATGGAGACGTTCAGGCAAACTTCATTTCGCCATTGTCTCTTTTTGTGTGTTCTGTGTTCAACGAATGGGAAAGAGGGAAAATATGTACCAGGAATGTCTGAATGTTCCTCCATCAGGCTGTGGGAATCTGGAAGTTGCTAAAATGCTAATGAGCCATCTGAGTTGCAGCACTTTGGTCAATAGATGCAGTGTGAAAAATTGCTTTTTCCAAAAGAACACAATTTCCACTGTGTAATCTCCACCACAATATTGAGGTGCTGCACGCTGTGGATTGCTGTTCTGTGACTTTAGAGCACCACAAAAACATGGAATGTGACCAAACCAAGGCATCTTCCCCTGAAGGACAAACCCTGTTGAATTCATTTACTCTGCTGCTGCTACAACCCACTTTTCCCATGGAAGATGTGTGCTGTACGGGGTACGTAGTGCAAAATACAAAGAGGTGTAAACCAGAGAGCAGCTTCCATTGCTACTCCTAAAGAAATATAGCAAAAAACATACCATTTCAAAATGACAAAGAAAAGGTTGTTACATGTATTGTTATAAATATTGTTACATGTATTAATTTCCAAAGGAGCTATTGTGGCAGGGTCTCATCGTTTGTGGTATCATTGCACAGGAATATGGAAGACAGGATATTTGTTGTCCCCAACAGTTTACAGTTTAAATTATGAGATGATGTAATGAGTGAATGTAACAAATATGAGGGGCAGATGATTAAAATATAAAATGGCAAGGGCTTTGACCGATGTTATGTTTACATTTATGTATTGTTGAAGGTTTGAGGTGGGTTGTTAAAATAAATGTTAATTATGTCCATAGTGTTTGCTTGCCACTTGCCTATCCAGTATGAGCAATTGGGTACAGAGGAAGCATTTTAAATCAATGAATACAAAGTAAGAATATACATGTAATCAAATTATATGCAAAATAACCCTGAGATGAAGTCTGTACCTCTCTTAATCTCTGTGTTCTCTTGCTGTCCACAAACTTTTTCAGGACCTTGGACAATGCAGAAGCTCTTGCATGAACACGAGCTTTCACTTTCTGGCCCCTAATTCTGGATTATTGATGTGGCATTGCAATGACAACAAAAGGCACAGCAATGTGCCTGTTTCTCATGTATGTCTATGAGAAGGGTGCTTTTGTGTCTGACAAGGTCTTTAATTGTACTGTTCTCAGTGTTCAGAAAGCTTTACTTGTTTCTTTGCTTGGGACTGCCTGAGACTTCTGGAGACAGAATAGTCCACATCCTGTTTCTGATGTTGTCCAATTCCCTTTCATTCAGCTTTGTAATATTTTTTCAGCTTATAAAACACATTTTTATGAGCCTGGTTTGTTTTCCAAAGCAGCCCTTCCACCACAGAAGCAGTTTGACATGCAGCAGCTGTGCTCCCATGTCCAACATCAATGGCACGTGCAGAAAGTTTGTAGGTTGCTCCAAAAGAAATGTGGGATTCTTTTGGCAGGCCTTTCACCTGTACCTTGTTCAAGGAAAGAAAAGTCCACAGTAGCTGGCAATTCTAATTTGATATGGGTTAAAATACATTGGCTTTGAGCGACACTAGGCTTATGCACATCATGAGATGAAAATTTGTCATGTCAGCCATGTTAGCTCTTAGGTGTCAGCTCATAGTTATTTACAGAGATTATTTTAATGGGGTTTAGTGCACTCAATTGCATTTATGAGTGATCACAAGGGCATCTAAAGGCTGGATTTCTTAGCCTGTTTCAGTCAAAATAAAAGTAAGTAAATATTATGCACACAAACTAGTCATGATACCTTCTGTTTTTAAAGACCTTTGGTTAGAGAGTGGCTTTGTAACTCGGGTGATGAGTACTGGTGCTCCTTGCAGTCTCTCAATCCCAGCTCTGATTCTCATAGCATAGAATGGCAATAACAAGCTTGATATATTCTTATTGCCTATTCTGTATATTGTTTATTCTGATGGGCAAATCTTAAATTTTCATTGCTGTTGCTGCTGCTTTGCACTCCCTGAGCATTTGAATTGAAATGAATTTTTGCTACCTGATGAAGCCGAGTGAGTCCTATAACTCTGTAGTCCATACCTCATCCCTGGCAGCTGCAACTCATTGGATGCTTAGGAAAGGAAGGAAACAAGTTGGGAAGTGAGCCTTCTCTGGGTAGTCCATGAATTTTAAAGCAGTTTTTTGAAGTTACTTACACTTTTAATCTTGGCATTCTTGTATTACCATGACACATGAATTTTTATTATATGAAATGTAATTTTCACCTTGTCAAAATAGCAGGTTCTAGCTGTCCTGGGTTTTGTAAACAGAAGAGTCTTGCTGCGTTGGATATTTCTGCACAGTTCTTCTGTGTCTCTCATATTTCTTCTTCTTTTTAATATGTGGTTTATTTCCATCCTGGACTTCAGGTTGTGTTTTCAGTCCCAGTGCTCCAGAGACTTGTCTGGTCACTGTTGCAGTGCAGCTAATGGGTCTCACTGCACACCTTGTGCTCAGAGCACGAGTTCCCCTCTCATATCAAGCCTGCATGAACACTTCTGTGTACCTGGTAATTTTGCCTGGGGATAACCAAAGGTGGCCGGACATGCTGCAGAGAAAATTACTCTCCTGTGTTTTCTTAGCTCCAGAAACATCATCTGCCTGGTAAGAAACTGTGTTGGAGACTGACCTGCTCGAATATTTGTTAGGATTATACAGATCAGTGATATATCTAGGAAACAAGTGGAAACAAGTAATTCTGTAAGTAAGAGCTCACAACAGCACAGATTTTTTCTAATCTAAAATCTCATATTTTCCTAATAATTACCAATAGAGAAAACAAACATGTCTTGTAACTAGAATATATATGTAGAAGGAGGTAGTAAATTAAACAGATATAATAGAAAGGATTTTTCATGATATTGTTTTTCATAAAAAAATCCAAGGCATTTTGACCTCTTTCATATTTCCTGATAAATACTGAGATTAATGTAAATTCATTTTATGAATTATAGTCTAGGCCACTACATGGAGTCCAGAGTGCTGTTTCAAACACTTCAGATAGCTTCTGCCTTAAACAGAAGCTTCAGCTGTAGTAAGAAATCTGGCTCTAAAAAGAAAGGCTCTATTTTTAAAAAATGAAAATGTTCATTAAATATATATATATATATATATGAGAGATTTGTTCTGTCTTCAATTCTGGCTTTCAGGGAAAGAATAAATATAGGGCATCTAGGCTCCTCTAAATTGTTAAACTTTTTTTTTCTTCCCAGAAAATTGGTTTTAGGTGTGACAAACACAATTTATCATCCCTCTGGACTGCATACAGGTACTTGATTGATTTCAGTGTTGTGAAAGCCAAAGCCAGCCCCATGTTTTATCATTGTACTCCTCTATGAGAGATCTTGAAGATTGGATGACATACCCCAAATATAAACTATTTTTGTTATTACAGATTGACCAAAGAATAGGATTGTACACTTTGTAAACACTTCCTCTTGTTCTGAGCATCGCTGGTCTCATATTCTCTAAACACAGGTAGTTAAGGTTCGTAAATGTCTTTGTATTTGAATGGTCTGTTTTGTATTCTAGTCCTGTGATTTTATAGCTGGACTGAAGCCCTGGCTTCAGCAAATTTCATATACTAGCTTATGTGCTGTAGCAAATGACTTTGGACTGATGCCACAAAATGAATCTCTTAGTAATTATTTTATAATCATAACTAACTGTTAACAATTTGTAATATACAAAAATACTACCCAGCCAAAAAAATAATGGAAATATCTTTTCTTGACAGATGTGGTTGACTAGGGAATAAGAGAACTCCTTTTCTGTTAATTTATCTTTTTACATGCAACCTCATAATTAGCAACAAACAGTTTTTCAATACTTGAATATCCAAAATGTATACCTTGATATTTTATTCATCTTTGACATGATGACAGAAATGTCTTCCACACTCTAGATATGTTCCCCTAATGTGTTAGACTTAAGAGATGTGTCTGGAGTGAAACAACCAGCATATTCTCTTTCCTTCTCTGTTCTTTCCAGCCCAGTTTTTATTTCCAAAGCTTCCAGTCAAATACATTCAAAAAACTTCATGATAAGCACTTGAAATGTGTTCAAAACAGTATTCTGATCACTTAATTATTTTCTGCCATTCCAGAATTGCTTTAGAGGCTTTTTTCCAGGTTTAAATAGTACTTTCAGGAAGAGAAGCTTATTGTAGAAATGATGCCACATAAAGAAACTTATAAACCCTGAGCAGGCACCCACTTATTTGACTTTTATCTTTTGTTTCTGATTTGGAACAGGTATTTGAAGTTGTGCTTTGTTTCTCTACAGGTAGATCAGTAAGCAAATGCTTTTGTTCCCGACAAAAGCCTGAAGGAGAAGAAGAAGAAAACCTGTTTCTGCAGTCTCATTTGAGCTTTTACTTGCAAGGAAAGAGCATTCAAGAGTCTAAAGTGTACCAACCAAAAGTGTAAGAAAGGCAAATTTTATTTTTTCTTTTTTTAAATTTAGTTCTCTCCTTAAAGTAATGCCTACACTGAAGGGATAGTGTTTCCATCATCCAGAAACCTCAGTCTTTGTGGGAAAGGGAGCATTTCCTCTGCCTGCTGAACAGTACCAAGGCTGGGGAGCTACCTTGCCTTTGACTGGGGGTGCTCTTGTATGCAGAGTCAATCACTTGCTTTTCCTTTTCAGAGTTAGCATAGATGCTCTCCTGATTTGGAGGAAGTCAATTTTCTGTTTTCAGAACATGGTTTATTTGTTCTCCACTGCTGATCAACATACAAAATATCCTACTCTCTGGCAGGTGTTCTGTCTCTTGTCTCATCCCTTGAATTTGAGTTGCAGGGAGAGGTGCTCATTTGGGAGCTATTCCATAGTAATTTCTTTTTTGTGAAATGATAGCTAAGAAACTGTACTAACGAGGACTGCTGAGGTCACACACCAGTGGCAGCTGTCAGGATGCACTGTGCGCCACTGGTGGTGGCTGAATACAGCCAGAAATAAATGCATTATCAATGCACTGTGGGTGAAGCTTAGTAATTCTTTGTTCTGGCATACATATCTCTCATGAATGCACCACAAAATGGCATACCTTAGGTATAAATAGCAGTAAAAAGAGTCACTTAATATGACTTTTAAGTTACTTTACTAAAGATATAAAAAATTAAAATATTATAGGGCCTGGAGGGAGAGAACAGTTTTATCTACATGCATTACAAAAGGATGCAGAATGGTTTTCAGAGACAGTAAAGAAAAACTGCGGAGTCACAGGTTCAGGATGTGCAAGCAGGTACAGTATCCAGCTTGCATTATGAAGGATGGTAAATAGGGACTAGCTGAGCAATCCTGCCAGAAAGAGAAAGTTGACATGCTGTCAGAGGTAGGTATAACAGGGTTTTGCCTTGGTGAACTGGAAGATGATGGGAAGACCAGTAAGTTATGATGAGAAAAACACAGTCTTGCCTGCTTACCAGAAACTACCACATTTTAATGCCAGATATGAGCCTAAGGCCAAATATTTCCCGATTTACAAGCTGATTTGCAAACCCCTCTCTTCTCTCTTCATTAAGTGAAGTTTTGTCAGGGCTGAGCTTGTATCTGGACTTTGCTCGTTGTATTCTTAGTGTGGTCTCCCTGGGAAATTGTGGGGAAGGGGGTAAATACCCAAACTGCAGAGGGGTACAGCTGCAGTAACAGATTTTGCTGTTGTCACCATCTTTTTCTGCTTCATTAATCTCTTAATCTCTCTGTCACATGCCAGCAGTGGGCAGAGACACTTTTTTTATGGGGAAACCCTTGTATGTTGGGACAACAGTGAATTTGCTCACTAATTTATTTCTCTTCCTAATAAATGTATCAGATTCATGTTGGCTTAGCAGGCACAGCTCCACTGCTGCTCTTAGGGCTGTCCCACTGACCATCTCCTTTCTTGCCACTCAGAAACTATGCTGCAGAGCCTGGGACAGTTTATGTTCTATGTGAGGTGTGGCCCTGAATCTCCCCTGGTGATTTGTGGCTGTCTACTTGCCTCACCTGCAAGGGAAAGGGAACCATCCCTCCTTACCCCAGTTCTGGCCCATTTGCATCAGTCTGTACCACATGTATTGTATCTCCTCCTGTGTGACATCTGGAGAAGACTGTCTCATCTGCCTGCAATGACAATGAGCAATGATGAAAATTCTCTTTTCAGGCACATGATATGTAAAGGGGTATTTTACCTGAACAATAACTTTGGATTTTAATGGGAAAAAATATTTCAGGTAGCCTCCTCTAGCATCCTGATGCTAAAAGTTCTGGGTGTTTGGGACACTCCTAGTTGCTGATTCTGTCATGTTCTGGATTTCATGTTGATCCAGTGATGCTGGATTTCCATCTGCCATTTAATGCTACCTTCAAATCTTTGTGCTTCCAGCAGTGCCCCTGGAACTGTTCCCACTCCTCTGTCACAACATAGCCTCTTCTTCAGCCATAAGGGCAGGGTATGGTCTGTGTGTAAGGGCTCCAGCATGGGGTACATAAGGCAGGAAAGGAAATCTGCCTTCTGACTGCATGGATGGTGCAGGCTTTGAGTTCACTCTTCTGTTCTGCTGTTTGCTTTAATAGTAGGTTCAGATGCAGCCACTAAAAATCTGCCATGAACAGCTCCATCCCACTCTTCAGAGTGTGAAAACCCCTATTTAAATTATTTGCAGTGTTGTGGGTATCTAATTATTCTGAATGTTCTGTTTATCCGTGCCTGTGTTCCCTCCCAGTGCAGCTGGCGTGGCTGTGTCTGAGCTGATTTACAGCAAGCAGCAGAACAGCAGGCTGAGCTCACATCAGGAGCAGCATCATCCATGCAGTCAGGAGGAACTGGAGCACTGCCTCCCACTCTGGGGTCCCCAGAACTGGGAGGACATGGAGCTGTTGGAGTGAGTCCAGAGGAGGCAACAAGATGATCAGAGGGCTGGAGCACCTCTCCTGTGGGGAAAGGCTAATCAGGTTTGTTCAGCCTGGAAAAGAGAAGGCTTTGGGCTGACCTGCTTGTGGCCTTCTGTATCTGAAGGGAGCCTACAGAAAAGATGGAGAGAGAATTTTTAAAGGACACATAGTGACAGGACAATGGAGAACCACTAAAAATTGAAAGAAGATAGTTTAGATTAGATATTAGGGAGAAATTCTTTACTGTGAGGGTGGTGAGGCACTGGAATGGGTTGCCCAGAGAACTTGTGGATGCCCATGCCTGGGAATGCTCAAGGCCAGTTTGGATTAAATTCTGAGCAACCTGGCCCAGTGAAAATTGTCCCAGTGCAGCAAGGGTGTTGGAACTAGATGATGTTTCAGGACCCTTCCAACCCAGGCGATTCTGTGATTGCTTATGAACTTAAAATTGGTTCACCTTGCTTCCCCTTGCCCAGTGAGCACTTGGTAAGTTTTAGAGGTTTAATTTGGTTTGCATTTCTCTTTGGTGGCTCCTGAGTTCTGTAGTTATGGCATCCGTTTGTCCCTTTTTCTGCTGGACATCTGTTCTGCTCAGTGGGACAACAGGAGGATTAAAATAGATTAAAGTTGGGTAAGGTGCTAATAAAAATACAGGAAATAAGAAAATTTCACATATAATTCATTAAAGGGTGGTGTGGCAAGGAAGGAAACATGGCTGTATTTTTGGATGGAAATCCTAACAGGTCTATCAGTCAAGATGAAATCTCACATTACACACTACAGTGTTTGTAGTCCAGAAATTCCCCTAATTGCTTTGCTAAAATCCCTGAAAATAATTTTGTAGATTACACTGAAATAGTTTCTCTCTCTACCAAAATGTAATTTTTGCTAATAATGGACACTTTTAAGCCGGAAATGAGTAATGTACAATTCACTCACATTTTTAAAGCTGAGTTCAGGGAGGCTGGATGTCTGCCGAGGAAAAGTGAGATTGTTACTCCTCTGATGAATGTTGCAGGGTGTTTAGCAGCCGTGGACAGCAGGTCTTTGCAGTGAACTATTCCTTGTGGATTCAAATCAAGTTGAAAGTATTTGCACCAATGTTTGTCATATTACAGATTGAAAATGGCTGCCCAATGTCTTTGGGCAGGCTTTCCTTGTTCCTGTCAGAATTTGCTAACATCAAGCTATTTGCTTTCTTACTGTTGGAACAGGGAGACTGATGTTATTTGGGGGGGTATTTTCACAGTTTCCTGGAGCAGGGCCCACTGTGTGGAGTCTGAAAGGAGCTGCTGCTGTCCAGCCACCACCAAGGCTTTTCACAGAAGTCCTATGAGAAGTAAACTCAGTAATGATTTTCCAAACATCCAAATATTCATAAAGCAAGTGTACGAAGCTGTTGGCACCTATTGAAAATATGCTACTTTATAAAATGCATTTCAGGACATCAAACCATTTTTCACACTTTCTGGTAAATACTACCTATGCCACTTAACTAGGCCACAAAATGTTTCAAATTTAATGAAATGGATATGTAAAAAAGCCTGAGGTACTGGTTACAATAAAGAGATGGACTGTTGAGCTTTACAATAACTGCAGCATCAACAAGACTCAAAATATAAATAATTAGTTGAATTTGCAGACACTTGGCTGAATTGGCAATTTAATATAATTTCATTGATTCTCTGCATAGCTAATACACATTTATATTTGTTTGAGCAGAGGAGGGGGAAAGAAAGCAGAGATGGGAAGCCCTTACTTTAATCAGATTGCTTTTGACTTAAGTTCCTCTAGGAATGCTGAATAGGTTAATAGTCACTGTACCCCAGTAATTACCATAGAAGAAGCATTGCACTATTAAAAATTATCAGTGCCTGGGATTTATTTCTGAGCATTTTCTGTATGTGTTCATATTAAATGGTCTGAGCAATAGTAACTAACATGTAGTTATAGGTATTTAAAAGCCATCATAATGAAACAATAGCTTAAACTTGAAATCAGACTTTACAATTTTTAAAGTGAATACACATTTATTTTCATTGTAATTTATGATAATTCTGGTTGTAATCTCCCACTACACTGAAGTTTCTTTCCAATTTTCCAGTTGATTCTAAGCTTATGAAACCCAAAGACTGAAGTGCTTTGTGCAAACTGTGTGTGCCTCTGTTTATTATTATTAGTATTATAATTATTATTATATAAAAGTTATGGATGTAGGGAAATTATCATCTGTTGGAATTGCACACCATTTAGCAAGATGTCTGTTGCAAAGGTTTCTCAGGTTCTGGCTTGGTGTTTGCAGCAGGAAGGCTGAGGGATCCTCTGATGGCACAGTCAGTTATGCTGGTCTTATGAGCCCACAGGCCATGTCTTGTGATTGTGGTTATCACTCCCATTAGGCTTTAAAGAATTTACTCAGCGAATTTCAATTTCTAGCAATTGTGGGCCAAAAAACTCCCTTTCCAACCTATACAGAGAATCGAGGATCTTGCTTTTGTAATCCCCTTTCTTGGACATCTTAACATCACTCCATGGACTCCTTATGGGTTTGGAGGCTGCAGGTTGGAAGCCCATCATTCATTCCATTTGTACATGCAGTGTGGAGCAATGATTACATGGTATTGCACCTGAGGAACTGCTGGGAAATCAGGCACCTCAAGGAATAGTGGTTTAACACTGAATATTCACAGCAGTTTTCTTATTATCTTATTATTGCTTTTCTCCTGTCCTCTCCCAAAGCCATGCATGGTTGTTCCAGCTCATGCTTATGGTAGGCAGAACTCTGTGGTGAAATATAAAACATTTCATTTTGCTTTGTTTTCTTTTCTGGCCAGACTCATTATCAAATTAAGATGGTGCTTCTGGGGCACCCAGTAGCAGGTATGTAAGAACAGGCAATTCTCATAAATAGATGTGTTTGTTTTCATGGCACTGCAGCTGGGCAATTAACACAGCCTGTTTTCTGGGTGACACTGAGGCCACAATTCTAACCTAAGGGGCATTATTGCTTACTTGCTCATACATAAGATACATATATGTATATACATACATGCATATATATATATACATATATATACACACACACACACATATATATGTATGTGTATATAGTGTATATATATAGTGTATACATATGGTGTATATATATAGTGTATACATATATATATATATTCTGAAAAGGATTGCATCTTAAACCCAAAGTGACAGACAAAATGTTTTTTTATATATTAATTTGGTCACAATTATGTCTGGAAATGAACATAACAAATGTGAAAATTCTTGAATTTCAAAAGACACCTTCTTTTGCTGCCCTCTATGGATCACATTTGAGGTCATTAAATCATTAACAGGCAGCAGGGAGACTGGAATTCTGTTTTTCTTCAACCTAACCATTCCTGTATGACCCCTTTTCAACTCATGTTGCCATTTCTACTTGAGTTGATTGCCAACATGATCTTTGAATAAACCTGCTGGTTATACAAGAAAAGATGAGCATCTGACTATAGCTGTTAAATCTACGTTTACAAAATTATCTCTCTGGACTTAATTACCTCTATCCTGCTGCATGCTCTGATTCTACACTTGCTTATCCCTTGACTTCATTCTCTTGTTTGATAATACAGCTTCTCATAATCCACACAAGCCTTGCAATATATTTCACTCACTTGCTGACGTTTCACTTTGTTGTTGATATTTATCCCTAGGTATCCCAAATGTCTGTCAGTTAATCAGTCCTAAGTCTGCAGAGTGTTATTAGAGCCAGTGACTAAGCACCCAGCTTTCAAATGAGGCAGCATTTATCAATTTATGTGACTTTCACTATGAAAAAGGAGAAATTGTATTCTGTCATTGCCGGCAGCCTTTAGGATGATTAGACTACAAGGCAAACTCGACCAAATCCTTCTGGATCTACTGGAGCTATCTTAAAACTTCAGTGAATTTTGGCCCTTCTAGCTTTATCTCTTGTGATCTGCTGGTTTTTCTGTCTCATGACTAAAAAAGGCTTGGAATCCTGCATGACCTTTAAATGCTCTTTTGAAAATTATTATTTCCATGAGTTTTAAGAAAAAGAGCTGGCTGAAGCAACTGCAGAGATAAATATGGGTTAGCTTTTCTTCAGACTATGGAAGAAATTAAAGACTGAAAAACTTTTGGTAAGCCTACCCCCTACTTTTCCATGCACAATTTTATGCTTTCCATCTTTTCAACACACTGTAGGGGTTTTGTTAATGGAAACAGACTGTTTCTTCAAGAATGTGCAGGCTTCTGAAAACTAAGAGCAGTGATGACCCAGGATGGAGTGTGAGCTGCATGGCAGAGCATCACATCTGAGGCAGGATTTTCCTTCTGCTGCTTGCTCCCAGCAGGTTTACCTGTGTCAAAGGTGAAACCAAGAAAGCATTTCTCTCTCCTGTAAGAAATCCTAGTGTATACTGCTTAAGAGAGCAGCTTCCCAGACAGTGATTTATTTTCACATTCCACTCTCCACTCATCCATTTGCTATCAAAGCCCCAAGCTCAGGAGAAGTTACTGGCTATAACCAAACAAGGGTGTCCATATGTAGTAAATATTATTTTTTTAGTTGTCTAAGCATTGATGTTCTCTGTCCTTGCCCCAGGCAGTGTCATAGTTAGTGGTGAAATATTTACTTCCCCAGAATACATTCCAGCTGTGCTTCATCCAAAGAGCCTTACTTAAGGCTCTGTGTAATCTGCATTTCCTGAAAGAAATGCTGTGCTGGGTCTGTCTAAATGTGAGGTAGAGTTTAAGAGATACTGGGAGTTATAAAGGCCCTCAGATTTATGAACCCAGGAGAGACTGTGAAGCTTTTGCTGTGCCAGTGACTTGCAGTGTCTGAAGAGGTGGAGTGACAGATGTGTGAATGCTCTGATGATGGTTCCTTATTGGTCCTTAGCATATGCAAGGCCCACAGACGTGCTGCTGACATAACAAGCAGCAGAAATATCTCCATTTTTTCATTCATTAGTGTTTCAGCAAAATTCCTGGCAGACTCAAGGTCTGCCTGGCCAGTTAGGAGTCAGGGCTGGCTCTGAGCTGCTCAGCAGCAGAAGCTAACATCAGCATTGTCATTCAGGGGAGGAACAGCGAGATTTTGGATTCAGGGAAGGCACAAGTGGCATGGGAGGGGAGGTCGAGGATTTTAAGAGATTCATTCTTGTGCTGCTGTTTGAGGGACAGGAATGGACAGGTTTTAAGCCATCCACCTTCACATATACAGGCAGGTGATGAAATGGTCAGCACTCAGTGAGTCTTCTTTCAGTGAAAGTTAGTTTAAATATAGATGTTTATAAGCCAAATGTGTGTTGCTACAATTTTCCTCCTTGTCTGGTAGTCCAGAGCAATTTTTTTGGGTCAGAAATATAAGAAACTTCCAAATTTATTTTTTAAAAACTTATTTGTGAAATGTCTTTCTCAAAGGGAATGGTTTTTGAAGGAAATTCCTGTTCTGAAAGAAGGAAAAGGGCGATTTAATTTACATCTTTCTAATCTGGGATACATTTTCTGACTGTTACAGTAGTAATTTCTGAGAAATATGTGATCTCTGGTTTTTTTCCAAATCACTTTTCATCCAGATGCATGAAAAAAGCCAAACCTGAGACCTTTGAAATCTTGCAAGACAAGAAAATCATTCCATCCAGACTTATTTGGCCAGTCTACAGGATATACACATTTACTCTCAATGGTACTGGATGAGCAATGATACTCGACGAATACTTGAGCACTGGCTGCTGTAGGGGTGGAAGGTTGGTGCAGAAATCTGAGACAAAAAAATGTCAATCATGAAGTTGTCAGAGTAAGAAAAACCAGATGTGTAATTAGCTGAGATGCAATTCAGATCTCTGAAAAATCTTAAGTGTCAAATTTGCGCCTAAAAACTTTTTATCTGCTTTCTACTTCCCCAGTCTGGTTTTAGGCAGGCCAGAAGTGCAGTCTGAAGGGAAGTGGCAGTGGGGTTGGCACTGCCAGCAGCTGCTGAGGGCTCTGTATGCTCCAGAAGCATTTGAGGGGCAGAGCTGTAACCAGACTTGAGGGTCAGGATATGTGCCTGCAGACACACGTTGTCTGTGTGTCCGTACCCAGGTGCAGGCAGCTTGTGCTGGGGCTGGCTGATGGTGGGAGCAGCAGCCGTGCTGGCACCAGGAATCTGCTGAGCCCGGCAGCACAGACACACACACAGATCCTGCTTGTGTTACACTGCTTCCTCCAGCTGCCCAACTGAGCTGATACAAGCATATCTGTACCTGCTCCAGGGGTTAAAGAGATAAGCTTTGAGATATGATTCATATTTACTTATTTATTGAATATTCATAATCAACACAGCTGTTCCAGCAAAGCTTTGCAGGAAAACCTGAACCTCGATAAAATGACCACTGCACTGCTGACCTTTGCACAGTGCAGTGCCATATTTTAGGCAAGGCTCACTCCTCTTTTTATAGGGATGTTCGATGTAATGTGGTACCACAATCTGTCAGTCAATAAAAATGATATTTCCTCCCCAGGCTGTATGTGTTCTCACCTGTTACAACAACATTGAAATGATGCCAGTTGCATCGTGTTTGTAAACAGCGCCAGATTGGAACTGCATGCTCCATTCTGTAGGATCATGTCTGTTGTGTGATGTGGGCATCACTCAATTAACAAGCTCCCTTTGTTTTCCCTGGATTTCTCCTTGACATTTATTTCTGGGAAGGCAGGTCCTGCAGGTAGCTTTATTTGTGGTCCAGGGAAAAGATACTTTAATGTCCTCGCGCCATATTTATCATCATCTTGCCTGCCTTGCAAAGGTAGCTGCAGATGTGATGGATAGAGAATGACTTCACTTCAGGTACTGAAGTTTTGCTGTGGTTTCTGTCAGTGCTGTTCTTCATCTTTGGGCTGAAGAGGTACTGTGTAATTTCTTGTGGCTCTGCCACGCAACAGAGCTCTGTTCTTTCGGCTCCTCACTGTCTGTGTAAATAACATTTGCCTTTTAAAAGAGGTTTTGCCTGATCAGGTAGTGAAGTTGCTGTGCTGTAGTGTTTGGCAATGGTTCAGAAGAGAACTTTCCCACCCCTCTGAGGCTAAAAGTACTGCAGCATCAGGTGGGGTCATTTATAGCTTAAATCCCCAGAATAATGTAGTTGCAAATTAGATACATGCATCCAGGGAAGGAGATAGTAAGGATTTCACATTAATAGAGAGCTTTGTCATTTAAACTGAAGGTAAGAACTTATTTTTTATATTAATGGGATTTTGAACTGTTTCCAGTGTATTATCATTAAAGGGACTTACTGCTAGGAAAGAATGTAGCTGTGCTCCCTGAAGAGCGGGATTCAGTGTTGTTGTCTTATTTGTTATCCCACTTCATTTCTTAGTGCAGATTTATTCTGTCCCTATCTGCCTCGTGTTCCTTTTAAACAAAGCTTCAAACTAAAGAGTCCAGGTAAACATAATTTTCCTCCTTGTTGTCAGTGGCAATGTTTCCTTGGTGCCTGTGGCGAGGAGGACGTTCTGAGCCTCTTCTTTCCTCCTGTCTCTTTAGGAGCAGAACCCACCATGGCATTGGAGCAGCTACCGGTGGTGGCAGCTGGCCAGGCTGGAGGCTGCTCTGGGGTGGTGGCACTGCAGAAACTGGGGTGCAGCGGTGCAGGACTGTACCATGCAACTCCCTGCTTGAAGGGTGTGCAGAGACTGATGGAGCACAGGTACGGCCCTGGTGACTCAGACCGTAGTAATTCATCTAATCCCCCGCTAAATGCATGGCACTAAGAACTGACTTTTTCTCCTTACTCAGATGAATGAACACAAAATGTGACTGTTCCCTACTGGCTGTGCTCTATTATGAGCTGCAAAACCCCCAGAGATTAAATGACATTTCCAGAAATCAATCTCACTAGCTACTTACTGGGGTTTTCTTCCTTCTAAAACTGGAGTAAAAAAAAGTCAGAAGATGAATATTCTGTTTTCAGACACTGGATTCCATTACTTTTTTTAGGAGAAGGAGGAAATAGTTATAAAATTACAATGAAGCAACTTCAAGAGTAGGAAAATAACTGGTGTACATTTTGTTTCTTCTTTACTATGCTTGGTTAGAGAATAAGTCATCTCTTTTCACTGTGAAGCTTGGTGATAGGTTTTAACAAAAAATAATTTAGAATCAGCTCAAATGCAGCAATGTCTGCCTGCAGCCAGGAAATATCTCCTAATCAAGAGACATAGCCATGGAAGAAACTTTGATCTCCCTCAGGTAGCAGCTTTAGAAAACTTACCTTTTAAGATGTTTGGTAATATAGGAAGGTTATAATTATATGTTATTTATAATATAGATATTATAACAATAAACATAATATACAATATATAATAATATATTAAATAGTATTAATTTACTCTACATTTTATAATTATAGATTAAATTAAATAGGATTACAGATTTGGATTAGAATAGCCCCCAAGATAGATCTAGCCTGCACAGCCCCTTTCTTCCCAAAAGAAGGTTTCATGGCCAGGCCTTTGGTTTATCTTTGGTTCCAGGCAGATCAGGTCTGATGGAGAACATCAAAGCCAAGCTTGCTCCCATCACATTTGAAAGGTTACTCCCTACCTCCTGTCCCACATATGTTGCTTGATGTGCCTTGTGACTGTTAAATAGGAGTTGTTTTAACTTCTCACTCACTCAACAAAAACAAAGAGACACCCTCCCACCCCGCAAATCAACAAAACCCAGGCTTGTCCAAAGAAAAGCAGCAGCATGTCAGTTTTCTCCTGCAGAGAGCAGCTGCTGTTGGCGAGATGCTCTTGTGGTGGATTTGTCGCCCTGTGTGCAGTCAGGCTCGGGCTGCGCGGGCGCTGGGCTCAGCCAGGCACGTGGATATCCATTAGCTTCATCTGCTTCGTGTAGGCAGAAACTCCTGCTCTCAACAGGGGCTGGTTGTGCTGGGACTGTCACTGTGACTAATGGCTGCTCCTGTGATAACTCAATGTAGCTATTGGATAGCGAATGACTTACTGAGGCTTTTTGTAGAACAACTGTACAGCACAAATTCAAGTTTTTATAAATGGGGACTGGTGTCTGTTGTGATAAATCAGATTACTTGTTTTGCCCTGTACTTGCAGCATATTCAATTTGCGCCACAGTAAGACAAACTTATTATGATTGCAGACTTATTTTTGCTGTTGAAGCTGGTGATGGTGAAATGCACATCTAATGATCTTGCTTTCAAGGTTCTCCAAAATTTCTCCAGCTGTTGCAGGAGAACCAGCTGGCCAGCATGCTGCAGGGCATGGGCTGAACCCTGCTGTCTTCAGGAAGCACAGAGTCTCCGCTGCAGGACTGCCAGGTCCTGGCTGTTACAGGTGAGGACTGAGTCTCGCCTGGCATGGGTGCATCCTTTGCTCTATGTGAAGCAATAGGTTGCACGGCCAAGTCTGGAGCTTTTGCCCTGAGTGCCTTTCTTGGGTCTGTGGGACCCAAAAAGCAATGACGACAGATTTAACTAAAGTGAGTCCAAGCCCCTGGATTAGACAATCTCAGCAGCTCTAGACAAAATGTTTTCTCTTCCCACCCACATAACTTTTCTGCAGTAAACCTTACCCACTTTACTCTAGGTTGGTGTCCCACAGGGGTGAAGCACTGGTTCTCTTCTGCTCCATCTCTGAGGAATTATGCAGTCAAGTGTTTCTGATACCAGTACAAAGCATGAAGACTGCATGTAAAGTTCATTGATGTTTCTGAGATTTACTGTTGACTGCCTAATTCCCAGCCCTTTGTTTGGCACAGGTAGCATGTGGTGAATGACAGCACAATAGACTGCTAACCAGCTTCCATATTTTAATATGGTTTTTTTTCTGCAAGAAGGAGATTTTTTCCTGGCATTTCTCCACAGCTCTGCACGGCCTGAAATTAAATTGCTAGAGAACTGCCCTAAGAGATTTTAATTTACATTTCAACTGTCCAAAGTAGCAGTTACTAAATCTCCTAGTTGGAGTAAGCTTAAGGTTCTGGTTACTCACTAAAGTTTTTGATACTGGGAAGAAATAGGCATTTAACTGGGAGGATTAAGGTATAATTATTTTTTTGCTGTGGAAGAGTATGAGCCCAGGAACTCTGCCCTTCTGTTAGAAGGCTTGAAAAGTACCAACCCACAGTTTTTAGTTACTTCCACCTCAGCTGAGGAGTGACGCAGGAGAAGCAGACTTGTCTAACCTAATGCTGCTCAGCCTGGGAGCATGCTGAAGAGGAGCATGCAGTTCCTCCACCCCTCCTGTATCCCACTGTGTGTGATTTATTAACTTACTGGAGACAAAATAAAAGGGGCCAGAAAAGGTCAGGAAGTGTAGTTTGATGCATAGGCAAGGGAGGTGTGTGCCTAGAAAATCAGGGCTATGACAATGACCTTGTTTCAAACTCTGTCCCTGGCAGAGCCCGGAGAGCTCTGCCTTGACCCCTGAGCTGTGGGTGAGAGGGGCAGCCCTGGCACCCCTTTCTGTTCCCTCAACTCCCTTATCCTCTGTCTGTGCTGAGACCACATGAAGCCCTCCAAGGCTGCTCCTGGGCTGGCCAGCTGCTTTCCATCCTGCCCCAGCCCCAACTATTCCTCTGTCCTGTAGGACTGGGTTGCCTGTGTCACTGAGAGGCAGCTGAGCAGCTCCGCACTTGATGGCTCGGACAATCTTAAACAGTGTGTTTTATTCTGAGGTCATTGCAAGAGAAGACAGAGCAGGAAATTTTTCACCCTTTTGGTGGAAAATTCTGCCATGTGCTCGCAGCATGGGTGGCACAAGGCATTCCAGCCTGTCCTTTGCCTGGGCAGCTGCGAGAGGCGATGCTGCAGTGAGGAAATGGGTCTGGCAAGAAGAGTGAAATCCAGATTACTGTAATCTGTTCCTGGTTTACTGATGCTTAAAACAAGTCAGACTTCTGGCTTCTGCAGTTATTTTTCTGTGTGGATCTTCTTCCCTTTCACAAGAAAACCTTTTCCTCACTACCCATACCTCCCTGGTGCAAAGAGGGTGATGGGGGAGTTGTGTTCTCACCTGGCAGTGGTTTTTCCAACTTGCCTCTGTAGCATCCATGCCAAGGGAGAAGGAGATGTGCATGTGGCCCTGGCAACACCTGATGAGGATCCTCTAGACTATAGGGCATTGCTGTAGAGTATGCAGCTGCTGCACCTTATTTCTAAGTCTCTTCCTTGGACTGTGGCACATCTGTAACTTGGTCCTGTGGTGCAACAGATGTCTGACCTGTTGCAATGCCAAAATCTAGAGGCACATTCTAAAAAACCTGAAAAATAAGAGGGTAGACATCCCAATTCAAAATTCTTTTAATAAGGCTAGTCTGAAGAATCCCACTGCACAGCCATTCTGTGGAGTTACTTTCTACCTTTGTTGCATTATTTTTTTCCTTTGCTATGAAAAATTTATTTCGGTGCTGGGGAAAACCAACACTTCCAATGAAACTATGCTCAGCAATGCTGATCTGACATCAAAATGACTTTTGATATGAGCAGTTGATATGCTAAAGGTTGTATTTCCAGAAACTGAAAGCATATATTAAGTGGAAGAACATTCACCTGAGCATTACAGAGTCTCCTTGAGCAGAACAAAGAGGTAAGCTCCAAGCATCCGTCTGATTAGAAGCTAAAAGGATCTGATTTTACCATTGAGCATGCTGTGTAAACATGTGAGCACGTCTTTATCTCCCTTTATATTTTCTGTGTTGCAATCTCGTGTCCTTCTTAAGATGTTTTCTGTGTCTTTTCTGGAAAATAAAAGCACCAGTCCCATTTCCCAGTCCTCCCTCTGCACCACCCACTCTGTGAATCCCACAGGGTTTTTCTCTGCGTGTTGGAAAAATCAGCTGGGATGACAGATACAAGTACAGTATGTTTACTTTAAACCTAAAACCCAAATTCCCCAAACCTAAGCTGCTCCTTGACCAGGATCACTATTCCTTGAGGGTAACCTTCCAGATTACCCTGGGATTACAGATGCCCTAAATGACATTACAGAGACAGGAGCCAGGTACCAAGTGCACGTTACTGTAAAAAAGTGACTTGGTTGCTTAAAAACAAGAAAATTATAGTAAATGAAGGTATGAGGCAGTCAGTCATCTCTGATACTGTGTATCTGACTCCCTTAATGCTTGACAAATGGTTTAAGCTCAGTGGCTGACTTTGGAGGAATAGAGCATGTACTCAGCCCAAGCATAAGCATTTTTTCCAGAATAACACAGAAGTTAATGTGCTACAATAAAAGCATCTGCTTTATTTAATGATCCATTTCATCATGTGATTCCTTTCTTTAGCTATGAGATGCCAGCAGTTTTAAGTAGGATGGGAGTGTCCCAGCACGGATGTGCCTGTTATCTTGTTTATGAGAGAAGGAAAGAAGCCAATGAGAGCTGTAAATTATTTCTGTCAATTCTGGAGTTTTCCTCTTCTGACTGGGCCTGGCATGGTGGCCCCTGGGGAAACTTCTTCTCATGCCAAGCAGAAATCGCCACCTTGCCCCGTTTCCCTGAACTCTACTGTTCAAAAACATTGTGTGTTTACAGGTAAAATGCCAAAAATATTTTGTAAGGGCTCTGGTGTTGGACTGCAGACTCTGCAAGGCAGCACTGGAGCTTCCCTTGTGCAACGGAGATGGGGGTGGCTCATTCAGAGATGCTGCTCTAACACTTGCCAGTCCTCTTTGCTTCATCCTCTGCCATGGAGAATAAACAGATGAGTTCTGCTCTTACTGTCCAGAAACGAATCTGGTTAATAATAAACAGTGATTATAAATTATGCTGCTTTATGGAATATACTGGAGCAGATGAGGTCAATTGCCTATGCATCACACATTCTCCTCATTTCTCTAGAAAAGTTATATTAAAAAAATGAGGTACAGTAAAATATAATTATTCAGCAAGTGTTGCTAACTGGAAGATAACACAATGCAGTTGTACCTTTTGTATTGGAAGATGAGAAGACTTTACCACATCACACGTTTCTCTAGCTTGTTCCTTCAGACACTCCTTTATAGTCCTTTCTGGTATGGACTCAGTTCAGATTAGCCACAGCAGAATTCCCAGCAGGTGTGTGCAAAGCTACATAAAAAGCATAATATCTGCAAAGTTAGTTTTCAAATTGCAGTCTGTTTACATATTCGTTACAGCTCTACAGTGGGAAAAAATAAGAAAAAAAGGTTTGCAACAGATAATCAGAAGTAAAGTTCATTACACCATTGCTGCTCCTACCTCATCTGAGAGGGTTAATTCAGTCCAGATTATTTCTTTAATCCATCTCCTAGTGCATTTCTGTGAGTGGCTGTGCTGTCTGGATGGAGGAGGAGTAATGGAAAGAGGGGATGGCCTTTTCCTCCCAGTGTCACCAGTGATGCTGGGTTGCGTGACCCAGGCACCAGTGGCTCTCCCGCCAGAGGGGGCCTCTGGGGACCCTTTTGGCAGTGGGAAGTGTCCTGGAGCTGATCCATGAAAGGACTGTAAGTAGACAAACACATACTCTTCCCAGGTGAATGTGTTAATGTGCGACATAACACAAAAGTAAAAATATAAAGTAACATCTAGCCTAGTTAACCATAAACATTCTTTTGTTGTAATTTTTTTTACAGTTTAACATTTTCTCTGGAAGTTTTTATAATGTCCTTTATTTTCATCTTGGGGAGCTGAACTCCTTTTTTTCTCTATTATTGCATTTCTGTCAAACAGGCAAATACACTTCCCGTATGCTTCTCTTCCATGTAATGTCCTCTTTTTAATTTGTTTTCCAACATCCTGCAGTCCCCATGGAAGTCTCTTGTGACCATTGCATTGGACCAAAGTTCAGAGTTGGTTGCTTTCCATCAGAGACTCCTGCTGGCTTCAGTTCATATGCTCACTTGCTACATTAAGTAGATAAAAGCTTTTTTTTCCCTTGAGTCATTGTTTATCTGTTTCCCAGGTTCCCAGAGCATGGTAATAAAGCTGTATTAGGTTACTTGTTGCTTTTAAGTAGCAACATGCCCTGTTCTGCAGCGACTGGAAGTGGAATAGCCTCAAGATAAAGGAAAACAAAAATGCAAAACATTATGGTGACATGACCTTGAAGGGAATCCCCTCTATCACAAATTGTCTCTGCCCCTTGTGTATAAGTGGGGCTGCTAGGAACAGCAGAAATGGTGTGTTTATTTTCTCAGTTTTTCTCATAGTGCCCAAGGCGAGTAATTGGAATTTCATTCTCTCATTGTTAACCGTGATACCCAGAATTCATGTTTTAAAGGGCAGTTTATCTCTGGAGAGGTAATATATAAAAAAAGTGGTAAATTCTTACAGAGCAGTTTCATTTCCTGTGTGTATAAAGATTTGGATTTAGTTTTGCCTATTACAGATGAATTTCCTATTTTTTCCCTGCATATTTTCTTCTTTCTCTTGCCCTGGAGATGCACCGGGGGAGGACTGAAGTGGATTTTTTCTGACTTTCCCAACACAAAAGAATCATTAAATAAGGTCTGGATTGTGGTGCCAAGTTGAGCCCCTAACATCTGCGGAAGAACATTAAAGGCAGAGAGAAAGGATCTAGCCTGTGGAAACTTCAGTGATGGAGGGTTTGTATGACTCTGGATTAACTCGGAGAGAGCTCTGGGTTAGCTGGATTCAGAAATACCCATCTTCTCATTTGTGAAATGACAATCTCATGTAAATTACAAAGACATGACAAACCCTTTGATGCTGCTCATGCAGAATTGGTCTGTGAAGCTGAGTTGTTTTTGAAACAAGATTTTGTTAGAGACATGCCAGGACCCCACCCTGAAGTGAATAAAACTTTCAGGCAGATAAAGAACACTTCTTCATGTGAGACCATTTCCTCTGCAGCATGCAGTTTTGTTGTAGAAGTTATGGTCAGTTTTAGATGTCTTTTAGCTATGTTATGAATTATGTCCATAAGAAAGACGAATATGGAGCAGTACATTTCCCCTTTCTCATGGTCATGTCCATAGTTTCAGGGTAAGAGGCATGAAGGCAAGGACAGTGATTATTTCACTCTATACATTTAAACTTTTTTATTGATAAGGTTTAATATCATCCATGCTGACATAATGCCACTATTCCAGTGAGTAAAGAAGAGCCTTCATTGCTCTAGAGTCAGTCATACAAAGGAATGAAACAGTCAAGCAGCACTATCACCATAAAGTAGACTTTCATCTTCAAAATTTGGTGGTGTGCAGGAGTCACTGCAGAAAATGGAATTCTTTGTCAAGTTTAGTGAGAAGTGAAAATAAATCTGTGCAAGATTCTGGAGTTTTGGTTTATTTTGGGTTTTTGAACAGCACACACTTACTAGAAAATTTTGTTAGTGTCTAATTCCCAAAGCATGCAACTGGTTTGTGCCACAGCATGAGAAATCAGGTATGCAAAATAGCAACAAACATGGGTTTTGTTAGCCAGGAGTGCATATTCAGGCATCTTTAAGGCTCCCTTAAAAAATATAAAATGTCCATCAGGCTGGGATTTGAGGCTGCCCTGCCTCCCCCAGCAGGACTGCAGGCACCACTTATCCTCCTGCCAGGGGCCATAGCACAGTTTTGTTTGTGTATTGATACCTGTATTTCTAGCAGGACATGCTGAAATTATCATAACTGTTTCTTATGAAGAGAAAAATAGCTCATGGCTCAATTTTCCCTGCCCTGCCAATCCCACTTTAAACTTCTCAAACTTGGGTGCAAAACATCGCAGCCTCATGAACATTTGCAGGCACAAGTTTTCTGAAGTAAACAGAAAGCCCTTTGAAAATTGCAATCCTAATCCATTTTCCTTCAGCATAATGTCTCTTTTGATAATGACTGTTCTCTCATCAATTTTCATCTATGAAGAACTGAAGTAGATAAATGTATATTGATCCCTATTAACTACAGAGTGGTTACAACTTCCCACTACAACTTGGGGGGTTTTTTTTTTTTTTTTTTTTTTTTTTTTTTTTTTTTTTTTTTAAGATTAAACTATGTGGAATTTACCTTGTTGAAAAGCAGGAGTAGCCTCTGTTCTGGCTGTTCTTGTCCATATGGGTATTGAATTGCTGCATTCTCTGGTAGCACCAATATAGATAAGATTCACTTGAAATTTTCTTCATTTGTATTCAGGTACATTGCACCTAGCTAATGGTGGCTCATTTTTGCTGCTTCAGAAACAAAATGAGAAGCTAAAATCTCAAATTTTCCGTATCTCTTTCAAATGATTGAAATGACAAGGATAAAAATTGCCCTCTTCTGTGGACAGTGGTTGTATCAAATAATTAACAGAACTTCTGCTACTTAGTTTATTGGATCATCTGAAAATGCTTTGTAGATATAATGGCACAGAAAATGGCTATGCCAGATGAAACCCCACCAAATCATTAAATATCTATGTCTCAGATAAAACTGCAATGGTAAAGGACAGTTCTGAGTTTGTGTCTCTGTTTCATGTCTGATTGCAAGGAATGCCTAGGGGTGTTTTGTGAAGCACTGAGTTGTGGGGGGATCTGGGATTAAAGGAAAAGCATAATGTAACTGCATTGGCAACATGAACAATGGAATTAAGTGGACCCTCAGCAAGCTTGCCAACTGCACCAGCCTGTGTGGTGTGGCTGACAGGCTGGAGGGGAGGGAGGACATCCAGAGGACCTTATCAGGTTTGAGATGTGTCTGTGCAAACCTAACAAGGCCAAGTGCAAGGTCTTGTGCCTGGGCTGGGACAATCCCAAGCGCAAGTACAGGCTGGGTGGTGAATGGATTAAGAGCAGCTCTGAGGAGAAAAACTTGGGGGCATTGGTTGACAAGAAGTCTGAACACTGTGCACTTGCAGCCCAGAAAGCCAATTGTATCCTGGGCTGCACCAAAAGCAGCATGACCAGCAGGGTGAAGGGGTGATTCTGCTCCGCTACCCTGCTCTGCTGAGACCCCACCTGCTGCATCCAGCTCAGGGATTCCAAGCATAAGAAGGGTGTTGACCTGCTGGAATGAGTCCAGAGGAGAACCACACAGGTGATAAAAGGGTTAGAGAACCTCTCCTATGGAGACAGGCTGAACGAGTTGGGATTGCTCTGTCTGGAGAAGAGAAGGCTCTGGGGAGACCTTATAGCAGCTTTCAGCACCTGAAGGGCCTGCAGTGATAAGGCAAAGGAGAATGGCTTCAGACCGAATCAGGGCAGAGTTGGATTGGCTGTCAGGAAAAAATTCTTTCCTGTGTGGGTGGTGAACTCTGGAACAGGTTTCCCAGAGAAGCCATCCCTGGAAGTGTTGAAGGCTGTGTTCAATTGGGCTCTGAGCAAACTGGTCTAGTGGCTGGCACACCTGCCTTTGGCTTCAGTTGGAGCTAGATGATCTTCAGGCTTCCTTCCAAACCAAACCATTCTATCATTTTATAACTTTTAGTTCCAATTTTTTATACTCTGTGAAGCAGCTGGTTGTGATATAATGTAATTTAATAAATGCTAAAAGACAGAGGTAGGTGCTGGTAGTGTCCTGTATCAGCACTGTATTTAGAGGGATGACCTGTGTTCAACAGAGATTACTGGTAGGTGCTTGTGTTCATATATTCATAATGACTTGCCTAAAGGTGTTGTTAGATGTGTTTTTCCATAATTAAAAAATCTATATGTCACTGCTTTTTCTAACAGCATATGCCAGCAGAAAGCACTTTTCTGACTAGACTGAAACCCACGCCTAGGAGCTAAACACCGTTTCAGATAACAAAGGCGTTTCAATGTTTTACAGAGTCCTGCATGTTGGCTAGCTGCTTCTCAATTAAAAGATTTATGATATGTATAAAACAGATGAAAACTGGAACCACCAGCTGTAAACTACTAATGCAAGAGTGGTTGACTGGTGCAGTCAGGTAAGGTCAGTGCTCTGCACTGTCAGGGAAGAATAGATTCCAATCACTCAGATCAATGCACTTCAGTACATTCTCTTAAAACATCCCAATTTCCAGGCAGCCTGTGGACTCTAACCATTTCCTGAAGCAATTAACAAAGTATAATGCAAAGCAAAGCAAAGATGAAAACCAAAGTGAACTATTGACTGTAAAACATGAAGTAAATCTCATGTCACTTCTTGCTTAGTCACATCTAAGTGCTGTTAATCATCCACTCGTTGTTGCATTGTCAGGTGAACAGCTGAGATTTTAGGTGATTTATATGCCTGTTGTTCATTTTGCAATGCAAATGCCTGGAAGTGCATGTGCTCTGCTGCCAAACGTCAGCTGGGAAGAGCTAACCTGCAGCTTTTTGTGCTCTGGGAGTACCTTGAGCTCCTCTTGAGTCATCCCCATGGGAGGTATGACCTTTTTCTATTTTTTTCATAAACAACTGGCTATGTAAGTACCACCATACTGTTAGACTATCTCATCTTTACAAATCCTGCACCATAACCCTTTGTTCTGTAAAGGCTTCCAGCAACATATGACAGGCTCTGGGATCATGAATCTGGTAAAATTTGCATTGGAACTTACATTGTTACTTACTGAACATAAGCACTTTGAACAGCTAAATTCAAATGTGTTTATTTTGGAAGAAATAGATCTAAAAGAAGCGTAAAAAGTAGACAGTGACTCTTGTGTGGACAGACTGGATAATAGATAATGCTCTTGAAAAGGAAAAAAACATTTCAGTCCTTCCATTTTTCTTACACAAGCACTGTTGGGCCTCACTTTTGTCTGTCTGACTCTTCTAAGGACAGCAAGTAACCTAAAAGATGATCTTTCTGTTCAGGAAGTATCTCTAGAACAGCTTAAAGCAAAACCTGGGTGCAAATGTAGATGTTTTATCTATGTTTAGAAACTGCCGTTTGTGTTGTTAGATGCTAAGTTCAGACTTTATGCGAGTAAAAGGAGCTTGGCCTTCATCCTGCCACAGGATAGGAAACTCCTGTAGCTGCTGGGTGCAAGCCTCACACTGCAACCATCGGGTGCCACAGAAACGCTTTAAAATTATTTATTTTTGCCAAGAAGCTAAAAAACTCTGTGACAAAAAAAAATTAAAAAAAAGGAAATGTTTTTAGCTGTCATTACTCTTTTGGTGTTTTCCCTTGAAGTACCTTTATGTTGAGTCAGTTATTTCTGAGTACCTTAGGACAAAATTTGTGGATCAAAATAATGCCAAGAAACACCTATTTGTTTCTTACCATTTCCTAGCATTGTGCTCTCTTCAAGTTTAGAATAATCTAGTGCTCCCCTAGGGACAGCAGTTTATGTAACTTTTTGCGAAGGGAAAGCTGTATGTGCCTCAGTTGTCTGGTTTAGTGTAGCACTTTGAATATGTTGTCTTTCAAGAGAAGAATAATACATTTTGGCAGTTACACTAATGGGGGAATGCTGAGCCACTGTTGGATAGAGCAATGTGTTTTCTGTTCTCCCAGAGCAGTGTTGTCTTTTGTTATTATTCCACTTTTTGGTTTGCATTAAGTTATTTGTTAAAGGCACTAAACTCCTTGTTCATTTGGGATGGGTAATTGACTAATTTGCTTTATCTGATAATAGATATTGTGCTATGAAATGGCCTCAAGCTGTGCCATGGGAAGGTTTGATATCAGGCAGAAATTTGGAAAAAGGAAATTTGGAAAAGGAAAAATTTGTCAAGCACTGGAATGGGTGGCCAGGGAAGTGGTGGAGTCACCATCCCTAGAAGTGTTCAAGAAATGACTGGACATGGCACTCAGTGCTATGGTTTAGTAGACAAGGTGGTGTTTGGTCAAAAGTTGAGCTTGGTGATTTTTGAGATCTTTTCCAACCTTAATAATTCTGAGATTCTATGGAATTTGAAATCTGTTGCTGTCTGGGACTCTGATGATGTCCAGAAGACAAGATATGCTCTAATATCACTTTTTTAATAGTCAAGTAGAAAATATATTACCATTTTATTTAAAAAAAAAAAGCATATTCACATCCTAACATGCAGCCTGAAAACCTCCATGTTTTTATAAATATTCTTGACAAATTTCAGCTTGCCTTTCTGGATTTTCATTTCCTTTCAAGCCACCAGCATATACAGACCTCTAAGACTACTGTATTGAGGGTGTCAGTGAGTTGAGAAGTGTAACTTCCTGTATGTCTGCTGTAGAGTCTTCTATGTATTTTCAGATCTTTTTTTCCCTTTCCCAAAGCCTTGTCAAACCTTTTTTGTTAATCTGTAAAAGTTTTTCTATGTTCTTAAATGTTTTATAAGCCTATTTAATCAGTCTGTTATACAGCAGTATAAAAGTCACTTGAATTATATGTTCTCCAATATGTTCTCCAAGTCATAGCTTGGCTCAACACTAACAGGATAAACAGGTCCATAGATCTTTCTACATCACCACCTATTTATTCTTTTCTTAGACCTGACTTATGGGGTAGACTTTATTTATTTCCCTATATCTGAGCAGCAATGCCATGTCCCACTACTTTGTTAACAAGTCTGTGTGACTGCAGAATTTTTCAGTCATTCTTTAATTATGTTTATTGTCAAACATTTCACTTTATATTGTCTTTTCATACACATTAAAGGTGGATCTAGAGACCACTGAGGTAAATCTGAGGCTTTGCACTGACTTCAGTGAGCCTCATTTCTGTCTCCATGGGAACACCTAAATTTTTATATGAAATATGTAATTTGGACATACCTTTGTCTCTTATCCGTTAAGTAACTTAATATTAAAATTTATTATTTAAAGCATGTCATTCTGACATCTGGTGAATATGATGTCCAAACAGCAGAACCTTTCATAGAGTTAGATCTTGCTATTCAGGGTGGCGACTCCTGCCCTTCTGAAAAGCTCTCTTAAGCTTTTAAATGGCTTCTAATTCTCCTTGCAGCTTTCTGCACCACAGAAATATATTTTTTGAAAGTATGCTTTCTTCGCCATTGACTACTGGGATTGAATGCAGTAACATTAACCCATCATTAAGCATTTCAAAACCTGTCAAGTTCATGTACCATCTGAAAGGAGACTTTCCCCAGTTCATATTTATAGAAGGAGTTCATATTTGTTCTGTGAGTCATTTCTCACTTCTGAAATTCATTCCCTGCTATGTGCAAAGGTTGTGTAGGTTTCTGCATGTGATTTCAGATTTATGGCTGCAGTGGTATTGCTAATCACAGGAGACAACTGTGAGATGGAAAAAGAAGTTAAGAATTGTTGGCAGTTCTCTGAGAAACTATATTAAATCTTCAGATATTAATCATTTCAATGAAGAGAAAGAATATGAAGTGCTATAAGAGAAAGGTTAGCTAAAAACAAATTCCAAGTGTAATAAGAGAGGATATGGAGATGTGGTCAAGTTACTGAGGATGAATTGTAAAGAATTAAATCAGAAGGAAAGAAAAAAATCCAGAAAAATTAACACATATGAAGAAAAACAAAGCAAGACCATGCAGTATAAAATACATATTATATAAGTACAACAACAGGGAAAAAACATATTCCACTCAGTAAAGAGGGAAAATTGTGGACAGATGAAAAATAAAATATGGAAATATTTAAATCTTTCTTAGCTCCGCTGCTCAGATTATCACTTGACAAACTGCTATTTAGACAGGCAATAACTGCATGAAAGCTTAAGTTAGACCTGTTGAAAGACAGATGGGAGAACACTTAAAGCAGTTTAACAAATTATGTGGATCATAACACCTGTGCCAGGATATTGTAAAAACTGACTGAATCAATCACAAGTCATTATTAATCTTTGGGTGTTTGTGGAGGGTAAATTAAATTCTGAAGGAATGAGCCATTGGTACCTATTTTTATCTTATTAGGAATAGATGGTTTTTATTCTTTATTCTGGAAAAGAGAAAAACAAGTCCCTCCAAATATTAATTTTTGTTCTCTCTGGATATGACAAAAATAAATGGGCTTTCAATGTAGCAAGGCTAGTTTGGATGAGACAGTAAAACATTTAAAAAAAATTCCTAAGTATTTCTAGTGTTCAAGGGGTACATATTCATGGAAACATGTTGCTTAGAGAGTTTTGAGGGCACAGTGGTTAAGTGCATTGTTAAGATTAGGTTAGACAAGCATCTGCCAGGAGCAGTGTAGGCACATTTGACCCTGTTTATAGGGAAGAAATGGATTTTATTTTCTCTCAAGGATCCTTTCAGGCTAGATACCAGCTTTCTTGTTATGTCATTATTCAAAATATCTATTTAGAGTGTCCTAACCTCTCATTGTGCCCCCTCTCTTTTTGGTTTGCAACATGCTGGTTTTGTGTGGCTGCCTGTTATTTCTCTAAGTTTATGATTCTTAAAGCAGAGACTCGGATTTTGTGCAGTGCCTGCTAATAAGGATTTAAATTTGCTGGCACCTAGATGCCTGTTGCAGACCTTTCTCTAATGATACTAAAAATAGAATAATTAGAAGGTTTTTGTTTTTGAATACAAAAATGTCAAACTATCTGAAAACTTGCTGCAAAAGAATAGGTGTTTTTTAGGGGGCTGGGGAAGTAAAGAGAGTATTCTAATTTTGCTTGATGCTGGATAGCAATTTAGAGTGTTTTACCCAGCATTATAAACTAGTGCTTTATGTTTAGCTTCATTTATAACAGAAAAGTGTAAAAATGATCAGGGTGTAGGGTAACTCCAGCTTGAATTTCACTGCTAAAAGTAGGATCAGCCTGATTTTTTTTCAGTGCTGGATTTAATTCACTTTGAGTGAGTCTTACACAAGCAACACTTAAAAATTCATACCATGCACTTCAGGCAATATATATTGGCTAAGCCAGAAGTGCAAAAAAATAGTCACCATCCCTGGAGGTATTGAAGAGATGTGTAGATGTGACACTTGGGGACATGGTTTAGTAATCAATCTTAAAGGTGTCCCACCAAAGCAATTTTATTATACTAGGATTCTGTGTGTGAGGGCTTCTTTTTCTCCTTTGGTTTATCTTCTCTTTGAGCAACACCTAACTAAAACCAAAAATTATGTCTTAAAAATATCCTTATACGGCTGGAGACTCAGCTGTAACTACACTGTTGTTATCATGCAAAGATTAAAATTAAGTAAAGGAATTTGTATAAATTTTGGTAGTGTTACTCTGCTTTTATTTAGAGGTTGAATAATTTTTTCTTTTCCTTTTCTTTTCCCTTTCCCTTTCTCACAGATTTTTAACTGCAAACATATTAAACACAACAGGGAAAATCAAAGCAACTTAAGTTTAGATACTGCAGTTCCTTGCCAGCAATTTATAGCAAAGCAGATGTGTATGCAAATTACACCTATCTTAATTCCAGAGATCACTATCTCAGTCAATTACTTTAAAATAACTTATACCTTTGAAACATAAAATGTGATGAAAAAGCTTTAATGTTGGATAAAGAAGGTGTCAGTAACTACCCAACCAAGGGTAAGACTGAAACATATGGTCCCATTTTCCCAGCTTTCATTGACCTCATGGGAGCTCTCAGTAAAAAAAATCAGTGACAGGGTCTCCGATGTATAAGAGTAAGAAGTGTGTGCATGTGTGTTGGAGGTAATAAGACGTGTCTTGTCTTACAGATTATTTGCTTTTTGGGTAAATATATTCTAAAGAGTATGAAAACCAATGTTTTCTCTACCTGAAAAATGAAGCAGTGGCATTTTAAATCCAAATGCATCCAACCTCCACCCCCTCCTCCCACATTTCTATGTGGAAAAGCACAGAGACTGAAGCACTGAAGTCCACATTTTTTCATATGATTGATATTCCCTCTTGCTTTTGCTCACTTATGTAAATTGCATTGCAGAGCTGTCTGTGCAGAAACCCCCAGTATTGTACTCCTGCCTTCCTCAAAAGTTAGTGCAACCTCCATAACTCTCCTGACCAGTCTGTCCTAAAGAGACCCGTCAGAAAAGACACTCAGCAGCCTTCACAAATAACCGTCAAGACTTTGATTTCACAGAGTCGAATAATTTGTGGTTTTAGCCTTTCATTTGGCAAGACTTATTACCTGTGCCCTTCTGCCCCTCTGTTAACCGCATTTTGAACCCATGATTCCTCAGGTGGCAGATGGGGTGGTTAAAATCATGCTGAGCACCAGCTACTCTCAGAGATGCCATAAATGCTTGCAGTAACTTTTGTCCCCTCCCGCTGAGGGGCAGAGGAGGTCTGCAACTAGCAGCACTGGCTGAGAAGGGATACTAGAGTATTCCCAGCAAAACACACCTTTCCACACAGTGGGCAGGAAGGATTCAGTAACCACAGGAGATTTTGCTGTGGGAGCAGCTCTATTTGTGTAGGTCTCCTTGCATGGACCTGTATGCCTTTTATTCAGGCTGCTGATGTAATGCAGATGCATCATGAGCCTGACAGTTTCTTTCTTTTTTTTCTAAATTCTTTTTTAGTCACTAGTTTCTATGTGCCTTGAATTTGGTGCTGTGTTTTGCCTGTCCCATTCCTTTCTTTATTATCATAATTACAGCTGGTTCCATGACAAAATATTTAATGTCTTTCCTTTCTGCTGGACATTGAAAGTATTGATTTAACACATGCCTTGTCGTGTTTCTTTTCTTGTTCAGGGTTTATTGGAAGGCAGACTGGTAGCTGATACATGCATTTTTTTCTGTTCTTCATATATGAGACCCTGATAGGACACATAAAAAACAGCCACCAGCTGTTTTGTTCTACAGAACAAAAGAATGTTGCCAAGATATATTCCACTTATATCTCTGCGTACAATAACCTTTCTTAAACATTTCTATATGTTGGCAAGATGCTATGAGTAGAAAGCATTTCCGTCCTCATTCCTTCATATCTTCTCTTTTCATTTCCTGGATTTTATTTGCAAACAGTTTGACACAAACGTTCTCCCCATACCTGGAATATTATTGTTGTACTGCTACTTTTAAATCCCACCAGATTCTGATGAAAAAGAGATATATTTAGAAGCAGAGTCTGCTGTCCAAAGAGGGTCTTTTCACTGATATGTCATCAGCCATTGTTTCAACAACAGACAGAAAGGCTCTCAGGAGAAGGTTTTTTAATAGGAAAAAAACCTGTCCTGATAGAAAACAATTTTGAATAGGAAAAATACAGTGTCCAGTGATTTACACATTATTTATCTCCCTTGAAGGGGATATAGTTACTCCTCTATAGCATTAAGCAAAGCAGTAAGAAGAGCAGTTTCAGTTTGCTGTGCTATGTATGCATCCTTTTAGTGTACCTTTGCTGCTTATTTTGGACTTTTTTTCCCTCATTACATTATTTTCCAGTGAATTTATGCATATTCTCATGTATTGTCATAATGGCTTAGTCTGTTTTGTTCTCACACCATGCATGTTTGAAAGGACTTAAGTGTAAAAGGAAAGAGAAAACCTCTGTGGCAGGTTTTCCCTTCACGTTATTTCAGGAGAGAATAGTTCATTGCTGTGCTAATGGGAACACGTGGCACAGGGTAATTGTTAAAAAATATTCCTTACAGACATCCATCATCTTTTATTGTTGAACACTCAATAGTCTGCTCACAGTAAGGATGTAATTCACTCTGGGCAATAAACACCAAGCTGAATGCCACACTAATTGCAGCAAACCTCTGCAGTGTCCAGCCATGGAGGTGTATGAATAGAGCCCAGCCCATAAACCACCGTGCTGTGGTGTGGGTGACAGTAGGGATGTGTACTCAGCTGAGAAAGATCAACTGTGAAGTGAATTTGTAAAAGACAGACTGGTCCCAGAAGCTCTGATTTCATTCTACCAGGACTGATTTACTTAGACTGTGTATGGCATACATGTATAGAGTGAATAATGTGTGTATTAAGGATATTGCTATAATATTTCTCTACAGGACTGGAAAATGTCCATCTTCTGGGCAGAAACCAATCTTGTACTATCCATGAAGCCAGATCATAGTTATTCCACGTGGCCTTAAAATTTATGAGTAGAAGCAGAATGGTCCAAAAACCTACTAACAACTAAGATAAGCAGACCTGGTTTTCCTTTCAAACATTTAGATGAAGATATTGAAAAAGAAAATTATAAGATTTCTTAAAACTCCTTTTTAAAAAGAAGGGGTAATATAATTCTGGACTACCTAAGGGTGTTTTGTGACTTGTTTAGTGCTTTCATTGCACATTCAAGGTTCTCCTATAAAAAGCACTGCTATGCTCAACTGCTGAGTATTGCTATTATTAATGAAGGACTATAATGGTTCTAAATTTAGAGTTATAGCTCAATGTAGAGTTTAAACTCTTTGCTGGGGTTACAGCCATGAGGGTCTGCACATAAGCAGTCCCTGTCAATTACTGACAATGGCATATGTAAGATGCTTGTGTCTCATTATTTTGATTTGAAGACACCGTACCATAAACATTCAGAACGCTAAAACCCCAAGAGGAGATGAACATGCTGATAACATGAGCATAAAGCTGTCAGAGGCAGATAACCCTGAGTATGGCTCCAAGCAGGGCTTTTGTGAAACCACAAGCTGAACCTGCTCTTTGAACACTGTAACATATAATGTAGTCTAAATCTTAAACATACACATCCTAGCAAAAAAAATTCTACCACCCTATGAAAATGTTAAAAATATCACTTTCTGTTGTGCTTTTGTATGTTATATCTTTAGAATAGCCATTTGAAAAAATGAAGGGTAACTTATGTCAGCATTTAAGGCTGCCTAAAAATGTGGGGGCAGCATTAAGAATTTTTGTTAGTTTGCAATGCTATGAAGTATTTATTAGGCCACACATGTTCATTGCTTCTTTGGTCGTAACTCCAATGTACATAGACCCTGATGCTGGTTTGTAGCGTGAAATTCCTCTGGAGCGTGGAGACATGAGTGGGCCATTGAGAAAGACGGGCAGCTGGCAGGCAGTGATGGCACAGTGCTCAGGGTGGAACAAGAGCAGCAGAAGGGGACACAGGCACCAGGGCTGCTGCCATCACATCCAGTGGCAGTTCTCCTTGGTGGCCCCACTGCTCTCCGTGGTGAGGACAAGGTTGTGCTCAGGAAAAGTCTGCCTGGGGGTGTAATCCTGTACAGCACTGCCTGCCCTGGAAGGGTCAGACAACCTCCCTTTTAGCACAAGCTGAGGGATATCTCAGGGTTTCTCCCAGCTATATTTTCTGCAGATCTACTCTAGAGCAGCTCATATGGATTTGGAAGACTAACCAGATAAATCTTGAAAGTGTGGTTAGTACTGACAGGGTGTCACCAGTGCTCTTCTTCCAAATTCTTTCAAGTCAAACTTCTATTTAAGGTGGAACTAAAATGACCCTCCTATGTTTTTATGAGAAACACTTTGTTTGATGGGCTTAATGCACACGAAATGTAAAACATAGTGCAAGGACACTGCATACTGCTTCTACTGGGAAAATAGTTAATGAATCCACGTTTAGCGGTTCAATACTTTTTGTGTTGCATCAAGCTCTTGTGCAAACAAGAGATACCGGCACTTCAATCCTCTAATTTATTAGAGGAGAAGAAAAAAATATTTTAATAACACAGATACCATTCCCTAATAAAGTTTAGATATGCTGTTGATTCAGTCATATCCTCAAAAATAAGTATATGTATTTGAGAATCACTATTTTTCCCCATAAAGGAAACATGTTTGGCTTTATTTTTGGAATTCACGCTTTGACTTATTGAATGAAATATAAATAAGTGCTAGTGTAGCACATGCTCACAGCAAGGACACAATGCTGTCACAAAAGTGATTTACCACACAGGAGCCTGCTGCTACCATTTCTTTGCTCTGCAGGCCCATGTTGCTGAAGAAAACGTGAGTCAAGCCTAGCTCTTTGCTATCAGAAAATAGATGGGTGAATAATTTAACATATGAGAGACCAAAGTGATATGAACACAAAAGGCCAGCAAGTTTCTAGTCTCCAGAGACATTTGTAAATCCTGTATCCATGAAAGTGATATACTATTTATCTAGGTCAGGCTGCCAAATGTAATATATATTTATGTATCCTCCATTCCAGGCTAAGCATCATGTCAAAAATGTCATCAGGAAGTGTGAACAAACACAAAGTGATAGTACCCATTAGCTTTGTGGTTACATTCAGTTTTTATCTCAAGGAAGTCCATTTTCCATATTTACTAATTGGTAACTGGTGGGTGATTTCCCCTGTCCTTATCTCCACCCATGAGTGTTTCACTGTGTTTTCTCTCCCCTGTCCAGCTGGGGAGGGGTGTGACAGAGTGGCTTTGCTGGATACCCAGCATCCAGCCAGAGTCAACTCACCACAATATTTTATTAAAATCAATGTCTGTAAAGAGGGAATATTGTGGGATTTTTTTCTGTGAGGTCAGGCCAGGGACAGACAGAAACAGTCCTGCCAAGAGATGGAGTGCCCTACTCCTTAAGGAAGCTAAGCATGTGATTTTGTGCAGGTCTGTACAACCTGTCTGTCTCTTCTCAGGCTACAATTTCATCACTCTCCAACCTGATTTTCCTCTATAAGGGTGAAGACAGTAAACAGCTATGAGATGGCTATAAACCATCCATTGGCTCTGTAGAGCAAGTAAGACACACCAGTGTGATGAGAACCCCTCGAAGTCTGGCTGCAGAGGGCTTCAAGCCCTTCACACCAGGAGTGCTTTCACATGTAGCAGCAGTGAAGCAGCTTTCTCTTCCCTCTCACGCCTTTGTTATCCACAAGCATGGCCAACATCCTAAGGGTCACTGAACTGCAAAATCACCTAGAAACAGAAGATGTTGAAAAGGAAGTAGAGAGAACTGTAAATAAGGAAAAAGGTGAGGGAATGCTACTGCCTGGAGGGACAGTGTCTCCTGGTCTCTGCCACAAAACTCCTGGTCATTGCTCGTCCACTCACTTTTCTCACATGGCCATTGTCTGGAAAGGTCTCATGTTTTTGTACTTGACTATGTCTGTTTAAGTCAAATACTGAAAGCTGCTGAGCATCCAACAACTGCCACTGAAAGTATTAAAAAACATGCTTAGATAAGCATCCAGACTCTGGAAAATGTATAAGTCTGTAAATAAGGGATTTATCCAAGTGCTGACATTTGCACCTTGGCTTCTTCTGACCCCATAGTTATTAACTGTGTCATAGCAAATTTGCACAAAGTGATGCTGTCTGTAAATCCTTAATTCTACTATTTGTTAACTTTTAAATCCTTGACTTTGCAACCTGACTGATTCTTCAGAAGAAATGTCTGTGTAGTCTTGGGTTTTTAGAAGGCAGACAAAAATAACAGAAATTTTCTCATGAGAAATTATCTATTGACAGATCAGAGCCTTCTATCGCAGAGATCTCTGTCACTTCAGCAGCAGAATAACTGATAGCAGTATCAGATTGTCATCATCTGTTTATCAGCAGTAAAGGAGAATGAAAAGTGCCCTTTCCAAGGTGCTTTATAGCCCATGCTGTTACCAAAATTGGGAAATTAGAACTATGCTCTGCATCTTAAAGAGAAAGGTCCTTTGGTGGTTAGAGATCCTTCTTTGCTACATCTATCATGGTCTTTTTATCAGTCCTCTGAAGTCAGTCCTCTTTCTTAGCTAATCTCAGGTTTACTAGCTTCTCCTGGATCTTTAGCCATTACTTGTCCTAACCTAGTCCTTCAACTGTCCCCTTATTGCCCCTGGTTCTGCATTAGGTGGCAGTCTCCTCTTTACAGCCTGGGTTCCAGAGTTGGGAATGTTCAAGGCCACGTCCTGAAATTTTATTCTTGTGAAAAAAATTCAGTAAGGTTTTATAGGAAAGGCATGACACCGCTATTTCTGGACATGTCCTGCCACTTGCAATTCTACTGTGGAAGCAGTATTTGCCCGTTTCCACTGCGTTGCCTCTGTCTGTGTGATCCCCGTAAGGATGGGACATCTGATACAGCAGCCAAAATCTGTGAGACACACAATATATTTGGGGGCTCATTTGGGGTCCTAAATTTGTTTAAATGTCAAGCTGTTCATGTCACCTAAGAAACAGAGCCAGTTTATCCTGCCATTCCTGTGCATCCTAATCGGCTGCAGCACTGTGGGAAGAAAGCCAGTGCAGCAAAGGGAAACATTCACTGTCCTGTTTCAAAATAAGGCATAGGAAATCTCAAATTGTGCTAGACCATCCCAAAAGAGTAACTCCTGAAATCTTTGCTTTAAATGTTTCTTGTGCTGTGCTGAAAAAAGCAGCTGCCAAACCATTTGCAGGCTTGGTGTTGAACAGTGAACTTAGGCTGGGAAGGGGAAGATCTTTCAACAGTGACACCACATAATTTGTTGTTGCTGAAGTCCATATTTATCCTATTAATAAAGAGTTTGGCATTAACATTTTGTGTAAATGAGGATAATTTATTAAGTAAAAGAAAATAAGATACCAAGGAAAACATATTGCTCCAGAGGGCAAAGAAATATATCACTGCAAGTATACATAATGAGTGCAATTTATAAAGCACTTTTAATTAAAAGTTTTAAACTTGAATTGTATCATTTGATTGCAAAAAGTTGAGCATGTTTTATTAAGCCAGAATTCTCAGCTGATCCTTATACACTATTTAAGAGAAAATAACCATTATGTTTATAGCTGTCTCTTTGTCATTAAGAAATGTTTCATTTATTACTTACCAAAGTAGTGTAAGCAAAACATTTGGGGTCTGTGCTTTTGTTCATCAAAATTTACTCTGAATTAAATTCCATCAAACACATGCTATACATTGTCATAAGTTTAAAGGCCCACATAGCAAATAAGTATCTGCTGCAATGAGAAGTCCTCTCTGGATTATTGTTTGCTTTGAGCATATTAGTGGAGAAGGTTGTCTCAGCTCTGTCCCACAAAACCTCTGGTTTGCATTAGAACTTGTTGCACCAAACAAAGAAAAACTGCATTCCCAGCTTTTGAAACCATTGAACAATTTCAGAGGAAGTTTCACCATAAGTGCTTTCTATCTTATGGCTCTCACCGTGACCCACAAGTGCCCACCTGAGATGAAGCCATGGACAGCTCTGGGAATGATCCATCCCCTCCTCCTTAATTTTAAGGTTCAGTATCAAAAATGGAGGAAGTTCTGAAACTTGGAACAGGACCTGGATGTCCAGTCAAGAAATCAACTTGATATTGCTTTGAGATATATTGCTTTGAGTTATTAAGCCTTAACAGGAGGTACAAAAAGTATGGTACTTCAGCAAATGCTGACCTGGCTTTTTTGGGGTATGTGTGCTGTGCATTCTCTTCTTCTGGTTCTTTCTAGCTAGTAAAAGAGACTCATTCAGTCAATTTTTGGATGAAGATGGTGCGCCTTGTATTTAGTATGCATGGGAAGTCGTAGGTGAGACACAGAATTTGTGACTCATCTCACTAATATTCCCTCCTCCTGATTCCAAGAGAATGTAGGCATTGAATTGTTCTCTGAACAGACTAGATTTAGCTTTGAACTTTCCTCTTGCCAGGTTTAATAGAACACAACATGATAGCCTACAGCAGCTTTGCAGTAGGATTTACTCAAGTGACTCTTCAAAAGCTGAAGAGCAGAGGGAACAAGTCCATCCTTGGAATGCTGTTCTGTACTCCCAAAAACCCAAATTCACCTGTAACACTTTTTTTTTTTTTTTTTTTTTTTTTTTTTTGGTGAATGAGAAGAATTTATCCTTCAAAAACTTTAAAAATTACAAATCTATTAATCCACTACTAAATTAAAGGTCTTGTTCCTGTGTCAGGGAAAAAAAGGGTGCTAGACCTTGCTAATAGCTTTTCTGTTGATGTAAAGTAGAAGTTACATTTGGCCACCAGAAAATGAAGAGAGCTATATAAACCAAGAAAAGAAGAGGGCTCCCAAGAACCTTTCACTGAAGTTCAGGAGTGAGAAAATTAATTGTCTAACCTCCAAATTAGAAGCCCTCTGTGTGGATCCTCAGAGTTTGCTGTTTACCTTTCATGAAATGCTGAAGTTTACAGCTTTTCTCTCAGGCATTAAAGCAAGGATTTCTCCCAGAACCATCTTTTTCAGTTTTAGTAAAAAATGATAAGGTTTATTTCCCATCTGTTTTAGGACCTTTATCTTCCCCATAGACATAAACAGGTTTCAATTTGCCCGTTGGCCCCCCCCCGATTACCAGCAGTTCTGCTTGAGTAATCTCACAGCTCGAAGAACTGGCATGAGAATAATATAATTTCATTTGGTATTGCAAATGTTCCTTCCTTTTTTCTTCCACATGGTCTTTCAGAGTCAGGGAGCATTTTATGCTCACTGATTTCCCTCCTACATCATCATTTTGCACTGTCAAGTGTGCAAAGAAGGAGCTAGAGAGCTGTTTGGTCCTTTTATAGTGCTGATAATCAACATGCTGCCCTTTGTGGGGCCGTCATGTTCAAGTATGGGATCCAACACCTTCTGAAGAAAGCTGACAGCACTTGACTTTGAATTGCTTTTCCTCTGCTCAAGACAGATGCTGACATTGCCTTTCTGACTTCTGTAAGGAGACCACAGTCTCAGTTGCAGCTGCTGTGAGGAGCAAGTAAAGCATGAATGTACTCAGACACTGCAAAGACTGCTTATACACATTTCAAATCCTCTTTCAGGCCATTCCACTAAAGTTTCAGAGTGCTTTGGTTTTCACATGACAAAAATTGATGTGAGGAGAGTTTTTGGGGTTTCTTCAACCTTGTGCTTATGTGTCAAAGATATGTGTGTTTATGTCTTACCCTTGTACCTACCATTCCTTCAAGGCATTGACTAGACCACTGCTCCCAAACAGCAGGTATATATCCTGGTACCAAAAGACCATTAAAGGAATTGGAAATATTATCATAAGTGCTTGGACAGCATGATTTTGCTGTCCTTCCCTCAAAGAGATGAAATTTTTTTCTCTCACCTTGTGTTTTGTTTTTTAAATCTCTGGTGTTTTCAGCTGCCAGGAGGTGGTGCTGATGTACTCCTCTTGCTCAGGAGCCTGTGATGCCTCTCAGCACACAGGAGTGAGAGGCAGCTGGATTTTGGCAGACACCTACAAGCTATATGGTTACAGTATTTGGTTACATTTTTACATCAGTTAAATTTCATGTCACTGAAGCTACCTGCTAATATTGTGCTGCTGTATTGACTCGGCTGTGAGGAGGAGCTGGACTGCTTATCTTCTGCTTCTAAAACACATTGTACCACCTTCCAGGTACCAGGTTCCTCATGTGCAGGATGCCAGTCTTGATATCTAGAAAGTCCCTAAGAGAAGCATTAAAGATTAAGCAACCAATAGATATGAAATGCAAGTGTGAGTAACTTCTGTTGTAAATGCAACTGTTTCTGAGTGATGGACCCAAGTTTGAATTGCAGTGCATGGGAAAGATGGTGATGTTTCCTTGGTACCTCCCTGTGTTATTGTGTTCCCACTGGACCTGTGCAGCAACTTCACCTGCTGAAGCAGACAGCGTTTCAAGTCGATAAAACCAGGGTCAGCATGATCTTTTACTCACCTACAATCATCCAAACAAATCCCTGTTACACACTTGACCTCCCAGAGTTAGAGCCCATTTCCTCTACATCAGTCTCACACCTCCTTGGCCCTTGCTGATCTCTGCTTCAGGCCCAGCTAGTCTGTCACAGCTCACAGTCTGTCTTGGCTCCTGCTGCTGTGACTTAAGACAGCATCTGCCTTACCTTGGACTTGAGTGTGATGATCAGGTTTTGAAGCTTTCTTGTTTGGGTTCTGCACCCTCAGCATGGCCCAGAGCACCAGGGTCCTATCACTGTGGCTCCTATCACGTCCTGCTTGCCTTTTTACCCTGGACCTGGACTATCCTGCTGATCAGTGGTTGCTCTCCTCTTTTCTGCCCTTTGATGACTAATATAGATTTGTAAAAATTCCCATCTACTTGTAGAGCCTATTCTACAGAGGCCTGGGCAGCAGCCCACAGTCACTGCCTGGCAGAGGCAGAGGGGAAGAGCTGGTGACTGTCTGGTGTATCAGCTCTTTAGGTTCTCCTTAGACAGTCTTTGACTAGACCCAGCTTGCATTTCTTGGTGTACAGTTAACTTGTTTCTCCCTGTGGTTTTCCTTCTGTGTTTTCATTGTCTGACACACAACAATTCTTCATTTAAGTTTTCTTGTGAATCTTTTCTTATATGCAGAACTCATCTTTTGGCTGAAGGTCTGTTTCACAGTCCTGCTCTGAGGTTTCTTGTCTCTATTCAAAATGGCATAATCTGTAACAAGTGTACCATGTAAGTAAGTTTAAAATACATTGATCTTTATTCCTGTCTGTGAGTGCTTGATAGGCAAAGAGATATTCAGAAAGCCAGTGTCATAAAACTCCTGTGAGCACGAAAATGAAACTCCTACTGTTAAGCCACCAGTATAAAAGACTTGACCTCATAAGGGCAGATAAATCTGTGTGTCACATAAATTCCCTCTCTGGACACTAATGCTCAGATTCTCTGCTTTTCAAGTACTTCAGAATTTCACATATGTATTTTTTTCTTTCACATAAAGGCCTTTCTCAGCATGGCATCATGACATTTACTCCCTCCCTCTGTTGCAAGTCTATACTAAAGTTAACTGTAAATTCAGCCTTGCAAGTAAGTTTAACTTGTAGAAGAATTCATACTCTTCAAGGAGGTTTATGGCATTTTCAGAGGTTTGGTTCTCTTTCACACGGCCTCATTTAAAATACTGGACTCTGAGGCAGTCTTGAGCAGTGAAACTCATAACCTTTCCTGTTTCTGTGCAGATGGAAAGAAGCTGGTGCCCTGATTATTTTAATTCAGAAATCTATGGAGAGATAAATACAGCAATGGAAATACCAAAAACCTGGCTGTACAACAGTCTGTTTCAGTAAAGTCTTCTCTATAAGAAGGATTAAATAACTGCATCTAGGATCAAGTTAAATGTGAGCATTTGATTGCTAAATAGGAGAGGGTCAAAATCACTATGGCTGATAACATGCTGAAATCTAGAAGAATTCACAATATCCTCTGAGCTTCTACTTCAATGCAAAGAACTGCATTTGTGGGTTTGGGGGTTTTGGCTTTTATTATTTTATTTTTAAAAGTGTTTAAATTTTTTAGAACACTATCAGTTTGCTTAACCTGGTGGTTGTTCCCCTACCCCTCCCCCAGCACCATTTCTCCCATTGCAATAGAAGATTTTTTTTTTTTTTTGGTTGACATTTTGTTGAGTAAGTGCAAATAGCTTAATTCCTTTTGTGTCTGACTCACTGATGAACCCAGATATCTCCAAACTGTTATTTCAGGAAATACCTCAATTAAAACAGGCTTATTTTTTCTTGGCACAGTTCATCATCAGATCAACTTTTTCAACTTTCAATCTTGTCAGGTTGTCTCTAATCCTACCACGTAAGACTGCTGTGAGTTACTCTTCTGCAGCTCAGCATCACCCCAAGAAGAGGTGTTTCCAAGAAGCTTTCTCATTAAGAAATGGCAAAGCTTCTATCCTTAACCTCTTATGTTGTGACAGTCCTATGTCAAAATATGCCTCAGATTGCTTAGGGTCAGGCTTTGTCTTGAAGTATGACAGGAAGATGGAACAGGATCTTTCTGGAACAAGTAATTTATGCTATGGTTTACTTTCTGCTGAGAGACCAGGATAAATTAGTCTAATTTACATTAGGAGAATGTTACATTTTGTTTTGATATCAGGAAAAGGTTTCTCTCTGGAGTAAATGCAGCATGCATAGTCATGGAGTGTCTTTTGTGGAGCTCATGCAAGATAATTGGATGTGTGGGGGTCCAGAGGCAGGGGACTGTGTGTGGTACAAGGAGGGATAGGGTAGAGCTAAAGTTTTCAGCCTGGTGTCTGCCTCTGGCTTGCCCAAAAGTTCACTGATGAGGGAGGCTAGCGTGACTCATTTTGGTGCAGTAGTGGTTTGTTCTGGGCCAAAGTCCTCTCAGCTTGCCCTTACCATGGGATCCAGTGCTGCTGTAGGGACAGAAGGAACAGGCTGGGGAGGTGCAGCTCATCCTGCACTTTGATAAACTGGGCTTTCTGCACCTGAGCCTCAGTCCTCACATGCCAGGAGAGGTGTAGGAGATGCCAAACTCCCCTATCCTCAGAGAAGGACATTAAAAGTCTCCCTGGCAGCTGTCCTACAGGACCCCTTAGGCATCTTTTGGTTCTACATTTCTAGAGTTATGTTACATGATAAGCCAGAAAAAAAATTAAACCTCCATAAATATATTACCTATGACCCTGGAAGTGGTAGTTTTGCAGAACTCCTTTCCTGTGCTTTTCATTCAAGGTGTATTGTGCTGTTCATTATAGTATGTCAGAGCAACAATAGCATTATTCTCTTATTTACAGTTCTTCCTTTCTCTTCACCAGTGAAAATGAAAAGGAAATCAATGCCATTAAAGAGAATAATGACAAACTCACCTCCTGCAAGGTCTGTGCTTTTATATTTTTTTCTGAATTCTCATCTCTGAATGTACTTGTACAAATGCAATGGAAGAACAGAGGAAAACTCCAGGAAAGCACCATTGCAAAAGAGAGATATACTGTAGTATGTCACTGAATCTGCAAAAGGCTGAAAGCAACCCCATGTCCTGCATCCCCCTCCACGCCCCTGGCCTTTACAGAAGTGTGCTATGTGATTAGAAATGTCAGGGAGGAAGAGCAAGAAAGATCAAATTAAGTGACACAGGAGACAAGGGGAGGTAGTACAATTCAGCAGCAGTCAAACAACATTCAAACTTCAGTAACATCACTGTGTCTTTCAGTCAATCTTTGCACCACACTGTGAAGCCTCAGATCAAAGAGCTGTTAAAAACCCACCAAGGAAGTTCTCCATCAGGCAGGAGCCTGTGGTCTCTCACAATTTATTAAGTCAGAGCAGCGCCTAACTTGGAACTGCAATTCTGAACTAAAACCCTTTTAAGAATTTCCAGATTGTGAGCAGAGTTTGCAAGCACAACATCTGGAAACCACTTTGGCTTTCAGAAGTGAGAAGGCTGCAGTATGTCTCTATATTCTCTGCAAGAGCCTTGTTCCTCTGTGCTGCATTGCTCAATGAGTAATATTGACTGCTCAGTTCTTTTAGAGTGTGAATTTTACTGAGAAATGAGGTAACGGGGATAGAGGGCGATATATTTATCCAGCATGATGCTTTTGCTTTATAATGAGTGGGGCAGCCATACAGCATTTAGAGTTGCTGACTATAAAGGATGAAACAAATCTCATTTGCATACTACTCTCAGGGAGAGTTTCATTAGTGAGGTTCACCCTCTCTGTACTGTACCAGTCCGTACCTCTCAAGCAACCCCGCTGGGCTGATGGGAAGCAATTTAGATGGGCTCAAAAGTGGTTCAGTAAGATGAAAATTTTCAATGGATAATTACAAGGCCAATATTTCATAGGTCTGGCGGCATGCTAATTAACATACTTTGACTAGATCTGCCTGCAGCCAGAGTAGAGCCCATTAAGGAGTAAGCTAGAAAATGATGTAGTAAATACTGTGAGGTAACTTCATCCAAAGCCAGGCTGCCTATGTGTGATATGGCTTGAAGGTGCTGTGTTTTGTCTGGATGAAAGGAAAGCTAAGCTAAGCTGAAATGAAGAAAGATGCAGTGGTAGCTGTGAGTGTGACCTGGGACCTGAATGTCCATCAGCCAAAAATATCAGGGCAGAGAGTGTTGGGTGTGGGCTGCAGTCTGAGGTTGAATGTGGCAAAGAGCACCTACAGCAAATGATGTTGCTGGCCCAGGAGCAGAGAGTGGTAGGTTTTGACGTGGTTCATGATTGTCACAGTAACAAAGTTGCACAGCCGTTTCCTGACCCGCTGCAGTCACTCATGGAGTTGGATATCTTTGCTTGCCAAAGGAAAGAAAAGCATGTAAGGGGCTGCTCTGTGCAAAGCTTTTGTGTTTGTGTGCAACAGAGAGAGAAAAAAAAGGGTTTAGTTAGTCTCTCTTGCTGATAAAAAAAAGTGTTGTTGGCCTCTCCATTGAAAGCACAGAGTCTGCATTTGTTGGTGCAATAATTTCATTACAGCACATTCAGGTACCACTTGGTAATGCTTTTGATGTACACACCTTGCAAGGGAATTGGTTGAGACTTTCCTAGTAAGCACTGCATCCTGTATCCTCAGCACATTTCATACATCATGGCTGGTTTCCCCAGGGACAAAATATTTCTGTTTCAGCTGCATTACTCAAGAAATACACCTGCTCCTTTGTGTAATCAGCACCATCTCTACAGAAGGGTAAATAGCTACACATTTACCTGATGCAGCAGATGTTAAACATGTTTGCAAAATGACAAGTAACGATTGAGAATTAGCTTTACAAAATCCTCTATAAATGTTATAAAGAAATAACATAGGTGACAAATACAGCTTTATGCAGTTTTCTCCATTCATCTGCATTTTTTCTGTTTACAAGTAACAGAGTCCTGGGTAGTCTGCACATGTAAGAGTGGGTATGTACTTAAGTGCTTTAAAACCCATTTTTCCTGAGCTACTATACAACCTCTCTGAGTTGGTGTGTATGTACACATGCATTAGAGAAATACATTCACAAATATAGGGGTAAATATTTGCTTTGTGTATGAGTGTGTGGTATGTAAGGTTGCAAAGAAGGAGGAAAGTAGAATCACTTGCACGGTACTGCTGCTTTTGAAATATTGCTACCTTTAAAACACTGCCAGATCTTCAGTTTGATGGAAGACTTTACTGAAGAGCAAGATGGGAGCCACTAACAGTTTAGTGGCATCTTGTCTTTCTGAGAGGAGATGTCTCCTGGGTCACAGTGAGCTCAGCAGTCACTGGTAGCTGGAGAAAAAAGTATAACCTTGCCTTCTTCATAACCTTGTAAACTTGTTTTGCGTGCAAGTGTGAGATCATACTAGAGTCTTATTCCCCCATCTCCCCATCACTAATGTTCTTCCTGTGGGCACTGCAGTGATGTGCTTAAGGACCTTAACAAGCTGTTATGTTCCCTTTTCATTCAACCTTTATGTTGTAGAAAATGTGTATCTGTATCTATATTCATATCTATATATCTATATATACATGTGTAAATTGGTATGTACAGCATATGTGATCTTTTAGGTATATGCTTATGTATTCAGTGCACAACTGAATCATTTTGTAAAGACTGCACATGTATAATTTTAAAACAAAAAAAAATAATACAAAAATTATTTCTGTTCTACAGTATCTGATGTTGATTTGTACTAATGCATGATTCCATAGGAATTTAGAGGTATGTGTATTGGGATACATCATGCAAACCTGTTTACCTTATATAACACTTGGTTGCATGATTAAATGTGTGTATGACATCATTCTGTAATGCAGTGGTTGTACACTTTTAGAGTAACCTCCCCAGACATCAGGCTAAGTTGTTCTCAGCAGCTGGAAGGTTGAAAGCTAAGGCACAGCATGTGCTGTTTATGCAACACTGCTACTATAGAAGAGAAACCTGATGTTTAAAATCTGTAAAAAAGATGCTTCAGCAGCTGTGTTACCAGCCAGTAAGTGTGGCATTCCCTTGCTGCTCCCTTCAGCCACAGAAGACCATAATTGAATAGCATGTGAATCCTTTGCTGCCTGAAGCATCCAGGCAGCAGACCCAAAGGTCCTTTCAAATCAGGGTTTTACAGTTCTTCCTAAGTCACAGGAGATGTTGGTGCTCTTTTTGCTTCACAAAGGCAAAACCCCAAAAAGTTGTGCAAAGAGTGATTCAGCAAGAAGATCAGTATAGCAGAGACATAGGGACAAAAGAAGCTGCCTATCTCATTAGTAACACAAGTAATACAAAAATCATGAAGACTTCACCCTTCTTTACCCTAGGGGTGTCACACCATCTCACACATGATCCTACCTCAGCCCTTTCAGAAAATAAGGGGGTTACTACTCTTTCCTGCCATCTCTGCCCTCAGACTTGTGTGTATGTGTATCTTGTCAGGGGATAGCACTGGCCACTCAACTCCCTTGCATCTGGTAAGGGGTGGGAAACTTCTTGGTCTAATAGAACTTATCAGATAGATTATACTCTATTTTCCTCTGTCTTCTATCATTTACGACCAAATCTACCAAAACAGAAGCTTTTCCCTGCTGGGAAGGTGAGAGTAGCATTACATTGCTTGTGTGTTGAAAGTTGTATACGTTCCTAAATGATCTCCCTGGTTAGATACCTCACTGATGTCACTGGGAAATGGATGAAAATTACTGCTTTTGTTTGGTTGCATTATGTGTTGTATATCTGTACATCTGTTGCAGGTTGTAGAGTGCTGTGGAATCAGACAGTTCTTTGTTTTCAAAATATTTCCTGAGTTTGAAGTGTAAGCTCTGATGCTCTAGCACTGGCATAAAATCTGCAAAGTATGGGTTTGCAAGTCACCTGAGTTTCAGCATGACTTATCTTTCCTTGGCCAACTTCTCGTTGAATAATTGGTGCCATCCATTACTGAATTTAAATATGGAATGATCAATAAAACAGGAAATTCTGTAAGTACCTTGCGCTCAGGACATAACAGAGGAAGTACCTCTGATAAAAGGCCCTTAGATGAGAGTTTTCTGATTAATTCCTTTCCTGGTCCCTCGTCATTCTCCTAAGGACTGGTGACCGCTGGATACAAGGCTCTTAAGCCTGTACTGTTATTTCTGTTTCAGTTTTGGTTATAACGTCTTGCAACACACTGGGATGGTGGCATTCTGTTCTCCCTGCCTAGAGCATGGTTATGAAAGAGAGGGGAGCTGGGTCAGACTGAGCACAGAGTGGTCCCACATCCACTGACAGGGCAGAAAGCCTCCTGTAGGGTCTAGAGAGAGGCAGTGCTCAGGGGCTCAGCCACACTGCTGTTGGATGAATAACAATACCTCAGGCCCAGAGAAAAACGTATTTTCCAGACGCCCATCTTAAAGCTGGCAGAAACCCCTGCTCTTTCCTGGTTTTCAGGGGAGGTTTTGTTGGGTATGACAGTGCTGTAACTGCTCCTTGTAGATAATAGATTTAGCTGTGTGATAAGCGTTGTATTGCGTCAGTCTGCTTCAATCTTTGCAGGTGGGTTTTAAAGATGCACCTCAACTCATTTACTCCGCTGGATGATCAAAGACCTAAGACTGCACTGAATGTTGATTCTTTGCTCTGTTAGACATTGCCCAATAGACATTGCTTATTTCTCCTCTGTCATAGAATCTCTTTGTTACTTTAATATTTGCACTGTGTATTCTTTTGAGTTTAGACTTTCAGGACTCTTCAAAAGCAAAACAAAATGGCATTTCTGCCTGATTAGAGATCCACCATGAATATGATTCTAATTCTTCCGTTAAAAAAGTGAAATGAAATCGTTAATGAAACTACATTTTTCACTGCTGTGCAGGTATATTTTATAAGGCAGCCCAAAATACTTCTGATGCTCTCATGTTACATTTTGACTTAGTAGACCATTTCTCAGATTCACTAAGGTTCCAGCGAACACTAGCATCCTGCTATGATATTTTTTGGCTTCTCTGAGTAAACAGCAAACAGTCTTTTGTTTTACTGTGACAGAGCTCTGCTATGCCACCCACTGGGACATAGCCTGCCCCTCATCTCTTCTCCTGACCTTATCTTTGTAGGGAGCTTGGCAGCTTCCCTGCAGCAGGAGGGAAATGACAGATCCAGAAGTGCTCCCTGCTCCTCCCTGCTCTCCATTAGCTGTGGGCACTGCCCACAGTACTGCTGCTGTGTCACACCAGCACTGAGATGTACTTGGTGATAAAATGACTGACTGCTAGGACTGTAGGACTAAAAATAAAGCAGAAAATATTTCTTCATCTCTCACCAGAGCACACAGGCTCTACCACAATATATTGGCTATTTAATATTTTCAGCCTCTCTGAGCTGGAGAATGAGTTTTCAAAGTCCTGCCTGAGTATCGCTAGCCCTGCTCCAGATGAGGAAGAGTGCCTTCAGTTTTTAAGCAAGGCATCACTTTAATCTAAAAGGCCCAACAAGTTATTCCAATGCCATTTCTTTGAAAGCCACACCCAGCCATTCTACTGGAAGGAGAGCTCTTCCTCTATATTCCACAGGAAAGTAAAGAAAAATTTGGAGGCTGACTTTGAAGAGCATTAATTCGCTGTTTTCATTTTGTGTTTGGCATGTTGTACAGGCCCATCCATAAGCAATTGCTCTGGTATTCCAAATTCTATTTTGTTCAACTACACATGTTTTGTGAAAGTCACACAGAACTACACGTACAAGATGTCTGCATGACAGAAAAGATGAAGCATCAGAAAGATTAATGTAATGGTAAAATATGTACAAAAATAACAGTACTTTGCATGCACACTGAACAGATGAGTTGCTCATTCTATAGTAGCTGACTGTATAAAGCTATTTATGCATAAATCACTTAGTTCAGCCTGACTTCTGCATTGATGGGACATAATTGCTCTTAAAAAGTTTTATGCAAGACTCACAGTCTGTGAAATTAAAGGAAGTTCTTTTGTTTAATTTTGTATTTCAATCAACTGCCAGGAATATCACAATATTAGAAAAATACCAGTTTTCTCCTAAAACCTTTTTATAGATAGTATTAAACCAGTAAGTATATTAATGTATTATGGCAAAATATTTTGCACTGTGATATTTTTCACTTTGTATCTGGAATTTATGGAATAAAAGCCAACAATGTTGTGGTAAACGGACTAATTTCCAGGAGGAATGATGGCAATATTCCTTCAGCATCATACCTGAGTTGCAAGACTCTTCTTTCTGAACAGAGTTAGATAACTCAGGTATTGGAAACCTCTGGGTCTTGTGACTGTGGCCTACCTGCCTTTTGTTTAAGAAATTTGTTGGTCAGGCTGGGATAAATGGGGAAATGTTTCTTGTTTCCATCATTTGGGAGCAAATGCACGAGGGAGGAAGAATGGGTAGAATCCCACTGCTCTTCCATGGCTCAACATAGGTGTCATAATTTAGCATAAGTACACTACAGCAGTGAACCTCTTTGTTCTGGCATCTAGGAAGGAAGAACAGCCTCCTGAACCACATCTGCATCCATCCCCAGTACTCATGATGGTACAGCAGCACTTTGTCCTTGTGACAAAATGAAGGCATCAGTTGTTGCTGTATTAGGGATTGTGATTAATGCAGTCACAATTGCTGCTACTATCTGCAGTTTTAATTAAAGCACCAATTTCCTCACCTTCTTTTACATCTTAGGTTTGAAACAATTGCTCAACAACTTAATCTTGTTTTCCAGGCTTTTTATAGTAGGAACTATAATGAGAAGTCCCTGCACAATCACCCCTTTATCCGTTCAGCTGTTTATTTTTAAATATATGTCAAATTCGTCATTAGCATATATTCCAAAGATGGTTAATGTTTTGAAATTGGAGAAGCAGGCAGAGAGCTGTGAGCCAGCCTGGCAATGGCTTTAGTTGTGTATTATGTATTTTAATGTGTAGCAGGCTTTGTGAACTGAAGAGGGAGATGGAAAGTATTCTCAAGGTCCATGGACTTCCGTAAACATGAAAAATAAATTGTTTAACCTTTTAGGAAAGCCTCATGTGCTGCAGTGGCTTGCCTCAGACCTCAGTGGCAGATGAAGGAGCTCTTGCTGTGTTTGAGCCTGCTGGGTTTCCAATGGTTGTGCACAAAAGCCTCTGATGATTCAGTCTTATCCTCCTCTGTGGTACTCCCAAATCTCTCTGGGTCCTCCTGATGTCCTGCTGACCAGCTGGCTTATCCTTAGCCCTCTGTGTAGGGGTGAAAGAGGCAGGGTTGAGGACTCTAAGGAGGATTTGCTTTGCAATTGAAAGGGAATGATCTCAAACATAACATCCTGCAAATGGATCTTGAAGGCACTGCATACAATTACTATAAATTATTGAACCAAAGTACAATAAAAAATACATTTAATGCATTGAGTACAACAGAATGAAAATAGCTACTCTTCCCCTCACAGTCTCTCTTATTCATGTCACAATCTAGCATGGAGTTCCCACTGCAGAGAAAATTATAGCAGGAGGGCTATTTAACTTAGACAGGGTTCTGTGTACACAAACATCACAGTGTGTGATGCAGGGTGATTGGTTGTAGCGTGGATAGTTTTATCTTTGGTTAAACTTTCATGCTGTCAGATAGTATTTCCCTGCTTTGAATGGTAATTGTCTTCAAATGTTGTTAGGCAACTGCAATGCCAGTCTGATAGCTGTGTGATTTGGGACACTTGATATGCCACTTGCTACTGCAATAAAGTAATTTTAATTTGGTAGATTCCTGAAAAGGTTTATTCTGTGTAAATGACCTAGCCAGGCTTGTAAGTAGCATGTCCTCCACCTTGCCTTCCCAGTGAATCAATGCTAGTTGAAAGAAGAAACAGAGGGTTTTCTACAAATCTACCCCGAGAAAGTCACAACAGATCTCCTCTCGAAATTCATACAACAGGTACAGAGTTGACGTCAGAAGGAGAGTCAGAAAGACCTGAAGTGTCACTGTGTTTGGACTGGTGACTCAGCTAAGGGAAAAACAGGTGATGACAGGTAAACAGATATGATGAATGACACTGAAGGTGGGAACATGAGCTGTAGGGGTATTGGCAGATTAATAGGTGTAATCATCGTAATTGTATGGGAATCACTTGAGTCATGACACTCCCTGTCAGGTAAGTGCAGAAGATCATTCATAAGCCATTGGAAAGGGTTCAAGAAGCCTGTAAAGAAGCTTCCAAAAAGGACAAAAATGAATTGCATCAAAGAGCAGTTTCAGAACAGTTACATGCAAATAATTGTACAGTTAGACGTAAAACATTTTTCTGAAAGTCTTTCTTCCTTCTTTGAATAAATGTTGAGGCTGTATAAACAGTGGATTAGGTGTTTGGAATAATTTACTCCAATGATTTTAGTATTTCCTCCAACAACCAGAAGAAAAATAGGAGGCCTGTTAATTTTAATTTTATAAGATCCAGCCACTAAGCATGAGGAATGGCTGAGATAGATGGCTATGTTCAGGCTGTGCACCTTGCTCCTAGGTCCGTGGTACTCGTAGCTGGCTTTCTAACAAGAGGGGAGTGTAACACACTGATGTTGCTGTTTCACAGTGCTGGTACCTTTTTGAATTACTTTTTGTTGCAGAAAGGAGTTTAACTAAACTAATGAGAGAATTGGCTTGGCAGAGAATGGCAGTCAGAAGACATATCACAGGATATCTCCTGCTGCATAGGGATGAAGAATGGGACAGACATGTCTAATTATTGCCAAAATCTGCAGCTGTAGGAACACCTTCTTGCCAGCCACATGCTCCAAGAAATGATCATGTGCACCCTTCACTGCTCAAGTGGGTGCTTTATCATGAAGCTTGAACTTTATCTTGCAAGTACATCTTCTTTCAGCTGCTCTCATTGGCACATTTTGTTGTTTACTGTGGTTGAGACTCAGTTAAAACATGACAAGCTTTGATAGACTATGTAAGTTGTTTTTTCCTCTTCTTGATAATACCTGTTGCATTTTGCAGTGCTCTGTAAAAAATGAAGGCTCTTTGCTTATAGTGAGAACCAGTCAGAAGTGAATCATGACACACAGGAAATGGATATTGTTTACAGATTTGATAATGTTGGCTCAAATGTCTGCATAAAAAGTTCTCTTTTGACTTTTGCCAGAATCACAGTCACATCAAATGGCTTTTGTGTTCTACCTTGGGTAAAATATTCACCTCGTGGAATTTGCCAAAACATTCAAACAGAGAAATATTTATGATCCACCAGAGGCTCAGTAAATCCCAGAGAGGCTGGTGCCTTTTTGAATGCAATGCCTTTTCAGCCTCTATTTTTCAGGCTGTACTCTCTACTTTTTAATTTGGTAATTTCCTCCACTCAGTTCTGGTTTTGTTCTGCTGAGCCTGTGCCATGGGAACGAACTGGCTTTGCTTTCTGCATGGGTGGGCTAAAGTTTCCTTGGAAAGTGTGGCTGGGAGTCACTGACACAACTGCAGCCCATGGCCGCAGCATCCCTGAAAAGTACAGGTTGCTGTTCTCACTTTACAGGTGCCTAAATGAAAGCAGAGGAATTAAGGGATTTGCCTAAGGCCACATAATAAATCAGTTGCTTCTATGGATTAGTTACAGCTCAGGACTCCCCTGCTGCTGACTGCCAGCCCTGCATTGACTCCGCCACTCACTCCACCTTTTCCAGTGCCACAGGGATTGTTTTTGCCCTACTAGTTTAGAGGACATATAGATGGTCCTACTCAGGATGTAAAACAATCCTGCTGCAAACTCTTTTAAGAGACTTTGCTGCCCTTATGCTAGGTGAAAGATCTGGGGTGAATGGTTTCTGCTTGCATGATTCTTGGCACTGTGGACTTTATGTCATGGCACATTTTAATGACATTTCTCTGGTAATGTGAAGGTTGTCAAAAATGTGCTAGGTTAAGCCATGGAAATCCGGATTTCTTTCCATAGTTTTTATTCAGACCCAGAAAGTAATATTATATGTATCTTGACACATAACCCAAAAGCCAGGGTAAAAGTAGGCCTGTCCATTGTGCAGTGTGGGATAGTTAATCATCGAATGTAAATTGCTGACAAAGACTGGCACGGAGCAGGGCAATCATCCTGCGCATGCTTCCTTCTGGAGATGTGCTCATTTCTTGGTCTTTGGTGTGAACAGTGCAGCCAGCAGTGAGCGTTTGGAACACTCTGTCTCCACCAACACAGCTGTGGTTTTGCTCCAGCAGCTGAGGGGGATTGTAGGAAAGGGCGTTATGTAAGTGCTTGAACTGGGAGCACTTCTGTGTTTACACAAACCAACAGAAAATGTGACATGTACATGGCTGAAAAGAAAACCAGCAGTTAGGGTGTGAGCAGAGCTGCCTGTGACATGTAGAGGAGTACCTAAATAGAGGAGTAAGGGGTGGCAGGGAGAAGCCATAGAGGCAGCAGAGAGTATCTACATGAGGCAGACATGCACGGCAAGTGGAGGAAGGAAAGGATTTGCTCCTGCAGGGTGCTGAGCACTTTTGAAGCCCACTTGATTTCAGAGGTAAAAGGGAAAATCCTGCAGTTAAATCTGTATAAGATGTATCCTAAGTCCTCCTGAATTTTTCTTCTTATAGTTACTGCCGTTTAGTAGCAAGCAATGTAATGTGAGCAGATTCACTGTGCTTTTTTCCTTTGCAATGCTAAATTGTTATAGCTTTCTCATCAAGTGCTCTGACAAAGCTCATCCAGAAATGCACAGCAAAAAGGCTGATGTTTGATGCTGTCACTTTTATTGCCTCACTCAATAATACAAGAGAATTTTTCATCCCTGAAACACTTTTTCTGGCTCACCCACATAGTAATGACAACTCTATAATATTTTTCTCCCTAGGAATGATATTACTAATATATTCAATGTCTTAAGTAGGATTCCCTTCATAGTAACACCTTTCTATTAAAAGGGCCTATCTTCAGGTCCATACAAATATCTATTATTGTTTGTGCACGTAACACAACTACTCAGGTTTCATGATAATTTTATATACAGGATATGAAGATGACGTTCACCTATGTCCACAGAGAGTAAAATCTTCCCTTCAGGCTCTTCCTCTCCTCTGTTTCAGTCAGTGGGATGTGAGCAGGGAGGGTGGGATCAAGCCTTAGAACAGCCATGGGAGAAGCATGGCCACGTGCAGAAATTTCACCTGTTGTTCCCAGCTGGAATGGTGTGTGTTTCTCTGTGCTTGCAGATGAGTGGTTGCCCTTAAACTGCCTTGTTGTTTGCAACTTTTTTCATAGCAGTGAGATAAATCAGAGTGCTGTGTGAAAAGCAGCCCCCCCTCACAACTGTACAGACTATATCAGGGTGGGTTTTGTTTGTCAGTGCATTGCATGGAGGCAAAGACACACCATTTCTGGCAGACGTAATCTTGCTCTGCAGTCCTGCTTTATGTAGAAACAAAAAAATCTTCATTCCTATTGGCTGCAATATTAGGAAATGTCTGAAAAAGAGCATGAACTAACCAAGCAGATGAAAACCTCATGTGGACAATGCATAAAAAGCGAACATTACAGATGTTTTCCTCTTGCAAGGTGATGTATGATCAGCTGCACAATAATTTAAGTTATTTATATCCTCATAAGAGGATTGGAGGACTGTTTCTTCCAGTGTGCACAGGCTTTTGATTTTGCATAGCTGAACTGGAACATATTGTTGACTGCCACTGCTATGACACTGAGCAAATCCTTAATCACAGCCACTTCAATGGAATAGGTTATCTGTAATCTGGAGACATATAACTTCTTCAGCAGAAGATCTGCTGTCATTAAATATAGAAGATTAGCTGACACAAATCCTTTTGGGTAAAATATCTTCCACTGCACCAACCTCAAGTGCATCATACCTAAGTGCAACTGTACGCAGATTGAAAATAGAAAAATATTTAAAAATATGCATATGCAGCTATGAAATGTCACATTTGGAAGTAGTGTAGTTATGCTGCTGTGTTAAAAGCCATGCAAATTTACATCTTTATTGTAAAGAAAGTATTGATGGTACAAATGGGACACCAATTAGTTATTTTTCCTGTTATATATTATAATCTCTGTATTATATAGGATAAATTTTAATGAAACTGAACAAATTTGTTGTAGGCCAATTCAGTTTGTACATGAAACATTATATTAGCAAGATGCCTGCTTCAGATAGGAATTTCTAGGGGTCCCACTGTGTGGTTATTATGCATTTTTTAAAAATAAAAGTTCTTCAGAATTTTTTCTTGTTTGTTTGTAAAAGTATGAAACCAGGCCACTTTCAAACCCCAAACTGACCATGGCTTTCTAAAATACGATGCTAAGGACCACTCCCATTACCAATTCTCAAGACAAAATCATGTGGAGGGTTGAATGCAGGCAACCCTCTGGCCATACGTGGAGCTGCTGACATGTTTAGATTAAGCCTTTTTTTTTCCGTTAGGGATGTATCATTGTCTTTCACTTCTAGAAAATGTTGTGTATTGCCATGGCAGCTCACTGCTGGGCTACTGTTTTGGAATGACAAAGCAGGGAGGTCAGAAAAGCAGCTGAACAAATGAGTTGCTCTCAGAGCCCAGAGGTCTCATTATGGGAGCATCTTGCATCTCTCTGTCATTATTATTATTATTATTAGCCCCAAAGAAGCCTGAGGTATTCACCAATGCACTTAGTGCTATACTTTCATAGGCATTGATACTTTTTTGTCAGATGCACTTCTCTGTCAATATTATTTTTCTCATTGTGGTGAACAAGCTGCAGTCAAACAGCCTTGAATACTGGACAACTGAAATAACAAAGAGAAAGAGAGAAATAATTTTTTTTGTAACTGGAAGAAAGAACATTGCACAGAAAAAATGAAAGGAATAGAACAGAATAGAATAGAATAGATAAGTAAATATTACCCACATACCATACTAATATATATATATATATATATATATATATATATATATACAGCTGAAAGGACATGCAGAAAAGTATCTAGGCCCTCAATTTGTTTTTTAAAAATAATATTATTCCTGTGTTGATGCTGTATGCAGCCATGGTAGCTTGGACTTATAAGAAGGTCGATCTTTAACTACTCTGTGAGAGGGAAGTCATTGGTTTTTGAAGTGCTGGAGATGCAACATCATCAGTTCTGTGAGCTGCTTTAGGGGCACGTTGTTGTCTGTGACCTTTTCTTCTAAAAAGCAGGGTCTGAGCTGAGCAATATGGGTGAAGTAATGCCCAGTAAAGTTCAAATTTATAGCAGTACTACTGCTGATACTTGGAAGTGACAGTTTGGGGTTGAGGCAGGAGCTGCTGAGAAGAAGGCAGTCCATGGTATTGTTTGGGCAGTATCAGGGGGCCTGATACTCAGACACTGAGTTTTGAGAGAAGAGAAATACACGGGCTCTGGAACAAGTAGAAAATATATCAGGTGAGTCATCTATTGCCTGTTAACTTTTGTTTCTAGATTTTGTATAGTTAATACATATTTTTCCTATTCTGCTCACAACTTCTGTATGTTAGGTTGAATGTTGGGAGAACATAGGAAACCTATATGTATAGCAGTTTTCTATCAGTAGGGTTTTTCATTAGTTTGTCTTAGTTTCAGGGTTGTTTGTTTTTTGTTGATGTGTGTGATCTTCTGTGGAAAGAATTGTTTGAGAATATTTTATAGGAATGTTTCTGACTTAGGAAATTTCCAGCAACAATAATTTTTACTTTAGGAAACTAAGTAACTAATAATTTATTTAAAAGTAATGCATTTCCCTTGATGGGATTTTTCACAGGCTCTGAGATATATAAATGAACCTTGAGAGTAGCAAGTGAAAAACTCAGTCTGTATACTTGTGATCCCCCACTACTCACAGTGGGCTGTTTGCGCTGGCGCAATAGGCATATCCAGCTCACAGAACAGAGTTCCAAATAATGCAGTCTTTGGGTACAAGCTCAAACTGTCTTGCCCAAAAAACATTCTAGGCACTGTCTTCTGAAGTAACCATTATTGAACTCCCAACCTTCTTCCAAATACATCCTGCAACCTGCAGCACTAAAAACTTCCTTGTGTAGATGGTGTCATAGAGAGTAAGAATTATAGAAATCTTAAACCTGGGAATGTCTGGGTGTGGAAGCACTGAGGGAAAGTCAGGAGAAGGGCTATGAGAATGATGTGTGCTGATGGTCAGCAAGATCTCAGCTCAAATCTACCTGCAGCTTCCCACCAGGACTGGGAGACAAAGGGCAGTGAGCCAACCCTAATGGAGGTGGGGATGGAGAAACTGACAGTTCCTAACAGATATAAAAAGAGTTATATAAAGCCAGTACATGGTCACCAACATAAGAAGAACACAGAAGATGAAAGAACCACTTGACAGCTGGAGTTCCGTCTTCCCAATGTCATTGCAAGGACTCCTAGATACAGCACCTGCACGTACATTGTTGTCTGGATGTTGGACAAATAACTAGGGCTCACACATTTTAGAGTTGGGAGTATGCAGATAGGAGAAGATGAGTATCAACAACTGGTTTTGTTTAAAAATAAAACCATCCTGTATGGTCCATCATTGTGATTTCCTATGTGGTTGCAAAAATATTGCTGCATTATTTCCTACATTGTTGCCAATTGTTCTGCAGGATTAATGTGTTTTGCACGAGAAGAATATCAGACTTCATGTTTAAAAAATACACTTATTGTTTCTCTCCTTGCAAATTATATATTGCAGTAAATGTGCTGTGAACTTTTTTTTCAAATTTTGGGTTGTATTTATGAAGAACTTTGGAGCTTCATAACATGTGTGGGGGGATCCTGCAGGAGGTGAACAGAGTACATCTGGTTGTGGAAGACGATGCCAGTGCTCCTTAGTATAGAGATACAAGGGGCAGAAAGAAACAGGCAGGGAAAAGGTGCAGGACCAGCCACGTCTGGCTGCCAAGGGGGGACACAGAGCAGGGCTGGGTTGATGTGAGGCATGACCATGCAGAGAATTGCTGGCCCAGGGATGGCAGGAATACACCATACTTGTAGGGGAGGTAGTATTTCACTGAATCCAGGAGGGACTGGAGGATACATGCCAGAAGTGACTGAAAAGGATGAAATGGTCTGAACTGAATAAAATTCTGGGAGTTGGAGATGGAGAAGATCAGGCAGCTTTTCAGAATCTTCTCTCTGCGTCTGTGAAATACACTCCCTTGGTTTTGGATAGGAGTATATAAGGACCCATATATGAACAGAGAAAGGAATAGTAAGTTTTCTGTTGTGAAAAAAATATGCAGAAAATTATATTCCATTGAAATAACAATAATTTCTCTGGAGAAAAGATGGATGAATTAAGGAATACACATTTTAATGTAGAAACTGGTTGTAGGATTGGGTGTGACATTTAGCAGTAATGCCTTATACAGATTGCATTGTAGAAATGTCAATCAGTTTCTGATTCCTAAAGCTGAAACAGCACAGGACTTAAGGTCAGTGCTAATGGTTCCTTCCCAGCTCTGCTGGGTAACCCTAAGGTTCTCCTGTACTGTGGTGGGCAGGAGTCACCTGCATGTTTGTGTCTGCATGTGGCTCTTTGTTGATCTGAATCTGTAGTATGCTGTGTGAACATCTCAAGCTTTTGGTCATGCAAAAGCATCATGAACAGTGAACAAATTGGATCACATGGAGAAAAAAGTCACTGCTGTCCTGGCAGCTGTAATTTTCCTGCACATTTTTTTAATGGTGTAATAGAAAGGTGAAATATTTTTCTTTTGAATTGAACACTGACTTGCAACTTATAATGCAATGGTCAGTTGTTTTTTGTCTAAGAGTATCTCAAAATGTCTCAAAATTCAAGTTAGAATAGGTTTAAATTTGCTCTACGAGGGTCTCCACATTTCACTGAATTTTTTTTAAGGATTTACAGGTTTCAAACACCTGACACAGAACAATGCTGGTGAAACCAGACAATGTGTCTAATTTTCCCCTGGCATTTGTAAAAATAATTTAAATGAGGTTGGTAGATCTGCACACTTGTTTTGTTATGACAGGAGATTTTATTTTTCAGTAGTATTCCAAGAAGGATTGAAATAGAAACAGTCTGAGAAAACCTGCAAAGCTTTCTATATTCATTTTTTTGATGGTCTAGATACATAACTTAAAAATAATGCATCTTGGATTTCTGCTATTTTCAGTTACTGCTGGCTTAGATTAGAATCATGGGAAGGACTGAATAATTAAGAAGGATAATAAAATGTTATTTTTCAAATCTTTTGGTGGATGTGGTCAGGCTGAAAAGGAAGGTGTAATTAATTTACTTTACCCAAGGTAATCTGATAATTTCTGATTTTGTTTCTTTTCCAGTTACTTTACCTGCAGCCATAGCACAAAAATACAGAAACATTCAATTTTGCCACTCTCTAATTTGGTTTAATTCTTTATAGTGAGGAAAAGCTTATATTTAAAATTATGAACAGTTTTATTGCTCCTGTGTTCTGGCCACTGAACAAATCCATGTAAGCACAGCTTCCTGTGGTTTTACGTCATAGCAGCTTACAGACACCTGGGCTGTGCCTGTACTAAATTAAACACTAAAGGTGTTCAAGACATTTAACACTCTGTCACTTGAGACCAGCTGGCTTGAAATGAGCTTCTAAGCCTTGCTTCTATTCTAGCTTCAAAACTCACTTTATCTTGGCTGTGAGTCCTGACCTGCCTAGAAATGCTTGCTCCTGCCTGTTCCCTTTGCACAGCACCTTGGCTTACTGGAGACAAACCCTGATTTCTTGGGCTTTGGCCAGGCTTTCGATGGTTCCCTTTTCTTGACCTGTCCCGTGGCTCCTGGGCTGCTGACAGTCCTGGCTCCAGCCACAGCCCCTGCCTCCAGGTGGGATAACCAGGCAGAAGAGGGGACTGCAGGCTGTCCCCTACAGCGTGTGCAGTCCCCTATAGGCTCCTCCTCTGCCGTGCTGAACAGGTCAGGAAGGGTTTGCTATATCCACTATGTTTAGATTTTTCCTGTTTAGGACACTGTGGGAGAGACAAGCTGGCAGAGGAGCTGCCCAGCTCCCCTGATGGCTGGGCTGTGAACCGTGTGTGATGAACTGGTTTTGTGAATCTGAATGACTGATAAAATTTACTGGTAGGAAGAAATGTGTCCTTCCATAGCTACGAGAAAATGACATTTCTCACTCGAAAGTCAGGAATCTGTTTCCAGTGAGACACTGCTTCTGTTCCTAGTTCAACTATGCTTGGCACTATGGTACATGAACAGCATGGAAATTTTACATCAAAAAAAAATCTGACCCCAGGATAATCTTAGCTGGTCTGGACCAAATACAAAGATAACTGTATATGGAGTTTGAGGATTTATTCTGTTGTTAATAACAAACAGATTCCTCATGTCTTAAGTTAAAAACAAATTTCAACCTGTAATCTGTTTTTGGAGCTATAATATTATTTTTTAAAATTTATGCACTGTTTGTTAATTAGCATTATTATTACTGCATTGTACATATACACATACTTTTAAAACATTTTATTATACATACACATATACTATTACACATATAATATTAGCATTATTATTATTGTGTTAGCATTTTAGGAAATGACTATGAACTTTTTGCATTATGGGAAGTCTTGGCATGTGGTAAGGTATTTGAGGTATTTGTTGAGCAGATTCCAGTGCTGGTGAAAATGTTTCTGAATGTAGGAATCTTTTCATACAGTCCAGAGGTTTTCAGTGTTTTGTGTCAAGTGGCTGCAGAGTATAATCCAGTCTGAAATGACTGGCATTTCCCTTGGAGGCTCTTCTTTTTCTGATGGAAGCTGTAATATCAAATGTCAGAAGTGAGGATGGCAAAATTTTTTCCTCTTTCTCTCCACACCTCTGCTGAGATGGCCTGACTACTGCAAAAGTTACAAAACCAGGATGAAGAATACCAGGGATATGGTTGTCCATACAACTTTTGGTTTTATACACAGAGATATTATCTTTGATTACATGAGCAATGATTGATGATTAAGGAAGTGGAGTGCTGTTTTGGAAAACTGAGGGTTTTTCCTGCTTCTACAAGAGAGCTGCTGGGTGAGCCAGTGAAATCTCTGGGCCATCAAGTGTTTCGTGTGTTACACTGAGGGACCAATATGTTGAAGTGGATTTTTAACATCTTTGCTGGCTATTGAACTTGAATAAAATCTGAATGATCACACTCCTATTTGGCTAAACTTGGTGAACAGTGATTAATGAATACTTTTAGCAATTCTAACTTCATTTTCTGTGCCTCAGGTCCCAACTGTTCAGTTAAAAGAGCTTAGCATTCATCTCACAACAACAGCATTATGGAGAGAAACAAATTATGCTTCGAAAATGTTCAAATGCAGTGCATCTCAAAGGAAAAATCTAGAAGGAAACAAACAATTTTGTGATCTGGGCAAAACCTTTGTATATATGTTTATTAAAATAAGGAGAAGAAAAAAATCTGAATTACAAGCTGAACAAGAAGGTTGAGACAAAATACTGAATAACCACTCCTGTACTGAATGAAGTTGTGATCCCATGGAGAAAATGCAAAAAGATAATGTAATTAAGGAATAGAAGAGAAGATCAAAGGGCGCCATGCTGGGGGGTTTTAGATGTGTAACAGGCAGATGCAAACCCCTGTTCTTCATGTTGGGATGAGAATACAGGAAAAGCACTCAAAAATGCAGCAAGGGAGAGTAAGACAGGTGTGGAAAACTTCCAGGTGTGGAAAATTCTCCATGTTCTTTGCCAGTGTCTTTCCAGTTTGCACCTTATTTTTTCTCTCTTCTTGTCATACTAAAATTTTGATTTTTGTCTTGTCTAAGCTGAGCTTCTCACCATATCTCTTAACCATATCAATCTGTTGGCTGTACTTATTTTCTTTTGTCTGTGGTAGAATTGTTTGTGCATTAAAAATTTAGAGTTTCTTTGAGGAACTCAGTCTCTTTAACAGATTTCCTTCTTAGAAAGGCAGATTAAATCTTGATTTTTTTTTTCAATATGTTGAAATCTATATTCCAAAATACAGGGTTTTTTTTTTAATTTGCCCATTCTTTTTTCTAAACATGTCATTTCACTCTTGCTTTTTTCCCCCAGAAGTTCTATCCCTTCTATCCCAGGTATTGCAATAACTTTTCCCCTGATGATTAGAAACTCCTGATGTTTTTTTGTGCTATTTAATTTCAAAACAATTGTCTAAAGAATAAACCAAATAGTTATTTTCAAAAGAAATTTTCTGCTGCTTTGGTTCTGTGTGAAAAGCTCCACTGTTACAATATCTGTGGTTTTTTCCCCTATGAAAAACATTTTCCAACAGGTCATTTAGTTTTGTTGGTGACCTAGAGAGGTAACATGCTCCTTGATATCTTTCCTGATAACAAGGTAATATCTACATTATATTAAATAGTCCTGTGACATGAATTAACCCACAAATTCTTTTATTTTAGTTAAATGATCTAAATGATCTTTTGATCAGGCTTGAGCCCATATTTGACTATCTTTCAATTTTTGGTGCAAATGTTTATTTTCTTTCTTAGTGCAGGTACAATTTGTAATAATTTTATGTTATCGAGAATGACCTTTATACCACAAGAAAAGAAACAATATTTGTTGTTCTCCAATTTCTTCCAAGTAAAAGAGAATAAGAATTTAAAAAAATAGGGGAAAATTGAGAGAATGAAAATGTGGCTGGCTGGGTGAAAAGTGCAAGGGGAGTAAGAAAATAGGGTTATGATTAGATCTTGACAATGACAAGAACCTACAGGAAATCACAGAAAAGTATGTAATCTTCACCCAAAATATTGTAAGGAAAACAATGGGTCCATAATCTTTCATTTGAGTTTATGGTTTGAGGAAGTGCTCTGATATCTGCAATATGAAATGAGCCTGAGCACAATGTTCTGTTCTCCACAGGGAAGTATCAAACACTCACATGGAAAGGTGGAAATAAGTAGACAACAGCACTTCTGATAAAGGTAGGGGATTATAATGCAAGAGGCATATAAAACAGGCTAAGAAATGATGTTGTTGTCAGGAGCCTAATGTCATTCCAGAATTGTTATTATAAGGAAGGGATTATGTCAGACAGGGAAGGTAATTACTAAACCCCACTCCATGCCAGTGAGGTTATCTGGAGAACCATGTCCACTGTTTTATACTGAACCTCAGAAAAGATGCAAACAAATTGGATAGCATCCATAAAAAAAAATCATTGGTATCTATGAGAAATTTTTGAAACCCAAGCAAAACCAAAAAAAAAAAAAAAAAGTTGAAAGAACTGTGGCTATTATTTTGAAAGTCTGAAAGACAAAGAAGAGACTGGAAAATTTTCTGAGATGCTAAAGGGTTTTATAAAGGCACATGTGATCAACTATTCCACATAGTCAGTGGGCAAAAGAAAAAAGAAGCTATTTAATTTAAAGATGTCTGGAAAGTTTATATCAAAAATTCTTTCTCATTGATAAAATTGTGGAAATCCAGAAGAGGCTGCTTTAAGGATCTGGTGACATCAGAGATTTTGAAGAAGAGCTGAAACAAATGCTAGGGATGGACTAGGAATACTTCAAAATATCTCACCAGGCTTAGTCACTTTCCAGCCATTCATTCTTATGATTTTTGTCTGTCTCTGCTATCTGTAGTTACAATCTGTAAATTTAAAAGGAGGATATGATATTCTTAATAATATGCCAAAGGGCCTCATTAAACCTATCATTGCAAGACTGACCATCTTAGCATTGGATAAACTCTGTAGAGCTCCAGCTCATTTTTGAGAAAAACAACTTCAGCCATCTCTAGCTGGATTATTCCTATTTTTTTAATCCCAGGAAGAGTATTTCTGTGAGCAGGGGTTGGAATCAGAATCATGTTTCCCGTGTTCCAGAACCAGAATTCCCCTTTCTCGCTCTCCATATTTTTTCTCAGTTCTTTGTGTTTTGCTTCAAATGAGACATGAAAAATGCCTTTAGTTTTGTGTAATTTTTTTCTTTTTTTATAGAGGCACATGCAGGTTCTCTGGAAGGGAGAGGAGCAATGATCATTATCCCTTTAGACTGACAATACTCAGGGGGTGTCTCTTCTCACTGCTTTTGGGAGGTATGCCAGTTATGGAATAACTGAGGCACCACTCCTTTTCTTTCATTTTTTTTGCCTGTTTTAATAGACATTCTGCAGCAGCATGGAGGATAAAATTCCTGGATACTTGTTAGATCAAGCCTCTTTTGGGCTTGGATTCAAGGATATTCGCTTTGGAAGAAATTCCGGCCCTGCAGAAGGTAGGTTTCATTTCATAGCCTGTTCAGCCACAGTGGCAGAGTTTCTAAGCAGTAAAAGAAGTGGGCATCTGTGTGCAAGATTCTAGTCAGAAAATTGGAGGGATTCATGGCATTTCAGGCATACGAATGCTATTGTGGATGACAACCTTACTGATTTATTTTTCTTTTATTTTCTGTACTTTGCAGCAAAGACAGCATCTCCTGCCATGTCATGTGAAATGCCTGCTAACATCTGCAAGGCAAGGGCTATTTGTACTTTTTTTTCACATTTAGGTAGTAGCACACATACCCACATTTCTAGATTACAGTACTTACGTCGCCCTGTGTCAAGTTGCATAAATATACTCTGCAGAGAAGGGAAAGTGACAGATACAAGCAGCCTTTTATTATTGAAGTATGTAACAGTCTGTAGCCCTCAAAAAACTATCTTAGGGGTCTAGAAAGGATTCTTGCTTAAATTTTCAAGGTTAGTGAGCTTTTCATAAGCATCATTTTCATGTGTGTAATAAAACAATTATTTTAATCCTGGAATGATTCAAGCTATTGTTTTGTCTCCCTACTACAAAATTATTTGGTTTGATTATTATGAAGGAACGTTCATTATTCTAGTAGTTGAATTTATGACAATTATTGTATTGTTTTGTTTGACCAGAAAATTCATTAGTTTTTCTGGTTTTCTGTTTCAAGCTGAACAAGAGAATTCAATCTTAGATGAAAGGCAAAATGAGATATCTGTGATCACTTGTCTTAATCTCTGATAGAAGGTTTTAGATCTCTGAATGTTGAAAAAATGCATAGCAACAGTACTTCCTAAATAAAAGTAATGGGAATCTAAATTTATATTACTAGGAAGCAGCAGAATTTTTCTGTATTTAAAGAACAGCTTTCAGTTTCAAATCAAAATAATAGCTGCAGCAGAAGAATGGGAAAATGCAAACGTCTTGGAAAAATAAGTAAATTAATAAAATAGATAGGACTTGTTTGACTGGTTGGGTAGTGTATGAAGATTTAAATATTGCAGGTAAACATCTATTGACAGACAAAACTGTGAGGCCCTGACTTCCTAGCACTAAACTGTCACCCAGCATTCAGAATATCTGGTTCTGGAAATATAGCTACAGACAGAAATAACTTCTGTGGTTTTTCTAGCTGTGAAATAGACCTAAAATAAATTTTTATAAGATTGGAAGGACTTCTCTGATATAGCATTTATTTCAAATTAATACAATAACTATTGTTTCAACTAAGGTATTGCATGATTTGCTTTGCTTCACTCCCTAAAACTTGTTTCTCTCTGAAGGAAAGCTGAGCAGTGTATTACCTCAGTTACAACGTGGCTTGCTCCGTGGTCTGGTGTTTGGGATTTATCTCCTTGTTTTTCAGTATTTACCCTTATGACTCAAGAGTCATTATGTGCCTAATTAAGTTTGGTTTATATGCTCTGTGTGTTTTAAGTGTGCAGCACTGTTTCTGGAGAAAAACTACTTTTCTACAAAACTGGGATCGTTTCACCCAGCACAGGCCACCCTGAGATTATTACCTTATCACAGGTCAAAAGAGAACAGATGTTGCTGCTGAATGTAGGGTCGGGAGGGACAGATTTGGTTATGCGAGGCAGTAATACCTTAGCTTCTTTAAAATTGTGCCACATTCTTGAATGTTGTTCAGGGACCTCTACAAGATAGAAAGAGTCGAAATTATCTTGGCCTACCAGCTTTATTAATTGGAACTACCTTTTAATGGCTCTCATGAAATTCATAAAGTTAGTGCCTGTAGTTTCTTTTGGCCAAGAAACTGTTGAGAAATCAGACAACCGAAAAGTGCCCTGTATATAAAGCTATATATTTTTGCATCTTCTTTTTTGTGACATGTGTTGCTAAGATGACAAGACTTAAAAAATACCTTCTAAGAATCCGTAAATACAATTTTTGGGTTTTTCAATTTCTGCTCTTTAAATGCAGTATTGTGAAATAGTCATTACCTGACCATTATTCAGATTTTAATGAGATGGTCATTACTTGAAATATACACATAACTTTAACATGTCTATTTATTTTGAAAGCTGCAGTTCATTATATTGTCTGAATTTATGTATTTATTTAGATTTTTGAAACAATAAACATTCATTTGAACCTAGAACTTTTGACATAATATAGAACTTACCATAAGTGCAGAACTGAAAGTCACTCCTGCTGAAAAACCATTCCTTTGAACATTTTTAGTCTCACTCATTCTACCATGTACAAAGTTCTGAAAAAAATAGTGCTATGTAATGTAATTTGGAGGCCATCAGAACCAGGCTATTTCAAGGTACAAGGAAAGTATGAATTTTAAAGGTGTGGACCCTCCCCTAAGAATGGGCTGGATCCTCCTCCTTTACTTTCAGTCTTTAAAGCTCCAGTCTTATTGCCCCTACTATATCCAGGTGAGCAAAGGTGGCCTTCGAGAATAGACAGTCTCCTTGAGGAAGCCTACAGTTGCCAATTCGAGTGCCTGACAGTCTAGCCAAATGCTCTACCTCTAGGCTGTTCCACCATCACAGTTTTTCCTTTTGGCTTCTTGCAATTAAAATAATGACTCTGTGTATAGTGATGTTTCAGGTTCTTTCCAAGTAGTTGCAGGACTAAATGTATTTCCTTTTGAGGGGAATGGTGTAAATGTAAAGACTGTCAGTACAGAGTGAGTAGCCTGAAGAGCCTAAGAACAGATGCATTCCAGTCATAGGTAAACCAAAATCTGATTTCTTATCCATAACAAGACATCCAGCTGGGAAAAAAAAGGAGCAAAACTATTTGCAAGACACCTTCAGACTTTCTTTTTTCCCCTCTGTGAAACTTAGATGAGAAGTGTCAAGATTATATGTAATGAAACTCTCAGCTAAAAATATGATAATCTTTTTAATGCAACAAAGGCTAAGCACATTAAATGGTGTCATAATTTTTCATCCCAAGAGAATGTATGTGAAAACCTGTGGAAATGTGATAATGGATTCTGATGCTGATGTATGAACCTTTTCCAAAATGTATAACCTCCTCTCCTCTGTGCAAAGAAACCAATGAGTACTACATGTTCAGGAAACAGATGTAATCCTTGCCATAAACATGCTTTTTACAATTTGGCTAACTGCTTTCTCTTTTTGTTTAACTGTCTTTACAGTGCTGGGCAATGAAAATTGAAGCCTTCTGAAGAGGAAGTGTTTTCCCCCACTGTCAATCTCTTTGCATCCATTGTAATGTCATACAACTGACCTGAACCTACAAGTTGAAAGAAGCAATATTCATGCCCTGGGTATTTAAGCAACTTTTCTCAATGAGGTAATAATGAACCTCCCTGCTCTCTCCTTTTTTTTTTTTAAAGGAAAAATCACTGGAGAACTGGTGTCTTTCTTCTTTTTATTGTGCCCAAGTAGCAACTGGGAAACAAGAACTTATAGCCACTTCCCATAAATCCCAAATCCATAGTGAACCAGAACCATGAAGTTTCCCTATGAGGCAATTGTCCTAAAACAAGTGATGAGACAAAATTATAGCTAGACTGTAAGTCTAGAACTTGCCATAATGTGTCTTCAGTAAGAACTGTTGTTGCAGTTGCAGTTTAAGCTTTGGACACTTGCGTAGCAATGGAAAGCTTACCAGGCTCTCCAGGTGGATCATTTCCTCTACATAACAAAACAGCAATGATCCAGATCTTTAAAAAGGAAAAAGAAAAAGCACTAAGCATGTAAAGTTTTTGTGGTATATGCTTAATAGTGAAGATTTTTTCAAAGTGTTTTACATTCTAACTGAATGAAAAGGAAGATATTTCCTAATTCTAAACAAATAAGCATTCTTGAATTTTAAGTATTTACAATTCTTAAAAACCAATTAGTAGTCAACAGAAATAAACTAACCAAGTATGAAGAAAGTTTAAGTAGGAGGTTTTGTACTGCTATTTTCCTACATGGCAATGCTGGCTTACAGTTCCTCATGGACTCTTTAGTCTTATAAAGATTTTCACAGTAGCAGAACACATATTATTAGTTACAAGCTTATTTGAAATTTCACTCAGCTGATGAAATTTATGTTCCCAAAATGTTTTTTTTTATCCCCTGTTGTTTTGGTTAAAAAAAAAAAAAAAAAAAAAGGTCTGTAGGGTCTCCTTGTCCAAAATTACTTTGGTGACAAAGCAGATTTCTGAGCATAAAAGCTTATTTGCATCAACCCAACTGAACAAGTTACATGTTCAGCATTGTATTTCTATTCTAGACTGACACCACAGGAATGAGTTAATATATTCATGTGGAAGCACAGACTACTGTAAGTATAGCAGACAAGCCAAACAATGCATGCTTGGCCTGTGGGGTCCTTAGCAATGCAGAAGGGAGACTATATCTTATTAGCAATGCTTGTTGAAGTCTGCTGGAATGAAGTAATATAATAAAATCCATTCATAACTATAATAAGAAAGAGAAGGTGACTTAGCATATTTTGTTTCCTTTTATTTCTCACATTGGAGACAAGGAAAAAGTGAAAATTATATTCATATAGTCACACATTTCAACCTTGAATCAGTATCTTTCAGACATGAAATCTGTTTTGCTACAAAATTCAGAACATACCCACCTACTCTCCTGCTAAATGTTGTTGTGGGAATAGCTATTTTCTTATTTTGTGCCACTTCCAAAGAGAAGGTTGTTGAGCCTATTATCTTTGGCTGAATGCCTAAGTGGTTTTGGAACCATAGAGAAAGGAGTAGAAAAACAAACTCAGTGCCAGAGAAACTATTTAGCTAGTCCCCCACCTTGTGATTTCAGCTTCCCATTCTTGCTCTTTGCTAACAGACTCTTTTTTCCTTCTGCTAGACTTGCTCGAACATCACTTCTTAGTACCACTGATTTTCATCATTCAGCTAAGAGTTGGCTGGCAATTGCAGAATGTAGATAATTATGTCCTAGTCCCAGGAGTAGCTTAAAAAAGTGGAAATGTGGAAACTTCTATTTTTCTTCTCCTTTTCTTTCTGCTGAAAACTTTCTAAACTAAGTATGTGCATCCCTAGAGGGAATATTTCTCAAAAAATATAATATAGATAATTCATCAAGTTGAAGTATAGAATAGCATAACAAAACTGGTGGAAGAATATTCTGTAACAGAATGCAGGAAAAGCAGTGACATGGTGACATTATTCGTATAGACAAGCACTAGTGAGATGGAAGTTAAAAAAGCTGCTTCTTGCTGTAGGCATGTTTTAGTTTGCTGTTCAATACAGTTTTCCAGTGGCTTTGTTGTTGCTGCTGAAAAACAATAACAAAAATAGCCATTAGGATCATGGAATGAAAAGAAATCTTGTTTTTTGTCCCCTCTGACTTATGATGCTGGAAAAGGATCAGTCTGGCTGCGTACTCAACAAGTTGTCTCTCTGCTGCAACTGTGTTTTATTTTAGCAGTGGTGGGCTCCTGCAAAGGTGTGTGGATGTGTGTAGACTGTAGTGACTTTAGAAAAACAACAAAAAAAAATTATTCTTTCAGGTGTCTAGGTTCTGACTATTAGTTTGGCACTTGAAATCCTGACTGTTTTCCTCTCAGCCCTTATTTTCTAGCAATTAGTTTTCAAGTTGCTTTATTGGGTTTTTGTCAATATAGAGTCTAGTATTTCTCCCAATGGAGATATTTTCCATTTTATTTTGCCATTTTCATTCACTCTATGTGAAAAATGTTGTAATATCCAATGGGTGAAGTCTTGTCATCCTGTTTCCCCATCCCTTCCTCAGCCTCCTACATTTGCACAGCTGTAGATGTATATGACTAACAGACAGCTTCTCTCTTGCTCCATTCATCCTTTCATCCATTTCATCCTTGTTTATCTCCTGGATAAATGATGGCAGAAGACCTCTGATCCCTCTTATTGCATTTATTCCCCCTCTCATGTCCTCAGAATCATATCTGAGGTCCGAATATTAAGACTGGACATGCTTGCAAGTTTTTATTTAAGCCATTTATAATCCTCTGTGTTTGAATTTTCATGCGTCAGTTACCACTAGTAGTCTTTAACCTTCTTTTAACTTCTTCATTTTGCTAAGAAAGTTGGAAGTTTTTCTCTTCCAAGTTTGAAGGGCTTCACCCCCTTTTCTATGTTCTTTTTAATTTTTTTAATATTGAGAAGGAGGTAAAAGAGAACCAGAAAACAACACTTTAAGGTTTTGAGTGCCCTCTCCACCCCTCCAAAGAATCTGAGAGCCCAGTGAGTCAGCTGTGTTATTTCTGTGGAGATTTGTTTTCCATTTGATCAGGCTAAGATCAGTCAGGGTGAGCAAAAGGTGTCTGAGAAGTAACCCAAAATTTAAACCATGCTTTTATGTGAGCTTTATTTTTTTCTTTGAAGATTTATTTTCTTTAATGTTATGAAAGACCAATAGTGCTGTCAACTATATAAGATTAGATCTTATGTTGCAATGGGCCGAGTTTTATAGGATCAGGCAGGGCATGGTGAGGATTTTTCTGGTTGCATTTTATCTTCATAAGTTCATAGCATCAGCTTTCTGTGCTTGCCTTGAGCAATGAGGGCTTACAGTTTCCATTGCATTGTCTCCAGTAGAAGAACAGTCTACCCTTTTAGTGTCCTTCTTCTGCTCCCCAGCTCACAATTTCAGATGAAAGACAAGTTCCTTAAAAACTCAGTGATCTCTACTGATTGTCTGTTCTTTACTTGAATTCAACACCAATGATTCATCTACTTTGGTTTTCTTTCAGTTATGGAAAATCAAAATTGGTTCCAGGTTCAATGTGATAACATTTCCCTGCTTGGAAGTAATGCAAGTTTGATCAATACCATGTTAAAGGAACTGGTCCTGATACAGTAGACTGGCTTTTACTGGTTTTGCTGAAGATTTGAAAACCAGAAAAATTCAAACATAATATGTATAGAATCTGGGCAAAAAACTGTGTCAGTAGATAAGTGTCATACTATGCGTTATGGCATGATGATATTCCTGTAGTGGGTTGACCCTATCTGTATGCCAGCACTGGGGAGAGAAAATATAATGGAGGGTTCATGTGCTGGGATAAGGACAGAGAGAGATCACTCACCAAATTCCCTCATGGGCAAAGCAGACTAGAATCAGAGATATTAATTGCATATATTACTAACAGAATCAGAGCCAGATAATGAGAAGTAAAAACAGATCTAAAAAATCTTCCCTCCACCCCTCCTTCCCAGCTCTATCTCCTCCCCCAGTGGCGCAGGGAGACAGGGAATAGGGGGTTACAACCCCAGTTCATCACAGGTAGTTTCTGCTGCTGCTGCTGCTGCTGCTCACGGAGAGGAATCTTTCCTCTGCTCCATTGTGGGGTGCCTCCCATGGGAGGCAGTTCTCCATGAACTTCTCCAATGTAAGACTGTCCCACAAGAGACAGTTCTTCACAAACTGCTGTAGAGTGGGTCACTCTTCCATAGGGTGCAGTCCTTCAAGGACAGGCTGCTCCAGTGTGGGTAGCCATGGGATCACAAGCCTAACAGGAAACCTGCTCCAGCACAGGCCTCCCATGGGGTCACAGCCTCCTCTCAGGGACCCACCTGCTCCAGTGTGGGTCTCCTCCAAGGGCTGCAGGTGGATCTCTGCATCCCCATGGCCCTCCATGGGCTGCAGGGATGTCGCTATAGGACATGAGACAACATGACGCAGACACGCTGTTGCTCTCAAGGCAGGAAAAAAAAGGGAAGTTTATTTTCTGACTCCAACATTTATAGATTTCCAAAGGTGACATAGGATTGGAGGGTGAAAGTGCCACCTCTCCAGGGACACTGGACAAACCAACAGTCCATCAAATTTCTCCTCCTCCATAAAAGAATGCAAAACAATAGGTTGTTTACAGAAAGTGTGTGAGAAAGTTTGATACAAGAATGCAAACATCAGAAGGCTTAGAAAATCTTAAAAAATGAGGGCGACACAGGGGCACAGCTGCCTCACCATGGGCTGCACCAGGGGCTGCAGGGGAATCTCAGCCCTGGCACCAGGAGCACCTTCTCCCTCTCCATCTGCATTTGGCCTTGGTATCTGCAGAGCTGTTCCTCTCACATGTTATTAGTTATTATCACCATTTCTGATTGGCCCAGCCTTGGCCTAGCAGTGTTTCCATCTTGGAACAGACTGGAATTGACTCTGCTGCACATGAAGGAAACCTCTGGCAGCTTCTCACAGAAGCCACCCCTGTAACCTGGCTGGTACCAAAACCAGGCCATACAAACCCAATAAAATTCCTAATCTCTGCTCAGTTCATCTCTGTTATAAAGATAACACAAAGATAACAATTATGAAAGAAGAAAGGAAGAAAATGCATCAGATGCTCATGGTGTGGTAAGAACAGACTGGAATTACTTGATATTTTTCAGTTAGAATCTGGGTTCTGGAAATGCTTGATGTGATGGTGAGGGAGGAGCACGTTCATCCTTTCTGAGTGGGGGAGATCCTTGAGATTACTGGGGCAAACCAACTTCATTATCTGAGAGATTTCTGCTTTCTGGTCCATGGGAGCCAAGTCTGGTGGCTGTGGGGACTGGTTTTCCTTAGTTCCCAGAGGAAAGGAAGGAAAGCCAGATGTTTGAACAGGCTCTGGACTGAGAGGACTACAAATCTCCTGTTTTTCTTGTCACAGAACTTATCCCAGTCCCAAATGATTGTTTTTTCTGCCTTGTCAAGCAGGCTAGGAACTAAGTGTTGTCACAGTGAATGCTGCTATTTCTGTCCTGAGTGTTAGCTGGGAAAACCTTAGCCCAATGTCCATTATATTACACAGCTCTCCAGGAGCAGTCATTCTAACATGACCACCAGATTGACCAAACAATCAAATGGCTTTGTAAGTTAAAATCTGTTAACTTACACTATTAGTGAGTACACCAAAAGGACATCTGAGATAAGAGCTGTGGGAGTCACCAACTGAGAGGGAAGTGTTTGAAGCTGGATGGGAACTCTCTGTGCTTTATTACTGCTCATTCAAGGATCTATTCCCATGCCTGTAAAAAACTACTTCAAAGCATTAAGACTGTAGTTGAATGCATAGGGGAACTACACGTGCCCTTTATCAAAAGGCAGTCAAAGAGAGGTACAACATTTTATATTTGTTTGGAAGCAGCTAATTTTACATTGTCTTGGGGAAGTACTTCTGCTGGTTCTGTGGCTAGACTCCTGATGTAAGTATACGTCAGCTTCTCAGTAGTAGGGCGATTTCTGTCCTCAAGTTTGTTACTCAGCTACCAGATTATGCTCACTCCAAAAGAAGATGAGAAGGTTGGTTCCCTAAATGGTGAAATAATTTTTCCTGCTGTTTTTTGACTCTTTTGTATTACTGGATTTTGTATTACTGGAGTTGGCAACAGAAAGTTTGATTAAACTGCATGCATCCAATCTTGGGGGAAATAGAGTATTCTTTAGCCAATAGCATGTAGGATTTTATCAAACTGAGATTGTCTTAACAGACTGGAAACTTAAAACACAATAATTCCTGTAGTTCCAATTCCATTTTTAGGCTCAAGAAACCAAATGGTAAACCCGCACCAGTAGGGAGGGAAATTTAATTGGACTTTCTCCTATTTAGAGAGAAGCTAATTAAAAAGTTTCACCAGAATCGGAGCAGGCTGTAAAACAAGAAAAGCGTCATGAAAAGAGGCCAATCCTACCCTCTTAGTATGACTATTTGTGATTGGACTTGAATGAAATGTGTCAAATTGTGTTAAATTGCTACTGCCATTTGTGAGTTAACAGATGCCAATCTGTCAAATTGGACTTTGTTGCTGGCAGTGCTCCCCTGGGACGAAGCTGTAGTTGTGTTTTATGGAGTGTATCATAAGTCTTCTTCTCCCTGTCTCCTCACTCTACTTGTACTCAATGTGCTTTGCAGAAATGAGCTTAGGGGACTTCTAGATGCTTCCACATACCTGGAGCGCTTCCCACAGTCTTGTTTCTGTAAAGGGAACAGAAAGAGGCTGAAATTATGTTGTCTTAATCTATAACAGTAATCACAAATTAATCAATGTATGGTGATAAAATTCTATGGGATGATAGGTTGCAAATGCAACCTATCATCCCATAGAATTTGTCTATTTATCACGTAGCCTGCTTTCTTTGAAATGAAGTAATCACTTCATATGGACTTGCAAGGTTAAGGAATAGCCTAATGATGCTATAAACTAGAAGGCATCCATGCCCGTAAAATATTATTCTTTTTCTCAGACATTTGAAAACATTAACTGGTAACCTCTCAGGATGACCCTTTGAGATGCTTTCATCTGTGTTTGACAGAGTGGGAAATAGATAAAAAACTATGAAAGAACCGAGGAAAAGTCAGAGAGTGAAATTTGTGAAATCATGTACACCCCTCTTTGTCCTTTCTAAGTCAATGACCTTCCCTATGTCCTTCAAAGCAATCTATAGTAGTTTTACTTGTATCTTTAATGTTTCATTCAACATAGTATAAGACCATGAATAATGAAGTTTACACTCTACAGGCAGGGTAGCTATTGATTTACACAAGGTATGTCTCATTTATTAATCCGCAAATACTATGCAAATATATGCATGACAAGAAATTAAATCAATGCCTGTCACTTCTCTTTTCAGTCTGCATGCTTTCATCAGTATAAACTTGACATTAATATTATTTTATAGGAATGTACTTGCTGAGAAAGCAATGATTTACACTGGTGTGCAAATTGATCATATGAGTGCAGAGTTTTTGAAAACAGTGTGTGTAACCTCGACCTGCTGTCCCATGGGTGCCATTTTATAGATGATCTCAGATCCATTCATTATACCAATTGTTAAAGTATAATAAGGGAAAGGGAAAACTCACTTAATTTTTAAGGTCTTGTGGATGGTCTCTATCTGAAAGGTAGAAGAATTAAACGTTAGGGTTGGGCATAAAACCTGCTGAACACAGAGTTTTGGATGGAACTCAGGAACAAAAAGAGAGTTTGTGACCTTTGGGAGAAGAGGCAGGAAACTCAGGAGGACTACAAGGTTGTCATGAGGTCATGCGGGAAGAAAAATAGAAGGGTCAAAGTCCAACTAGAACTTAATCTGGTCACTGCTGTAAAAGACAATAAAGAGTTCTTATTAATCAATAATAAATACATCAGCAACAGAAGGAGCACTAAGGAGTATCTCTGTCTTTGATTGAATGTGGGGGGAAAAGGACGGGAAAAAGACTGGGATACTTAATGCCTTCTTTGCCTCAGGCTGGGTACCAGGCCTCTGAGCTGGAAGACAGGGATGGGGAGCAGAAGGAAGACCCCAAGATCCAAGTGGAAATGGTCAGTGACCTGCTACACCACCTAAACAAACAGAAGTCTGTGGGGCTGGATGGCATCCACCTAAAGATACTGAGGAAGCTGACAAGAAGTTCCCAGCCGCATCATTTACCAGCAATCCTGGTTAACTGGGGAGCTCCAAGTGATTGGAGGTTAGGCAGTGTGACACCCATCCACAAGGTGGGTTGGAAGAAGCATCCAAGGAGCTACAGGCCTGTCAGCCTGACCTTGGTGCCGAGTGCCATCATGAGCAGAGGATTCTGAGTGCCATCACATGGCCTGGACAGGACAACCAGGGGATCAGGGACAGCCAGCATGAGTTCATGAAAGAAGCTCCTTCTTTACTTACTTGATCTCCTTCTATGTCAAGATGACCTGCTTAGTGGATGAAGGAAAGGCTATGGATGTTGCCTACCTGGACTTTAGTAAAGCCTTTGACGCCATTTCCCAGAGCATTCTCCTGGAGGAGCTCATGGCTGCTCACAGCTTGGATGGGGGCACTGTCAGTGATGGGAGGCAAGCATCTACAAAGATTTCTAGAAAAAAAAACAACTTCAGGGGTTCTTTTTTGCTCTTTGCTGGATAGCTTTGTACATGTCGCTATTTTCAGAATACCTGTTAATTTCTTGATATAGAGTGAGACACTGAGACTCAGTGGCCTCTGTCTGAGTAATAACTATTTTGGTGGTAGTATTTATAGCTTCTACTTACTGATATATTAGGGAACAGACATTTTCCTTATCTGAACATGTTTGAGTTTGAGCATGATCTGATACATATTTTTTTGTAAGAAAACGAATGGCTTTTTTTTAGATAGTTGTATGTAATGGAATATCTGCTAAAGGAAAACATTGGGTCATGATAGAAACTCCATGAACAAATTCTATACACTTTTTCTTAAGAAATGTATGGTTTTATTTCTGTAAGCTGTTATTTTTTCTTTCATTTTAAAATCAGGTGTTCACCTTAGCATCTTTAGATATCCTGAAACAAGAAAGATAAAAAAAATTATTGAACTGGAGCCTGTGGTCTGAGCATTTTCTGCATTACTATGAGATGGATATGTCATAAGAAAAAAAATCCAAAAATACATTTTTAAAGCACAGCTTTGAGGACTCCAGAGGTTCAGTTAAGCATTCAGCATGAACATCTGCAGGTTGAATCTCAGACTTCCCTAATGCAATGACCTCATTTCTCTACAAATTGGTCTCAGTACTCAGCTGGTCGTAGGTTAGTTAAAATCAACCTCTCTCTGCTAAGTTGTACTTCAAAAATTCCTTTAGAAGTTTTCACACTGAATACATTTCCACCTGTCAGTTCACATGAACCCATCCATATCTTCCAGGAACAAAAAAAGTCTGAACTAACTGCTGATGGAGTTTTATGACTCATTGAAGCCCTGAGCTACGTGAAACTGGCTTTAATTTCTAAAAAATCAATAATACGTTCAAGCTGTGTGTGCCTCTGATAGTCTTACCCCAGTGAAGAAGCAAATGCACTCAGTATAACAGGTGAAAATAGATTTTCATTCAGTTTTAGGCTGAAGTAGTGCTTCTGAATATAGCTCTGATAACAAAGCTCAGTTGTTGGGTTTAAGTGAAACCATTGTGTAACACATTGCAGGCAGCTGAGTCTGCTGCAATGGAAGAGAAAGACAAAGCCTTTTTGGCAAGGTTTTCAAAATTAAAATTAAGACTTTCTGGAGGTGAATCACTTCCTGATGGGCTGACAATGCTATGAAATCTGTTTGTCTTAAATATTGCTGGTGATATATGAAGCCCATTGTATGCCACAGTCATTTGATGGTGGGTGATTCACAACACAATTTCCTTCCCACTGCAAGCCTTTTGTGCCAGTCAGAGAAAAGAAATAATAATCCATCCCTGGGTCTGTATTGCCCTGTTTAGACCACTCTGGAAAGCTACAAAGTGTCCTGGATAATACAGCTTGAATGATAGGTTTTCATAGCTTTTCTTTTCAGGTATTGTGAGCTTCTCATGCAAACCCAGTATAAAAAATAAACATATCTCTGTTATTGTTATCCTACCATCCCTGCAATGAAAACCACAGCAAGAAAAAAAAAAAATATATATATATATATATAAAAATGTAAACATTTCAAAACTCTGCATTTGCATTGTTCATACCTATGTTAAACATTGCAGCACATTTTTGGTGTACATCCCTTACTGGTTTCTCAAAAGAGTGAGGATTAACATCCCTGTGGGATGCACTCATGGGATGACTTTGCCCATGGCTATGCCTGCAGTAGTTTTCAACTCTTGGTTAGACCTCCCTTAAACCATCCCTCTTGCTTTGATACCAAAAAAAAAGATTCTCAATTTGCCACATTTGTCAGTATTTATTTTTTAGTCTGCCAATAACTTTAGCACTTTTAATTGATTTACCACTGATTCTTCATTACCAAAGGAATTATAATAGATCAATGTACAAGGGATCACTGTACAATTGAGATTGCACTGTACAAGGGAGTTGTGCCTCTCTGTAAAATCACATCTGGACATTGTGGAGGATCTCAGTCTGTCTGCAATGTGTATTTTTGGTAATTAGAACAAGAATAAGGCTAATAGCAAAATCTTGTGATACATCATGAAAACATCACTTTTCTGAGGTATTTTTTAGGATATGTTTTAATTCTTCAGAGTAAACAACATAAAGTAATTGAATAAACAGTGAAAAAAGAGTGACACTAAGCATTGAGTTGTTTTTGAAATGATGTTTGACTTTGTCTAATCTCCAGATGTCACAGAAAGAACAATGCTGCAAGAGAGAATTAGTGTTTGCTATGGGGAAGATGATAAACAGTTTTGACTTGAGTCCTGTGAATATATGTTTGCATAGGAGTCACAGAAATTCAGAACCGGCTGGAAGAGTCAGAATATAAAGCTGGTTGGGAGCAGAGTTAATTTCATTACTCCATTAATCTTACTTCTGAGCTTGTTTAAAAGTAGCAGACTTGCAAATGACTTTGAGTTCTGCAGGAAGATAATTTTAATTTTATGGGGCACTTTTACTCAGAAGTAGGCGTTTTGCAGCTGAAAGCATATGGTGTTGGAATTCTCCCTGTCTGTCATGAGGACTGGATGATGCCAGCTCACTCTCCTACCTTCAAATGCTATGGCACTTTGCAGAGTTTCTGCCTATGAATAATGAACTTTCTTAGAGAAGAACTCACTATAAGAACCAGATACTGTGAAAACCTTGTTACTGGATCCCAATGAGGTTAATAACTACTGTGCAATACTCACCAGCCTCCTTTAGCCACTAATGTTCAAGAGCTTTTACAAAGATTAACCACCTTCTCAGGGGCCTCTGAAAGCACACAGTCAAGAACTGCATACAATTTTGTGTACACAAAATATCAGAGATACTTCCTTTAGGATTCTAATATTCACCTTGCAACAAACAAGCTAGAAAATGGAGCTGTGTCTCTTCAAAAGTTTCAGATTTTCTGAAGTTCAAAGCCTGTGAAGGGTTTCAGCATCAGTTGCAGTAAGTTGCATCTGTTGCAGCAATTTTAGTAATGTAGCAATTTTAATAATGAATATACTTGGTGGAAGCTTCAGACCTGATCATTCAGTGACATTTTTTGCCTACTGGTTCAGTCATATTTTTTTACAGTAGTTAAAACCAAAAACAAACAAAAAAGTTCCTCACAATCATGACCTTGCAATAATATCAGACCTTTCCTTTTCTACTGAAATAGGAAAATGTGGGTAGCTGGTAGATGAGGAATTGTAGCTTACTCAGAGCGTTGCAAAGCAAATTTATTCTTGCTCATATTCTTTGTAAAAGTTGTGTTGAGTAGTTTGTTCTGCAGGTCTGTACACTATTTTAGTCTCTCCTGGACTATGTGACATTCACATGATATAGCAGCAAGTTTCTGCTATTCAGTTCCTTCAAATAAAATCAGAGGACTGAGATACATTAAGTGCATCTGAATTAATAAAAATAATGTTTTATGGATACATTAAATCCTCCATTTGTCAATTAAGAATTCTAAATACTGCGATATCCGTAGTGTATCCAATTTAAACTTGTTCTTAAAGAGAAAAATTTGTTTACTTCTTCAATGGGTATTTAATAATGGTAAACTCATTTTGGAGTTATTTTGTCTCTTTTACAGTTAGCCAAATCTTGCCATTATTACTACCCCCCAAAACAGTGACCAGAGCTGCTCTGGCAGATCCTGCCATTCATAAGGTGAATTGATTTCACCTGTACCTTTGAAGTTTTAAAATCAGTGTGCATTTTTATTATCTCTTCTGTGCCAGTAAGACCTTTCATTTATACCTTTTTTTTAGAAATGCTACAGTAAGACAAATCTCTGAGCCTATGATTTCACTGGAAACACTACCTGGATATTTAATATCCTGTTGAAAAAGCAACACCTACATGTTTTGCTTGATTCTTAAGGAACATCTGTCTGCTACAATGTCTGTTTTTCAGTTATTTCAGTTGCTGGTATTCGAATGACTTATATAATTATCTGGAAGTACACAAGCAATTCAGTGCTTATAGGATTTGAACACACATTAAGTTTCAACAAAATCTGTGAATTCATCAGTTTCCTTTATGAATTACAATCATATACCAAATAATATCAGTGCCTGTTTGTGGGTTTAACTGCTATTATTTAAACAGCTCTTATTTATTATGTCTTGAGAACAACTTCAAATGCAAATACACTTTATAGAAAATGTTAAAAGGATCCTCTTTGCTCCTTACATGAGGATTCAGCTGCAGTGAAAGTCATCTACGTTCTGGGAGAGACTAATTTTTTGTACATTTTTCTCTAACTTTCATTCCCACTTTTTGTGCCTATTGAAACAGAGGCTGAGCAACAAAGGCACCACACACAGCATTCCAGTCATTACTGCTCCTGGTAAAACATACAAGATTAATTATGACCATTTACCTACATCCTTCTGTCTTTACTGATTTTAATTCATCTTTACTCAAGTGATATTTTTTATCCTGAGGAAATCTCTGCCAGAAGATGCTGGCATGGTTAAAGGGGGGCATCACAACACCTTCATGTGATTGCTGGAGCAGTTTGCTCAGTGTTGCATTAGAGCCTGCTATAGCAGGGCCAGAGGAGGTTACAGTGGGTGCCAACCCCTCAGGTGTCTGTTTTATTAAGGAATATACTCAGCTAACTGAGATGTCAAAAGGTTAAGAGTGCAAAATGGCAGGCCACATCACCAGCTAGAAAGACACATTGCTGTCACCTTTGCTGTGTCCTGCACGTGTGTGTGCACCTGGTGGGTACCCAGTAAGTACCTCATTAACAATAATAAATAAGAGAACAGTAAAAATCTTCAGCAAAAACTCCAGCATATTTTTCAGTTCAGCTTTCCTAGGAATTCAGCAAACATTTTGTCTTAGAAAAATTGGTGCCAAATTTTCCCTCTTCAGCACTAATTACTCTGTTAGTTCTCTCTCTTTGTTGCCCCTTCCCTGCATTTTTACCTGAGCAGAACCTACACTTGATTAAGAAAAACTGTGGTGTCTTAGGTACCATTGGATGGCTGCTCATGGTAAGTGCTCCTGGTTTAATAATTTTTGTTAACTATTTAGTTGCTTTGCTGGTCATTCTTTGGAGTTTGTGGCAAAATTTTTAGTTACCAAGGAAACAAACTTTTGGTAATGAAAAAAATCATTATGCAAATATTGTCTTTAATGGGAAATAAGTAAAGCTAATTTGTAGTTTTCATAGCAAAACTAATAGAAAAGGAGAAGTTTAGTAATTACTGTATCCTACTGTATTTCCACACTGGATAAAGTAGCCATGTTATGGTTCCACCATTGTGGAAAACAGATGACTAAGTAAAAATTATTATTTTCCTCTTACACTGATTTCAGTGGCACTGCTTACAAAAGACATTTTTAATCAGCATGACTAAGAAGGCTGACAGAATCAAGCAAAAACATGCAGTGCCATGAAACTATTAGGTCACGCTGCATCTTGAACAGAGAGATCCTCTATTCAAGGGAGAATGGATTTTAAATGCTTTCTGTTATTTATAGTTATTCTTTCCACAGTATGATGTGTTTGAAAAATTTGCTTGTTTAAAAAAAATCATGGGGAGTCAGTACACAATCTGGCATAAGTAACTCCCAATTAAAATAAACAGAACCCTGAGTAGGAGGAAAAGAAATTCAAAGAGGAACAACTTAAAAAAGACATGAAATGAAATTTTAAGCAGTCAGATACTAGTGCAATTAAAATTACTAACCTGAAATTAACATTCTGCTAAGGGGAATATAGTAATTTAGGAGACCAGATAATTTTTGGTCATATTAACGGTGTCACATGGTCATGAACCATTCCCTTATCTAATATAGTAACACTCTTGCAATATGGAACACATTTGCCTTTTTAATTACTTAGCTGTGAAAAAAAATTACACTTTTATCCCCAGTGGATAGCTAACAAATTGTGACTTTTGCTTTGCTTCATTAGAATTGGGTAAACGTGACCTTGACACACTTCTTGGAGCTTCATCGAATGCACTTTTGGCAGAGGAAAGAGTTAATGACTGTGAATTGCTGTGTGGATTCTCCAGCATTCCCCAGAACCCTGTAGTTAGCAGTTAATTTTTTTTCACTGTCCCTTCCTGTTACTGATGGATTTTAACTTTCATACTTCTGGTTTTGGGGACAATTCCAGTCTGGGCACATTAAAGGGAAAGGTATTATGGAAATAAGATAAGTGCATTTAAAAAACTCAATCCATATCTACCTTGTGACAAAATAAACCAAACATAAAGCATTCTTCTCAAATTTCTGCCTGGTAGTGGTACTTAAGAATACAAATTGGCAAAATAAAATCCCAAATGGCTTAGGATGAGCTGGTTTATGGCTTCCACAGTTTGCCTTGTCATTTTCTTTTGCAATCTGAATAAAAGAAGAAGAAAAAAAAAGGAATGCCATGCCCACCTATTTTAGAACTATATATACCCAGAAAAAAACGGAATTCATGTAATTATCTCTTAAAAATGCTGCTTAAAAATGAAGCTTTTAACTCTGCATAAACCAAGGCTGGGAGATCCATGAGATCACCCCAACAGACTAGAACTCAGGTGATTGTATGTGAATTTGCAGTGCTATGGGCTTTCCATATTAGTAAAAGAGCCTCTTTACTGCAACACAGATTTAGGTTATCCTTTAACATGACTGGAAAAGGTTCTTCTTGTCTTATGGCACAGAACCATGTCCCAGCTGCCTCTCTCAGGCTCTCCTGCTGGTATCAGAAAGGAGCATATAGGGTCCATGGAGTGAGATTCAAGCCCTGTTCATCTTACATTGACATCAACAGCATTTGTGGATTTTGGGAAGTGTCACAGTTTTGTCAGATCTGTCAGATCAAGGTATTTGTCCCAGGAGCATCCCTAGATCCCTAGGTGTTTTCTGATGCTGAGAGTTTTGCACTCTGCCTATTTTTTTTTCCTCTGGTTTGATTATAAGCAGCCACATTTTCAAAATGGAGATGCTCTATTTTTGTTTTCCAATGTTTTCTGCAGGGTCATGCACACCGCCTACATGCTCCACGTGATACTGAAAAGATTTTACCGAGGCACAACTGACAGTGGGGCACAGCACAGGCTTAATGAGGTGGTTCTTCTTTAAAGACTGCTCCAGAAGGGCAGCCATATTTTGCCACAGTGAGTTAAGATAAAACAAAATAAACAAATGCTTTGATTTCACCAAAAGCTTGACTTGTACTCTTGATTACTGGTGAAAACAATTGGTGATCTGTAGTAATTTCAGGGTTCATCTGGAGGAACTTCTAACAAAGAGACAGTGGTGTCCTAAGTAGCCTTAACTCAGTTTCACAGCTAGTAATAGGCAACAGCTCCTACCACAGGCATCAGTTCATGCCTTTAGTCCCTCAATTCACCTCAAACAAGCCCCACTTGTGTAAGCTCTCTGTTGGAGTTCACGCTGGGCCATTATCCTCTGTACCTGTAAGCAGCTCTAATCCTGCTTGCAATTGGCTGCTTGTGGTCTCCTGTCCAACCAAAACTCCTCTGTATACAGATTTTAGTTTTTCTCATTATGGGGGATGGACTTATCCTTTTAACCAGGCTGTTTTAGTGGCCTGTCACACCCCCTGTTATTAGACTGTCTTGACCTTCCTTAACACACAGATTCATAAACCGATATGTGCAGAACCTTCTGCTCAGTGTCCTCATTTACTCCACAAGAAATACTTTCTCTTTCATGTAGCACACCATATCACCCACTGACACCTTTTACTCCTCAGACCTATCCCAATGATTTTACCATTCCAATCATAAGAATTATTCTTTTTTAATTTTAGTGTTGCCAATTAAATCACATTTCTCCTTATCCACGGGAATTTCCATTTCACTCTTGTTACCCTGGCATTTGGTATCCAAGAGACCAAACTATTTCTTGTCTTTGAGTTTGCTGCCTTTATAGTTCTGCTGGTTGGCAAGAAATTGACAGTGACTTCATGTCTCTTTGCTCCTCTCTACACGTGTGTTCCAGCTAGTCTCCAGCTAGGGCTATGCTGCTTGCACATGTGATGCAAGCTCTGCAGTTCACACAGGCCTACCACGCATGTTTTTGCTGCTCTAAAAGGAAAATAAAACATAAAGAAGGCAAGTCACAGCAACTCTCTTCCCACGCGTCATTTTTATTGACTAGTTATTGACTATTGTGCTATTCTTGCAGAGAAAAGACCAAAATACCTTTTGTACTCTCCTGGTGTCCCACTGACCTGCATTAGGGACCCTCTGTGTATTTCTCATCATTACCATTCTTATGCATTAGCAAACAGGGAATCAGATTCCCAGATTAATTTTTAGTAAGTTTATTTAATCCACATAAAACACCTCCCTTTTAGGGTTTCTAAAATGTTCAGGTCTTCTGAAGTCTCATTTTCCAACTTTTCCTTGCAAAAGAAAGCTAGAAATCTCTAGAGTTTTAGTTTGTTTGTTTTTGTTTCTTTGTTTGTTTTGCTTTGTTTTTGGTTTTTGGTTGTTGGTTTGTTTTTTTGTTTTTTTTTTTAATGAAAACTGAGACATTCATTTCAGGAACTGGAGCTTGAAGAAAAATACTATTATCAAGAAATAAATACTAACAGCGGGGAAGCTGGGAACACTATTACCTTGTGTGCATCTTAGGAGCCTTGGCAATCACATCCCAACTTCTTGTTCAGAAAAGTTTGCTGATTGACTAGAACAGATCTTCAGCCTCAGTGGCAGCCTTCACCTGGAAACTTGGTGAAACACATTCATCTTGGTCAGTCCCTACCTGGGGTGGTGCAGAACCATGCACGTACTGAATAAAATTGCTGAGTTCGGACTCGAAAACTAAAATTTTCGAACTCTGAACAGCAGTTCTTCGCTCTGGATCTGAATTTCAGTTCATATGTCCAAACAGATTTAAGTCAATATCCTTGGTATAAACAGATCTAAATCTATGGGGAAGAGAAAGACATATTTGAAATGCAAATGGAAATAATGTCATTCTAACTCTCCCTAATGAAAATTCAGACCCTGCAGTTAACCCACACCGTTTCAATGCTGTTGAAGAGAGTTTCTTCATGGATCATTGGCAGCTACTTCCCCTAGAAGGATGTTGGTTGAGTGTTAAGCGAAAGTGACTGTCCAGCTTATCCTTAATGCTCCTTGTCATGATAGTACAACTTCATTGCTCTTTCCTTGTCTACTGTAGTTTTAGGCAGTTCTTTACTGTGACCATGCAAAATATGATACCACTGCTGAATGACTGATTCTGATCCTAGCACACTGGCATGCATGTTACTTGTGGAAATGTGAGGGCTGAATTACACTAAAGCAGATGTTCTCTGCTCAGTGACAGTGCAGGTGAAGGAAACCAGCATAACAGAGTGTGGGAAGTGGGTATTTTTTATTGTGCTGGGGACCTGTACCTATGACTTTGACAGTTGAGGGTGCTTAGCTGCTCTCAAAATGAGCCCCAAATATTCTGCCCTCAGCAAGCTTTTATTGCTTCAGCTCTGATTGATGGGTTCAGGGAACTGGAGCCTAAAGATAAATCTTTAATGGATCACTAAATTGTGACTGCCAAGCAAATTATTGTAGGTTTTAGAAATTGTACTACCTAGAAGACAACATATTTCAGGAGTGAAATTTTATGCTGGAGGGAAAACAAAACAACAGCATTTTCAGTAGTGGTTTTAATGGCTGGTTTTTTCAGAATGTTTACTTGCTGCTGTCTCCTTTCTAGTTCAGTCTTCAGCATCTCTCCTTTCTGCCATATACCTGTTAGTAAGTTCGTTTTATTACCCTTATATTATTTTTCAACTTCAAGATTTTTTTCCATAGTTATTAACTCTAAAAAGAGCACAGATACATTTATTTTTGAAAGGAATATTCACAGATGTCATATAAGGAAGTTACTCTTCATGTGTGTTTAACCATCTTTATGAAGAAATAGCTTGGACACAGAAGGTGTGACCTTTTCTTTTGTCACTTTTGTCTTCATAAACATTTAATGTGAAATGTTTAAAGGCTTAATATAGCTTTTCTATACTTTTTTTTTTAATATACTTTATACTTTTTCTACACTCAGAAACCCAGATTTTGCAGCATGCTCACAAGTCATTTATCTGGACATGGAACCTATTTTTAAAATAATATCAATGTCCAATACCTATTTTTATGTTGAGCATGTGTTGAATTGCCTTTGACAAGGACTGGAAGCAATTAGGTTTAACAACTCTAATAACATCTCAGGTATTGCTTGTCTATGAATTGCTGCTATTGCTGTATAATAACAAACCTGGAAACAGTACATATCTAGATAACTCAGCCATTAACCTCTCTGTTAACAGGTCTGTTTAAAGGTTCAGAGGATGGCAGGTTATGTTTGGAGCAATTTTGGCTGTGTGTGAATTAGATTGTTTCTCTGCCATTATTTTTATGACCTAATTTGTATATCAAAGTTTTATGCACTTTTGTGTGATTTATTGCTGAAGCAAAATTGTCACCATAAGAAAACACACTGCTTCAGAGTTTAGAAATATATAATGGTGCCCTTTAATTGCAATGCATAAGAGACAATATTTTAAGATATTTAAATTAAAAAGAACCACACTTAAATATGCAGGTAGAAAACAAATTCATGGAAGGATTTTAATAAAAAAAAGCCTGGTAAAAATGTGACAATTTAAAAGACAACTTTTGCTCAAAAATATTGGGAAATCAGGAATCAGCATTTGGTAATAAAGCAAAAATTAGAATTTGTAAACTAATTTCAATTTTGCAATGAAATGCAAATAGCACGTGTATGTAATGAAGCATGTGACAAATGTTGCTACAGATTTTGGCTTAAAAATGGACATGAAGTTGACTTTGATTCGTTATAAAAAGTGGAATATCTTGCTTCTACACCTGAAAATATGTAATTTTTCTGTTGTTAATGGTAGTGTGAATTTGGATGAAAGAAAAAGAAAAGGTTACACAGTCACATTTCATTAAGCCAACAAAATATTGAAAAGAACATTTTCAATGGTAGTATAGTAGATTTCTGGGTACCTTAGATGACTTTTAGTTTTATTTTGCTTGGGTAAGCATTTTGTGATCATTACAAAGCCCTGACAGCAATGAAATGAAATGAGAGTCTGAAATGAAAATCATTAGTTTGCTTGAGATGTCTTTGAAAGAACACAGAGAAACTGAGGTTTGCAGTGTATTATCCTCCAAAATACAAAATTTTGCATAACAGAGGAGTAATAAGTCCCATTTATAGCCAGGAAAGTGAATCAAAACTTTCTAAAAGAACAGTGATGGACAAATACATCCTATGTAGCAGTAATTTTACTTCAGTATATTGTGCTTTTATTATCAAATGTACTGGGTCATGTGTTGTCTTTGGTGTTAAACCCCCAAAATTTAAGATGCTGTTTTAACTGGGGTAAGGGGCTTAGAAAATAAATATTTAGCTTAGCTTTGCTGGCAACATGGAATGGTACCAGACTTTGAAATCTCCAATTGCTCTCAATTAGTCTTCTCATGTTTGCTGGCTTCTGAGGTGGAATAAAATACATTTTTAGTGCTAGGATTTCTGAATACATCCTCATGTTCCATAAGGGCTCCTGAAGCATGGATAAGAAAGTAAAGTCTAAGTAAAGTCTTCTTAGGCAGCCATAGAGAGGTGAAAAGTTTAGTGGTCTCTCACCAACAGATGCATCTGACTATGGCAACACTGACTTAGTCTGAGTTCTCCTCAGATTCACATAGAATATATACAGACAGATGGAAGAATAAAATTACATTAGAGTCAATACTGGAGAGTAAAAACTGGGAGTGCCAGAGAGTTGTTTTGTTTTTTTTTTTTTTTTTTGTGAAATTCTACTCCTTTGTCTCCTTTGTTTTCTCTCAAACTGTTTTAGCAATGTTGTCCTTATGGCTTTAACACTGTTACTACAGGCAGTCTCATTCCTGGAATGGGCAGACAGGGTCTGTGAGTGCCTAATCAGCAGATAACTCATGTCTCCTTCTGAGGACACATGGACCTGAAATATGGTATCTGTTGGATGCACACCCAGCTTCTTCAGGCAACAGGAAAGACAGCAAAGCTCCTAATCAAGATGTGGTGGTTTCAGTTTGAAACTGGGTGGAAACATCAATTTAATGTAGTAGTTTTGGTATGAAAGAAATTTTTTTTTTTAGGAAAAACTTAATTTAAGGTTTTTCCTATTTTAAGATTTTTTTAACTAATGTGTTATGTGTGTGGTGGGTTTCAGTGCTGGTTAATTACTAGTGTATTCACTTCCTGCTGTGAGATAGAATTAAGAGAAAGGAAAAGCAGGCTCAAACCTTTATAAGGGCAAAAAGAAAATGTTATTAACAGTAATTAAAAGTAGGAATTAAAATAAACTCTTTAGAATTTTTTTTTGGCCTTATAACATTTTCTTTTTCTTACTGCTAATGTAAAGAAACAAAACCTAAATTTTTTAGTGAGTTTATTACATTTAAAATAGTCTTTCTTTAGTTTACTTATGGAGAGAAGTCTCTCTTGTTAATGTTATGGAGACTTTAAATATTTTGTGAATTTGAAAAGAAATGAAAGCTGTCTTTAGGTAAGATGGAATAAATGTCTTTGCACTTAGTAGAATTACCTCTTGCTGCTCAGCATGTTGCCTGTCTTGCAATGGCCTTGCAATGTTGCAGTCTATGCAATGGCCTCTAATTCTGTTCTCTTTTCATTAATAGTCTGTTAGATCTTCTTTTAATGCAATTAACATGGCAGTTGATTTTGGGGATGAAGAAGAATCCAGCCAAGAAGAAGGTCAGGCAATATATTGATAAAGGAATAAATCTCAGTATAATTTGTTTGCTTATTTCTTTATTTCATTAGAAAAGACTGCAGAATATTCTGGTTAAACTAAGTGTGACCTATGATCTTCTCTCAGCAAATAGAAATTCTTTGATGTCCAGTTGCTAATTTTTAGCAGAGTTGTCAGAGTCAACCGTCCCTGTGCCTCCTGGCTAGAGGGCTTGCCCTAATTCTCATGTTAGCTATCAGTGAGCAGAACTATTGAGATTATCTCCTTTTGGAGTAAATCCATTCTGCTTTTCTTTTCTAGGGAAAAATGATGTTACTTGCCCTTGGAGTGGAGTGGAGTGGAGTAGAACTGCACTTCAGTGCAGTTCTGTCTTTAGCTGGATGAAATTCAAGTGTTGGTTAAGGCTTAGAACCTAATACTTCCCATTGCCTGGACTGTCCACTGCTTTGCCATTGGTTTGTACTGTTACACTGGGTTTAGGTAATATTGGGAAGATCAATTGAATATCTCTGGGAATCCTTTACTAGTGTAGCAGAACTTTCTCTTGGTAGTGAGCTGCAAAAACATCAAGATACAACTGGCAGACTAGTTGCAGTTGATTTTAATATACTTTAACTATTTGCTTTAAAAAAAGGGATTTTTTTTTTTTCTCATGGGGGGTATTCTCATGATAATTTAGGACAGGTGATAGGTATATTACAAACATAAATGACCCCTCTAGTCTGCTTTTTTTTAAACTTTAATTTTCTTTTGAAAATGACAGATGTCTCAGATACTTCTAGCCTTAAAAAGACTGTAGGTTGTTTCTGATATTAAGGGTTCTAGTTAATAGTCAATATAAGGATGAAACAGGTAATCCAGATTCATCTCATGTTCCCAATGGGAAATGTAGCTCTCACTTACTATCCAAAACTGTTGTATATTGTGCTATTAAAGATCTTCTGTTCTTCTGCTGTTAGAAGTGTCTCTTACCCAGACAATAGGCACTTCTAATGCTTTTTATTTTATGCTTGAAAATGTAACTAAAGCATGTATGTGATGAAAGGTGATTATATGAGTTCCTAGGAACCCCAAAGAATAAGTGCATATTTATGTTTCCTTTAGTGAATATTATCAATTTGTTTTCCTCAATTTACAGGATCTAAGGAGTGATATGATTATGGTGATCACATTAAACTGTTCTAAATGCCTACAGATAGTATCCTCTGCCCTTGCAGCTGGAATTGCTGTCTGAAGAAAGATTTGAATGGACTTTGTCCTTTCAATACCATTTACAAAATTTCTGTTGTCAGTAAGCAAAATCTATTTTTTATTTTATGATTGTAGAAATTATTTTTTCTCCTTTTGCAACCAGAGGTATTGAAACAAAAAAGAAAAAGATGTGTTTGGTTCTTATGAGATTAACATCAGTGCCTTTTTCATGGTAAAAAAAAATAAAGGAGAAGGCTTCATACATCACTAGCTGGGAAACACTAGATGCACAAATGGGGGCAGAGATGATTCTCTTTGATAGAATACACAGTTGGCAACAATGCAAGAGAGTAGTTTGAAAACTGAGGCTTAAACTTATTCATTATGAACATTTTGGTTACCTATTTGGGACTCTGGTGACAAATTTATAGTATGAATTAGAACCCTTTGAGCTTGTTTGAAACCTGGGGAAGTAGGGTTCCCATGCAGACCTCTATGCTGGGATTTAATTCAAAAGAAAACCTCCAGGTTTTAGTTGTCCACAAGCCATCCAGTTGTCCAACCTCCTGCATGAAGATTCTAGTGAGGGATTGAGCTACCTTGTAACAGCAGCTGTACTACTTAATTGTCTGAGATTTGCTGCCTGGGCTGGAGCAGCCTGTCCAGGAACAAAAGATCCCTTGTGAGTCCTACATCATGTCCTGTGGAAGTGTCTCAGATATCCTGTGACACCTTGGACACACTGTGGTGGTGGTAGCTAGATCCTGCTCCCAGCCAAGGGAGGCTGGAGAGTCTTTCACCTCATCCAAAAGTGCTACCACCTATATTCCTGGCTCTCTTATAGACCTATATTATATTGATTACCATTTAAATGCATGTCTCTCCTATAAATCTTGTATAATATTGCCAGTCTGTGCAGGTTTTGGACATGGATGGAAGGATCTGCTGCCATGGGCATGTTGGCATATTGATGCCTTTGTGGCTGGTAAGCTCAGTATCTCTGTAGGCATTTTAGATTGCATTGGCTTTATCCATGGAGCAAAGAAAGCTTGACATCATATTCAGCCTCATGCCTTGGAAAATCTTATCTCTTGGGAAGAAAGAGATAATATTCTTTAAAGTATTTTTTTATCCTTATCAAAATGCATTTCTGCATTCTAGAGTTCATATATGCTTGTTTCTAACAGTTCTTTTCAGAAAGGACATGTCAATTTGCTGCCTCTGGTTTATTTTCCAGCACAATTCGGGCTGCATGGGTAGAATAATTATGAAAGGTGAACTACACAGTTTAAAACAACAACAACAACAACAAAAAAACCAGCTTGGGACTAAATATTTCTATTGCCTTTGTTTTCTTTCCTGACTAAAAGGTTTTGCAGATGCTTAACATATGAAAGCTGAAGCATTAGACCAGAGATCCGTTAAGATTCAAGTTCTCTTTTTGGCAGAAATTAGTTAGCAAAATTTGATACTGCAAAGAAAGAAGGGAGAGGTAAAAAATGCACCATATCACAGGCAGACATGGTGAGTAGACTTCTGTTTGTTTCCCATTAATCAACAACAAATTGAAATTAAGGGGGTTGTGAAAGACAGAGTAAAAGAATAAAGATTTAACATGAAAACAAAAGACTATATTCAGTGCACATATCAGTGATTTCCTTCTATATTCCACCGTACATCATGATCAGATTTTATTTGTAAAGCAGTTTTGTCTCCTTGCAGTTTGAGTCATCACTGAGAAGAAACCATTGACTGGTCCTTGAAATATTTAGAGGAAATATATTACTGGCTTTTGGAGAAATTATCAGTGATTTAATTCTTGGAAGTGTTCTGTAGTATGGGTTGAAATTTTGTAAAAAGTGCTCACTGCACTCCTGGCAATCCGTTTTGTAGAGGGTCCTTTGCAATTTTACTAGAGTTATGCTTTCCAAAATCCCTCAAACACTGTTAGACTGAAATATTTTGTTTTCATGGAGAACCATGCCCTGTATATTCTTATAGCCCTATACATTTTTATAGCTGTTAGCTATTACATTAGCTGATCACAGTTTAACTACAGTTTTCATAATCTATTATTAATGAGTATTTTATTTTAAGTGCTGTATTAATTTGCCGAATAAAACTGCTGTGAAGTTAATTACTGTGCTGGTTTTCTTAAGGTGAAAATGAGAGAAATTGCTTTGCAGCAAAATTTGTCTATAGAATTTGTTGTGTCATTACAGGATAATGCCAACAACATAATCCCTCAAGAAAGCAAAGCAGTTCTCAGCCTTGTCCTATTGTTGGGGTGACTGATTAAGCACTTGTAGAGCTGAATCCTGGCAGGGCAAAAATCTGCAGCTTTGTAATTTAGGCTGCATTCGATTGTAAAATGAATGCTACACTTCCCTACTCTTTGAAATATCAAGCCTTCTTTCATGTTTGTATTTTGACCTAGTCTGGTCAAATGTGCATTTAAAAATATATTCTTTCCACACATCCAGACACTCCAGGCTGCAATGTCTTTCTGCAGGCAGAATTCAATGGAGGAGGCTCTTTTGTTCTCTACTGCACTCCAGGGATTTCTGATGTTGGCAGCTGCTATGTTTTTGGAAACTTCAATCTCCTCGTGATGCTTTCAAATGTCTTTTTGCTGAAAGCAACTAGAGTCCAATTTAAAACATATATTTCTGCCATTACAATTGACATGGGTTTTAATTTCAGACTGAAAGCACATTGATTTATCATTTGGCTTTTCATGGTGCTTTTATAAAGGCTGTGTTCTGCCTGCCCTGCTAGGAGACGGAGCACTTGGTGAGGCTTTGTGGAAGAACAATAGGTGACTTTGGTGCTGAGAGCCCCTCTGTCAGGACACCTTAGCCCAGCACTGCCAGAAGATGGGCTCAGCTGTATCTGGGCAGGGTAAAAGGGAAGGAAAGAATTTCTGGTCAAGGGATGGCTTCCTGAGAGCCTTTTTCAGATTCTGCGTAGACTATTCTCTGTTTAAATTCACAATGCTCAACTCATCACAGCTGAAAAGTTGTGTAGTAGGAGGCCTCTCCTTTAGCTGTCTGGGCAGAAGTTAAAGCTTTCTGCCACCATAGGTAGCCCTCCTTCTTTCATGTTTAAAAATGCAGAAATTTAACCATCTTTTAGATAATAATCCTTGATGATAATCCACCCATTTTTCCATTAAATGATGAACAACATTTGGTAACCACCATTCATGTATATCCATTGCTTTTGATATTCAGGCAAAATTGCTGGATTTTTCTCAGTTAAAAGATACACTCAGCTGATGGCATCCCAAATATTATCTCCATCTGTCTCTTACATGAAAGTTTCTTTATTAATGACAAGGAACCACTTTTTAATCTTGAAAAAGGTGATTTTTTGTGAAGGAATTGTGTTCAGATTGATGCTTTCAATTGACAGAAGAATTGCAATAATATTGTACTTATTCATCATGTAACAGATCCTTATAACAAAAAAAAAAAAAAAAAAAAAAAAAGGAAACATGAAGTGAATAAGATGATTGAGGAATTGTATGTTCAGGTAGCAAAAGGCAATGTAATTATTTCAGCCTCCTGATGACACTTTTGGAAAATATGTGGGGGAGAATATGGCTGGAGTCTTTCTGCTGACAAAGCTCAATGACAAAAGCTTTGAGAGGCCATGGGGATCTGGGTCCAAATTTCTTGCCTTATTTTTCTGCTTCATGTTAAATTATGAAAAAGGACAAGTAGATTGGCCTCAGGCCCTCTACTTGTGTTGCTGTTGTCTGCTCAGTATGGGAAATTAAGCTTGAACTGTTCAAAATCTGGACTATGTGAGGATATAATGGCAGAATTTGGATGTACTTCACCAAAGTTCCTCTCAATCATGCAGCATGCACTCCCGTTGGTTTGAAGTCGGAAAGCTTAAGTTGTTTAAAAATTATATGCAAGCTCAATCAGCTCTTCAGTCTAGATTTTGAATAGCCAACAGACCAGCTTCCAGTGATTTCAGACAATTGCTTGGCTCATGCTGGAACAGAATCACTGATAAATGTTTCCAATTGTACCCTTCATTATGACTTTTCAATGCATCTTTAACTTTTTGGAACTGGAATTCACTGTGTGCCTTTGATTGCAGCCCACCGTCCTGAAAATGGTGCTGAAAACCCCTGTTTTTTGGGATTAAGACTATCGGTATAATTAGAGACTATTCATGGTAGCTAGCAACACAAATCCCTTTCCAGATGTTGGAACTTTCACAGCATTGCTTGCATTTTTTTTTAAAGCAATTTGTTGCATCTCTCAAAAAACTCAGAGACAGTCTGTTACTGCTGCAGCCTTCACCTTATGATAGCCAACTTTTACAGTCTTTTGACTGAATTCTTAAATGGAAAATAATTAGGAAAGGTGGAGAAAATTCAGCTAAAAGCATTTGCTTGTGTCTTTGTGCATCTCACTACTTTGCTGTAACTAGAAAACATGAACAGAGCTAGTATTGATGCATTAATAAGGGAGAAATACTATTTGTCAAATACTAATAAAAATTCTGCAAAGCTTTCTCCAGCTTAAAATATGGATTCTTTCAGCAATTAGTCCCTATATTCTGCTAGGTCTGCCATGATCTATTTTATTTTTTAATAGAAGAAAGGTTCTGCAACAGACCGGGACGTGGGTAACCTCAGATACTTCACCTAAGACCTCTCCATTTGTGTGATGGATAATTGGGATGCCAAAAACAGGATCACCACTCTGAAAACTGACACAGGGCTGTTCCAGCTCCTGCAGGCCCAGGAAATAAAGTGTCTCAAATTGGTTTCAGGCACTTCTGTTCTGCTGCAAACAGCAGCCTCTGGCTGTGTGCCAATCATGTCATTGAGAATGGCCTTCCTGCACAGGGAAATCATTACACTAGGGCACAATTTCCAAGTGCCACAGATGTGCTGTAGGAACTGTTGTCTAGATCATGTCCTGCTTGGGGGGTGGAAGAGGACTTGGGGGGAGAGATGATGCAGGGCTTTCTCTGGATGTCACCTTGATTTCATAAAGCACCAAATGGACACCAAATAGGTTTTCCCATGGTGTGCCACAGAACACATCCATGGAGAGATACCCAGCATTTCAAGGGACATAAGATTTACTCTCATCTACAGTCTTATGGTTTGGTTTTTTTTTTTTTATTTTTTAAAGCATCTATTTAAATATCATATAATCACAGAATACTACATTGGAAGGAACCTCTAGGATCATATGATCCAACCTTTTCTGGCATAAGCACAGTCTAGAAAATGACCAAGTACTTATCCAGCCAATTCTTAAAAGTATCCAATATTGGGGAATCTGAAACTTCCCTGGGAAGATAATTCCAATAGATGTTGTTTTTATTGTGGAAAATATTTCTCCTGTGTCCAACTGGAATCACCCCATGAGTAAATTTTACCCATTGCTCCATCTCTTTTCCATGTGACTTCTAAAAAGGCTTTTAAGACACTCTTTAAATACTGGAACATGGTGATGTCTCCCTTTCTCTTCTTAGTGTTGACCAAACCCAGTTCTCTCAGACTTTCCTCATATGGCAGCCTTCCCAGTCCTTGTAGCATCTCTCTCTGGAATCTCTCCAGGCTGGAGACTTTATCTGACAAATGAGAAAAAAAGGAAAAAAAATGCTGGGAGGATGAAAATCTCTTGCATTTGTGCAGACACGTGAGCAGCTCTTGAGATTTCTGCATCAAAACTGACCACAAATGATTTCATAACCATCCCCTCAATGACATAGCTTGATTCTCTTTTGTGCTTGCAGTGAAGCAGGTTCAATATGATACAAAATTCTTTAACTGGTTGTCTCAGGGAAGACTCTTGTCTGGGAGGAATAGTATCACAAAATCAACTGTCTGGGGCAGATGACCCAGGATGTATGGAAAATAGACTGTTCTTGTATCCTTCCAGATGCCAGGACCTGTCTGAAGTCTGACCAGCACAAGCTGTTCAAACATACTTTGTGCTCATGAGGCTCTGCCAGGAGTCTTACAAGTACTAAGTCAGCTTAATTTTCTGCATGTTTAGATTTCCATCCACAATTTGTTCTGCAAGGTGGTCTGCTGCTGAAGGCATGTCATTTAATCATTTCTGTGAGCATGCAGGGTGAAATTACCTATGGCTTTTATGGCAGATGTAAGGATACTATTTGAGTGTTGGGCTTGGGATTGCCAGGTGCTCATCTGGTGGCAGTGATGTGACTGATCACATCCCTGAGAGTCTAACTTTTGGTCTGTAATGAAGATGGTACTGAAGAGCAAATTCATTTTTTTTAGGAACATGTGGAGTGAGCCAGGAACACCATCATTCTGGCTCAGTGGAATGATCTCATGCTGGCTAGCCATGGGGGAGAGTTGCTCTCCAAGATCTGAGAGTCAGCATATGGACTGCTACAAGAAGGCACAATTCAGTAGTCCATGCAAAGAAGTTAATAGGATTTTGGCAAGTCACCAACATTTACAACACCCCTTTACTTCTTTCTTACTATAAACTGAACTGCTGGTAACATACTGGTAGAACTTCATCACAGCCTGATTTTGTTTCAGATAGTGTCTGCTAGTTGGTTTTTGAAATAAGGGAGAAGTATAACAGTTACAGAGCATTAACCCATAGGTTTCTGATTTTCTTTGGGAAGTACTGGAGTTCTCAGTGGACTTTGCAAACAGTTTAGGCTGGCTAGGTACACTATGGATGCACACAGATTCCAGAGCTTTGTGATTGACCTGTATTTTAGCCAGGAAAACAGCAGTCTTTGCAGCATTGCTCTTAACAGTGCACTTATAACCCCCACTCTTGTCCTGTGCTGACCCACTCAGTTCTCAAATGGTGTCTGTGGAGGGTCTGGACACTTTATTTTTGCTACATATGTTTTTCACTTACAACACTTACAACGTGTCACTTACAACATCAGATATTCCTTAAGGGTATCTCTACTAGAGGCTGTGCCTTCTTTCTTGAAGTGTTACATCTTTCTTGGTGGTGGTACCTTGGCATGTGCCAAGAAAAGGGTAATTTATATAAAGTTCTGGAACTTTTCTGAGGGGTTTAATTTCCTTTGTCTTACTCTTTACAATGGCATAAAGCACTTGTTTTTGACACAAGAAGAAATCAATAATCAGCTTGGCCAGGAGTGGGCTGAGGTACTAAGTACTCTGACACAGTTTATATGTGAATATGAAGAGGGGTTGAACTAGATGATTTCCAAAGGTCCTTTCCAGCCCTAACAATTCTGTGGTTGTGTGGTATCAACCTTACAAAGATGTCAGAAGATGCTGTGGCTCTTTTAAATCTTTGACCTTCTTCAAATAGCATTGCTGCCCTGACAGCCTACACAAACAAGCTTGAATTGTGTAGTGCTGTGTGTGTATCCTTACTACAGGAGTATGCCCCCAAGGAATAGATCAAATCCTCTTTTGACTATAGGATGTCACGAAAATACTGACATGATTTCTTCCTTAGCTCAGAATAGTATGAGGAGTGGGGTGTGTTACTGTGCTGCCACATCCACTCTGGCGGGGACTGGCATACATGGCATAGGACTGCTTCTTCAGAGAATGCACATCAGACAGTGTGAATTTCTGCCTATTTGTAAGAAAACATGGTTGGAGATTATGTTAAACTTAGTGTTTTTACTGTTTATGTAGCTTAACAGACAGAGGGATGTAAACAGACTGTCACTCTAAAACTGCAACATTAAATTACTCCCTAAAGCAATTGTTATTTTTGATTTTTTAAAACTCATACAACACACTGAAACAAGAGGGAAAAACCAAATGCAAGATAAATTTGAAGCTATAAATCTGCTGAAGTTACCAGAGTTATTCTGAAGCTAATTATAACTATATGGAAAGCAAATGAAGTGAGAACTGAATTAATGGAGACTACCACCTCCCATGAGCTAATGAGGCATGCTTTATACCAATAGCTCTTGAAATTGAAAAATTAACCATGAGAAAGAAGGAAAGAAAGAAGGAAAGAAAGAAGGAGAGGAAGGAAGGAAGGAAGGAAGGAAGGAAGGAAGGAAGGAAGAAGAAAGAAAGAAAGAAAGAAAGAAAGAAAGAAAGAAAGAAAGAAAGAAAGAAAGAAAGAAAAAGGAAGAATGGAAGAATTGAGGAAGTTGTTTAAGAATAGTGCAGAAGACCAGAAAAGCAGTAAGATCCCTGCTGTGCAATGCTCTCCCCTGACATGCTTTTCTAACTATCTAGTTGGCTCTCAATTTTTTTTTTTTTTTTTGTCTGTCTTGATAGGAATTTTTAGTGCCACTGGGCTAAAGAAAACAATAAAACCCTGTTGATTTGGGGCAATTTTTTCTCTTGGACATTTTCCACGGTATTTAGTTTTAAAGCTATGTGCCCAGTACTCTGTAGCAAGAGAAGCAGCTGAGTTGGCTGAGGCTGCTTCTTTTCTTTCAAGCACGTGGCAGGACTTTTCAGCCCTGATACAGAAAAAGCTTATCTTTTTTCCCTTCATGGCTCAGTTAAGCTGGAATAGCTTGCCTTGTGGTGAATTATCTAGGCTGAAAACATCCTTAGCCAGCAATAAACATCCTAGCCTGAAGGCATGGGAAAGGATAAGCAAAAATTCATGACTGACAGACACAGCACTTCTACAAAATATAAAAGCCCACTATAATTTTAATGAAATCAGAAATGTCTAATTCACTCTCTAAGTGTGTGGGGAGGTGTTGGAGATATCTGTCCTGAGTTACTCTTCTGGAAGCTGAGTGAAGGGAGACTTCTGTACACCACTGTCATTCCTTGATAAATTACATTGGCTCCTAATCTGTACTATTTCTTTTCTAGCTGTAATACAGGTACCTTCGTGACCATGCGCTGTCTTATGAACCTACTAGTAGTGTTTCTTTCGTTTATCTTGTGTGGTAAGAAGCCATTAAAGCCTTATGTCTGTTTTACTTGTGTCCATTCAAGAAATAATTCATGTTGTAATAAACCTGATTGGTCATTATTAAGAACTTGTGATTGAGAGACAGTTGGGGCGCTGGCTGTCTCAAACAGAGCTACTGCCAGAAATCTGAGTCCACAGCAGGAGCTCTTGGAGCTCTTGCCTCCATTTGTAACAAAGTATAGCAAAACCCAATTGTTTTCAGCTTGTGTTCTCTGGTCAACTCCACCTGCTACCCATTAGGCTTTTATTTCTTCCTTTTAGTAACCTTCTACTTATTTGTCTTTTGTACTCTTTTTCTTTCATAAGAAAGAAAAATCCCCATCTTCTTTTCTGTGTTGCTGTGCATCTACGGCCGTATTTTTGTGTCGTGAAATGGGGCATCTTTGCCACTCACTAGAAAAAATACTAATAACAAAGTGTTTGGATCAATATCTTATCTGTTCAGAAAATCTGTAAATCTGTGCTTTTTTCACTAAGCAGCATATATAGCTACTAGATTTTATTTACAAAGGAAGACTATTTCAAAAGTAATCACAGTATTACACAATATTATTTAATAACACATGCATCTAAATTCAGAACATTTCCTTGAAGCATATAATACTTTTAAAAGGCCCTTGAATATCCTGAAGCCAATATTGTTGCATTGCATTTTTTTTGCTAAATCAAACTGGAAATTAAATGCAAATGACAAAATAGAAAGTAAACAGAATTGAAAAGAGATATATAATAGCAAGGAGGTGAAAAAAGTGTTCTTGACTACCAGCCACCACAACTCTCCACTTTCTTACTTTGAATACATATATATATATGGTAGAGTCTAATAATTAGATTACTAAAACCATCTTTGCAACAGAAATCTATTTCACATCTTGTCACCAATCGAAAAAATATTAACAATTATAATTTGCAGAAGAATCACATTTTTCTATTCCTGTCGTTATATAACTGCTCAATAGGAAGCAAAGCTATTTCTGGAATTAATTTCATGTAGAAAAGAGGGTTGAAAAGAAAATGGCAAATCCTTCTCATGGGCCACAGCTGAACCAACTGTTTTTAAGCAATTCCTGACAGACTTCTATTTTATTTGTTTTTGAAAATGCTGAACTGAACAACCCACTATCCCCTAAAATTCCTGTTATGAAAAGTCCTTACTAAAATTACAAATTATATCAGTGCTTGATTAGTCCTACTTTTAGAAAGTTTTCCCATGGTTTAAGATGGTAATACTGGTTTAAGTAAAAAGAAAAAGGATCTTTTAGTGCCAGATCTTTTTATAAAATACTAGTAACACCTGAATAGTTATTAAACATACCAGCTAGTTTCCCCTCCCCTCTGCTATACTGTGCTTGTTTGTTCATTTGTGCCCACTACAAGCTTGTGTTGTACCCAAAGGTGTGAATCCCTGGAAATTCTGGAGAGAAAGCTGGCCATCATCTCCTTGTATGCCTTTCCAGGAAATCTGTCTCCTTCAGACAAATCACAGCTGATGTGAAATCAGATTTCTTTCAGAAGGATCTTGTTTACAAACAATAACAGTTTTTGGCTGGGCAAACAGCTTGCTCTGTAGCTGGTAAGACGGAGGGTTGTTCAGTCAGTTCTTTTAAATGCATGCAAAGTTAAGAGGAGGATTTTATTTGATTTATTAGTTCTTCTTAATTGACACATCTTCCAGCAAAAGACCAACAAAAGAGAGCTGCAATGTCTTCATTGCTACATTGTAGAATTGATTTAATTACAAATGTAATGTCACTTCTCTAGTCCTAGTGTATTCTATTTTTAGACTTTAAAAAAATGATTTATGGCATTAAGGAATTAAGGTCCACTTGAGACTGCTGTGTGAAAGTAGAACTGATTTTTTAAAAGACGTGAAAATAGCGATATTATTTACACATTTGTGGGAGTGGTATTCTTATAATTGAATCATGTCTTTGCAAGGTTCTTTTTCACATTACTTCTGAATGCATGCACAGTGACATTAATTTCACCATAATGCATGACTTACATGTGTTTATTTACTCCTTTTCATCCCTTCTGTCATGCTTTTTAATAAGCTTTTGTGACATATCAAAAAAAAAGGTTAAGTCGTCTTTCTGATGGGGCTTTTAAGTAACAGATTTACCAGTGCTGACTCTGAGAAGGGAGATGAACAAGAGTGTTCCTGTTCTTCCAGCTGGTTCAAATCTCAGGCTCAAGGATTTCTACATGGCTAACTTTAGCCTGGGGGAAAGCCTTGGCCCTGTTGATAGAACTGAGAAAATCAGTTTTATTTGAAGACAATCTTACTGCAAGAAAAAGGCACGGGTATACACAAGAAAATTTAATGAAGGGGAAAGCATTATTTCTCCTCCACAGTAAGACTAGTTCTAGTTGCCTGCTGTTTTAATGGAACCATAAAATAAAAGTGTAATCAGCCTTACCAATTTTTAAAATTAATCTCAAATACTACTAGAGCTTTTTCAGATGTATGTCCTTTCCTTCACAGAAGGAAAACAGTCAGTCTTTAATAGTCCAGGGAGCAACTTTTGAACAATATCCAGAGGATGAAGGCAGTCCTTTACTTTTTACATTATTCATTGCAAAGATATTAAGATACATCTCTTTATCACAACATACACATTATACAAGTAGACAAACAGTATTGCACTCTATCATACTTTCTTCCTGAATTTCTTCCTTACATTAAAACTTCGGGAAAATATTTCAATCACCTACATATAAATTCTAAACAAACACAGCCAATAAGCTGTTTGTTCTATTTCCCCCACCCCCACCATTTGCTTTAAATGCACTTTTTATTTTGGGACATCCTTTGCTTCAAGAAATATTGGCTTATTTATATATCTCTGATAAATAAATCTGTAAAGATTTTTAACATTTGTAAGTGGCATATTTTTTTGTGTATAGACCTGACAATCTTATTTTCTTCTCAAACAGTTATATAGATAATCAATACACTGTTTAAGGAGAAATAGCTTGAAAAGTATCTCTAAAAATACAAAAATTGTCATTTTCCAGATATTAAATTCTCAAAAATCTGTGAGAAATAAGCAGTTAATTTTGCATCTCCAAACTTGGGAAATTTAAATTGAGTTAATGTCAGTGGAATGTGGCTGTCCAGAAAAATGAAGAAAAAAACCAAAATATTTTTAGGACTGCTCATACCTTCTGCTGTCAGTCCAGTTCTAGATAAATCCTCTATTTTTTTAAGTGTTGTCACACAGATGCTTTACCACACACGCTCTAAGCTTTACCTTGCTTGCTGGTAAAATTGGATGAAAAGAATAATATCATGTGTCTGTTGTGGTCCTGTCTTCTCTGTGTTTTCATACCTTGGTCATCTCTTCAAAGGCATCCCTGGATAGGATTCCCTAACCATAACCATAACCATAACCATTCCCTAACCATTCTCTAACCATTCCCTAACCATTCCCATTGGAACAAGGTTTTAGTAAATGTGTTTATGCTTTTTGATATGCTGTACCTAAACAATTTCTTTTTCCCTTGCAACATAATTTCAAGTTTTTAAAGTATGCCTTATATTAAATATCCTTCTTTACTGTTGTTGTTTAGCTATGCTGGCCTTATTTTTGATGTTTCCACAATAATTTTGGCAAATGATGCACATTTGTTTTGAATTTCTATTCTGCCAATGTTTGCAGTTTTGCTTTTGTTGGTTTGGGGTTTTTTTCTCTCTAGAAGTTTTTTTTTTTCATTTTTAATGTAATTCTTTTTGAAATTAAGCAGTGCTACAGTGCCTGTATATCTTCATTTGTTTCTTCAATAGATAATTTATATTTTTTTATCAGGGTTTTTGAAAGTAAATTTTATATCAGGTCTGCAAAGCTGTGATTTTGGCTGAAACGTGATCTTAATTAACACTCAAAAAATTATTTCTATCCAGTCTATATGATCTAGATGGAGCCTCATAACTGGGTTTTTCTCCTTAACTTCTAATCACCTTCACCCTCTCTCTGTCTCTACCACTGTCCTAGCTGAGTAATCTTGATACTATATTTTCTTATTTTATCCTTTAATTTCTACACCTATAAAGATTTTATGTTGCTTGTTATTCACCCATTTATCTGATTTGATGGCTGTTTACAGATGAAACTACCCCAAACCAGGCTAAAGCATTTTTAAAATAAAACAGGCAGTGGAAAAGAAGTTAGCTAACCATCTCAAAGTCCCATCATTTTTAGATGAAAGGCAAAATCTAGAAGGCTCACAGAACAGTGATACTAGAGTCTAATTGTTAATAGAAATTGTAGCTATAAATATCAGCATCATATGCAAATGGTGGTAGTGTAAGATGTAATTCTGTACATTGATATTTACTGTTATAATATCTCTGGGTTTCTTCAAAGCTTCTCCAATAGAAAATTATTTAAATATTCTTAAAGATAACTCTGCTATGGAGAGATTCCAGGCTAAGCAGATGATAAAATATCAGTAGGTAGACCGCAAAAATAATCTAGAAATCAAATAAAGCATGTAGGAGACATAACAAAGATATGAGAATGGTAAACAATAGATTTCTTGTCCCTCAATTCTCTTCAGTCCAGAAGGGAAATAGGAACAAGACTTTGAATCAATCCTGTTGCTCTACTAACTGGAGAAACTATTTCCCAGTTTCTAAAAAAATCTCCAGAAGCAAAGACATGAAATACACCAAATTAGAGTAAAAGGGAGAAACTTGACCTAACTTAGAAAAAGGGCAAGCCAGGAAAAAGTTAGTCTACCTCTGGGGTAGCTGGAGAGCTTTACAAGCAAGACTATGCTTAAAATCGTGGGAGGTAAGAGGAAGACTGAAAGGTTGAGAATACCTTGAGCTCTTTCCAACAGATAACAGTAATATTGCCTGCTGTTTCCTGCAAGTGAAATTGAAGTTCTTTCTTGCTTTTAAATTTAGTAGTATTAGTGTATTACTCTCAAGAAATTGAAGCTTGAATGGAAAATCCCAATGTAAAACGCTGCTTTCAGTTCCCTGTTTATTGGAAAGGAGAAAGTGTTTGTCTGAGACATCTCCACTGGAGTTCTCTGATTTGTCGTACAGCTCTTAATGGAGGATGTTTAACTCACCTTTAAGTTGTGCTGTTATCTTCCTGTAACAAAACAGACAGACACAAAGAGAAATAGAGGAAGAGAAGCAGTCTAGGAAATATGGATTTGTTGACATTTGCAAGACTTAATAATATTTTTGCCAGCAGTCCAGACCACGGATAGATAGTCAGCCAAAACATTTACTGTGGATGTAGACTGAATTTATCCATCTGGAATCATCTCATTAGACTCATCTCCACTCCTTTTTTCAGGCGGGTGCCAGCAGCATCTCATTTGGTGTGTCGGTTCTCTCTGGGGTCCTCAGTAGTTCAGAGGTGGTGGCAGCATGCTTGCTGGGGTTCTGGCATCCACAAGGCAGCTTGCTAGCACAGTGTGTCATCTTCAGCTCTTCCACTTGTGGTGCTGTGTTAATTGGCATTTTCATTAATGGCTCCAGGTTACCACAACCTATTACGAACCTATTACAATTTCTTATCTCTATTTGTCCTCACAGTCAACATACACTGCCTAAACCAAAATCTCTATAGAATCTGTGCTTTGGGCAAGGCTGCCAGTCCTTATGGGAGACAAAGTCCAGCATGAGCTTCATGGAGCAGGGCATTAGCCTGTTGTATACATGGGCTGAAAAGCCCATTGCAGGGGATCTGCTGGGCAGAGTTTGCTAAAGGATATTACAAAAAATACACCAATTCAAAAGAAAGTTGCTTTGTTTTCTACCCCAAAATATGGCTCTAGAAAACACAGGTATATTTAAGCATCTAAGCAATAGTTTCATATTTCTTTGACAAATGGACTAAGGGCTGTATGATTATAACGAAACCCAGTTTCCACTAAAAGTGTTGCTTATCATGAATAAGTTTACCTTTTCCCATTCCAGTTCAGAAACACCAGCTTTACTGGTTCTCTTAATTACCAGGATGAGCAATGATCTCCTGAAGCAAAAAGGAGTTACTGTATGACATTTGATGATATACCATATAATGTCTCAGAGGAGCCTGTATGTCATTGTAATTCAGTGCTGCACATTTTCTGGTGCCTATGCATTGTGAAGTGATGAAAATTCATTCTTCACTTTATCAGCAGAGGTAAAAATACTTTTGTTAAGTTAGAAGAGAGAAAACATAAATAATTTAAGATCTATCTTCTTAATACTTTCCTAATTTTAATAAAATTTAATGAACACATTTTTATTAAAATTATAAACTCATGAAGCAACAATCTTCCAGCCTCACTCTTAGTCAAAATTTCCTAGGTTCAACTAGTATAAAAATGTATTATATATCTTTTTATGTATACATTCAACATGGTTATCAATAGAGGTAAAATAAAATTCTGCAATCATCTCAGAGAGATAAAATATAAATAATTAAATACCTGTCTTTCTAGAACAGGATTAGCTATTATGAAATTTAGAGATAGAGCAACTTACTGAAACAATAAAGATTATTCACAGCATAAACTTTCTGTTCTTCTTTGTCAATCAAAATTCAACTTATTTGATAATCTTCAGAAGCAAATGCGTCATTATTTCGTTTCTGATTGTATCAGTTAAAAAAATCTTATCTCGGTACTCAAATACTAAAGCATCTAGTTTAAACACAAATATTTGCACGTAAATAATATTTTTAAAAAATATTGTCAGGGCTCTTTTGTTGATCTCTGGCTTTTCCAAAGCAAGACTATATAACGTATTCCTTACAGAGACATCTTAATCAGATGAGCGGCTGTGGCAAGCAAACAAAAGTGCCAGAATGTAATGAGTCTTAGAAAAAGCAATGTTAAAAGGTAACTTGTTCAGTCACTGAAACAAAGTGCAGGAAAACAAGAGACTGACTCTACTTTTCAATCAGGCCTTACACAACAGGGGTTGCAGCCACTGGGATGGCTGTAGTGGTTCAAAGCAAATACAAGCTACTTCTACACAAGATGGGTTTACTTTGGGTATCTAACAAACTCTCAACTGTGCACTACACAGGAGAAATGTTTTCCTTAACTTTGAGGCCTCTGTATCCACTGAAGGCCAGATGGCAAAGTCAGAAAGGTATCCACAGCACGTGTTTAAATATGGCTCAGATGGGGAGTATCTAAAATCTTCTGTCATCCTTCAGACTCTTTCATAACAGAGCAGACAGTCCATGAAGACTCTTGCAGTCTCCCAGAGGATGTCTTGCTATAACTTTACAGGTTTCATTTTGGGATATCTGCAATCCAGTAACAAAGCAGTGAATGTTTCTGTCAAATAGATTCTAACAACAAAAACTACAACTGCTTTTCTCTACTTAATGTTTATTTTCATTACATGCTAAGATGTAAAGATATTGGAAATGAACTCCAACATAATAATCAAAGACATCAAAATTTTGGGCTTATTTCATTATCAAAACCCCTCAACTGCCGAGCAGGAAAAGTGTTTTATGCTCTGAAAAGTATGGTTTCTAAATACAATTAATATTTACAGAAATTCTGTAAAAATGGTAAGAGTTATGAAGTTTTACTTTATAGGAACCTCATAGGGGAGCTCTATCAATGCAGTGCAATGAGCAGCTTAACTGGTCCCAGTGGCTCCGTCTGTAATAATAAGCTGTTAGGGAGTGTGACAGAGCACATGTATCCAGATTTGCACTCTTCCAGACAAAACCCCAAACCATGCCTGAGCTTTGGCATGGGCAAGGGAGCATTCTCAGTGGGCAGTTTGGAAAAGCTCCCATGCTCCGGAGGGTAAGTAAGTCTAGTTGTGTGGATGCAATCCATAGGGAATCATTCCATTAGAGGCATAAGGGGTGGTGTGCAGCTTTGGGTGCCTAGCACAGAAGTTGTGGCTTCCTGCACTCTGGTTTTACTACTTCTGATACTGCTTTCTGGAGTCCCACTCTGCTTGGTCAGCCCAGGATGGCATTTCTGATTTCTTGTACCTGTGAGGCAGCAGGTCTCTCCCCTGGCTCAGTTTCTTCCTCACACATTGTGCACTATAGCCATTGCATTCTCCTGACCTAATTTATGCTGTCTAATGTATGTTGCTTTTAGACTGAAATTACCTACTGAAGAAAAATTTCTCATGTAATTTGGTGTAGTTTTAGAAGCTGGAAACATACATAGGACACAGAATAGTAGATGGATCCTTCATTCGCTAAGGAGATCTCAAAGAAATCACAGACAAGTATTTGTGTGTTTCCTTTCATAAGTTTATCAGTCTGATAACTAATATTAAATTGATTTGTGTTCTTTCTGCTCCAAGAGGAAAACTACCTCAGAACTTCCCTATCTGGTCCACTAAAATATTCAGATGCAAAGAGAGAAATTCACTTTGTTATTTGCTCACAGGCCTGCAGTATTTGTTAGCTCATATAGTTCCCTGCTCCTCTCCTGGTATTTACTGCCTGCTGTAATTTTAAAGCCCATTTCCACAGGGTCTTATATTTTATTGTCTAAGCAGACTGAAACGTACATTCACCTGTTACCTGTGTGAACAAAGGAGAAGAATTTCCTCAGTTACTTGTTTATTTTTTATTTTCTATTTTAGATTTATTCACCACTAGCTTGCCCCTTTTTGGACTTGCACATTATCTGCCTTTCAGCTTACTTTTACTCCTTCCTGACCTATGTCCTTGGTGTAGGTAGTTACACTGTGGAAGCACCTGAAATCTTGAAACGTGTATCAAAGTAAATTTCAAAATTCTTTTGGCAAAAAAGATGATACTGTTAACAAAAAATTATTTATTGTCATTTAGTGTCCAGACCGATACAATTTAGATCACCTCTAAGTTGAAATTCTAGGAAGGAATGGGGACAGTAAAGCAGATAGTATACCTGGGTTGCAAGATATAGTATGACGTTGATAGTGCTTAAATAAATTTGTTAGTAGCTGTTTAAATTTATCATTTTTAGATCATAAGCAGTTGAATTGGCATATCTGATTTTATCTTCTGAATTGTAGCCTAATTTCCAAATGGATTTAATTTCCTCTACTTGGTAATGTCCAGTAGAACTTGTTATTTGTGCCTGTTCCCAAAAAAATTTTAGGACAGTGCCATGACATCTGAAGATTTCTTGGGCAAAAAGACCAGAGGAGCTTACATTTAGGATTCATTAAACATTACATTATTTTTGTAAGAAAATTCTAAGTGATCTCATAGCCCTCCTTTTGGAAATGCTGTATACTATATGCAAAATAAAGGTGGCATATTTTCTTATTTAGCAATGGCACTTCCATGTCAGTCGGTGAAGGCTTAAGGTAACATCTTCTCTTAAATAACAGAGACTGAACCCAGCAAAAGTATAGTTGCAAATACAGCAGAAGACACAGTTAGTGACAGTAAGTGACCTTTTTTTAGTGTTAGGCAAAATGCTGCAGCTTACTCCCATGTTCGGTGTGTCCCTACATATCTTGTGCAGAGGATGAGGAGCTTAGAGGTTATTTCTTTATTTTGGGGTAAAAGAACTAAGCGTGGCCTACTAAAAGTTAATGTGGCAAATTATGTTCTGGTTAGCCAACTACTAACAAATTAGGTGTTAGCTGGTTCTCCTAAATAATAGTTAAAGCATAAGGGATGACAATAATTTTTCCCTGTTTCATATATTCTGTCTTGCAATTAGGGAAGTAAGTTCCTTGTTCTTTCGTGGTCATTAAACAAAAAATAATGTTTATCGTACGTCTGCAAGGATTATTGAACACAATCATCACAAATTTGTTTTGCTCATTTGCCAAAATAGTAGGATATTAGCATGTTTCAACCAGGAGAAATATGGCTTTAGTTAGAAATACTGAGTCAAAGACAATACACCCACACCTGGCATTGCACATTGGTGTCTATCTGCAGTTTGTTGTTTGATGCGTAGGCAGAACGTGCTTGTGGTACTGCATGGACCCTACTTCCTCTAAGTCCTTGGTCTTTGGACAGACTGTGCTATTTCATGACAGTGAACATTGTTGGGAGAGTATTACAGGCAGGTGTTTAAAAAAATTGCTGTTGAAGCATGAATTAGTTTACCAAAAATTATTATTACATAAATATATGTATACAAAGAAACTATAGAAAAACAATATAAAACATAATTAGATATTGAAACTGGCCTTTTCACCACATGATTCCAGAAACTGTCCATAATGTTGCCCCAAGACAAAAAGTGACTTTCAAAGATGCATATGGAAACTATTTTTTAACATTTAGCAAATCTGGAATTTAAATATTGTTTGATGTGACAAATAGGTGAAAAATAAATGGCAGTTGTCCCTAAGTGCATAAAAAAAAGAGATGATAATATCTATCTAGCATCATGACTACTTTTCATCTATGGCTCTCAAAGAGTTTGCAAAAGGAGGTCATGAAAACTTCAAACGTGTTTGGAATTTATTCAAATGTGACAGAATGGAGGATTTGTCATATTTATATTCTACAAAGTTGTTTCTGAAGTGCTGTAGAGGATAACACACCTAAAACTTGCCAGTGAAAAAAGTATGACAGCAGATGATACTACAAAATATAGTGGAGAAAAAGCATCTATTTTAATGTTGTTTTTCACAGCACTTTTTGTGGACATGTCTTTTTTAAAAATTTAACATAATATACCTGTTAAGAGAAATTAAACTCATTTTAAAAAATAAGCTAAAATAAATATTCTTTATAAATCAGGGTTAGATGCCAAAGAATATTGAATATATATTTGATCCTTGTATTCTGAGAAAAGATACATACTAGTGAGTTGTGAATTCAGGTTTTTTTCCCTTCAGTGCTTGCTGATTGCATTGGAAGAGGGGTACCTTATCAGAAGTTACTAGAATGGGGGGTTTCCTTCCTGTCAAAAATCTTGCTTTTCAAAAACTTTTTACTGGCCCAAATAATTCTAAAGCAATGTCTTTGATCCCATTGATTCTTTCTCAGGTAATTATCAGTATTGATAGATGTGAGCTTCCCCACCATTTCCACAGGCATCTTCTGAGGTGGGGTATCATCAGGATTCCAGCTGCTTGGCATTACTCTTCTGTAAATTCTAATCAAGGTTTCTAGGCTGACTAGAAGAAGAGAGATTAAGTAAGATTGTTGAAAGACAGATCTTGCAGTCTGACTACACGTCCATGTCTTCCTGTAGACGAAAGAAAGAACAATAGTTTGTTCTGAGGCAGATATATAAAGTGCAGAAGATCAAATTCCACAGCTGTTCTTATTTCTCTTTGCTGGATAGACTAGCTCAGGCTCACATGCTCCTATTAGTAAATGAATACAAGCAACATTACCCCTTTACTCTACTTTTCCCTCTAGTCTGTGCATTTGTCTTGGCCAAGGGGACTTGGCGCATTGTCTGGTCTTGAGCCATTCGTGCTGTTGCACTTGCCCCAGTCACAGACTGCATTGTATTAGCACTGGAGACCACACCCTACACCAAGCATATCACCACAAGGTGATAAACTGCACTAGGGCAGTGAATTCTGAGGCCATTTGGAGGGATCCAGACCAGATCCTCTTGGACTCTTTTGTTACATTTGTTGGGGATTTGTTAAACTGAGAGTGTTTTGGTCAGAGCAGTTCCTACAGCTCCAGTGAATGACAGACATACATGCAGCAGAAGACTAAAAGAGTTTTATGTCTTCTGAAGTTTTAAAGTATCTTCAGCTGTCTGATCAAGATTTTCAGCTGTCTCAACAATTTTCCCCCACTGCAGTATATAGGTAGGAGTGCCAAAAAGTCTCTACACTTTTCAGCAGAAGTCAGTGCAGAAACAAAGTGCAGAATTTTATGCCCACAGATTGTGATAAAAGTTGTTAGCAGTAATGAAGATGCAAAAGTAAATGGAATTGTTAGCAATGGAATAATTGGTACATACCTTGGCTTCTTACACATCAGCTTCTCCCTGTTACCTGTAAATGTGCTTGACAGCCACCTAACTATTAGTTTAGTGCAGTGAAAACCCCTGCTATAAATACCAAACTGGTTCAGAGACCAGGATGGGTACTTCTGAATTACAGCTGTGAGTTATTCTCTACCCTCTTACTCTGGTGATGGATGAACTAAGATATGTAAACATTCTGCTTCAGAGCAGCATGAAAAACCTTGTGCATTTTTATAAGGGACTAAAGGTTATTTCAAACCTATCATCTGAGGGATGCTGTCAGTTTGTATTTACCACAGGCGTTTCTGGATTCTTAGCTCATTTTTTATGGTTGTCAAATAATTTGCTCTACATGCAAAGCCTTCCTACAGACACAGACACTAAGGACAAAACCAGTTTGAATCCTTGTGTGGTTATTTCCCCCTGTAGTTTTCTCTCTATTTTTTTTTTTAAAAACAAGCCTTCTGACACTATTTTCTGATTGCCAGATTCCAATTCTTTCTTGCTTATGGAGCTTGTAGGAATAAAACATACAGCCAAAGCCATCTGAGCCGGGGTTGCATTTCATTCCTCTTGGTCAGCTCAAATAAGTCCCATTATTACATGAGGCAAGCTCTCCTCTGCTTCAAAGCAGGTCTCCTTGTACTGATTCTCTGTGAAATTTCAGAATGCTTTTGCTTATTTATTTATTTAGCTGGAATTAGTCATCCTGTTGGGTGCATTCAAAACATGAAAAAATATTCTGTATTCTCTTCCTTCCCATTCTTTACTATCACTCAGACTGAAATAACTGTGCAAGGATTAGCAATGGATTGCAGGGCTGTTAAAAGTGTTACCTAATTTTAAATGGAGACCAGCAGACAGATCTTGCTCTGATGATCAGAAAGGATATCCTCCTCTTCATTGAAAGCATAGAGAACTCAGGAGTTTCCAATATACAGACTGCCTCACAAAACACTTACACATTAGGGAAAACATATTTATCCTGCAGTGCCAAAGCATTTTTATGCTCTTGGCTTTTGTGTCTCAGTCTTATGCTAACATAGCAGTCCATCTCCTATTGTTTTGTGCACAGCTGAATTTCTAGATCTTAAAAAACAAAAAAAAAAGAAGTGAATTTCTTTTCTTACATATTACACTGGAAAATGATTAAAATATAATTTAAAACTTAAGTCAGCAAAACCTAGATTTGTGAGGCCAGAAAACATCTGGACAACAACTCGTGCCTTCACTCCCCAAAAGTTCACTGTTTGAAGACCCATAGGTCGTCATGGCTTTGATCATACTTAAACTGACATTTTTATCACTTTTCCTTTGATTAAAAAATTATGTTCACTAATATAAGATAAATAGTAACACTAAAGTAGTGTTTGGGATACCCAAAAAGAATATATTACTATATTAAACTGCTTGATATACAATTTAGTAGCATGGGACACTGTACCCTTACAGCAGTTGCCATGGGAAAAATGTGAAAATTGAAAACTATGAATATAGAATATTCATATAAAAATGCATTATGCATTAGTCAGTCTGCTATACAATAGTGCTATTCATAAGAATGGACCTTTTAGATTAAATACTTGATGTAAAAAATTGAGCAAAAGAGAAAAAGGCCAGAAAAGATAATTTGTGTTTGAGTTTCTCTGATCATACAGAGAGATCTATGCAGTTTCTCAGCTGACTAATTCAAACCCATTGAATTAACAAGAGCCAGGACAAAGATTTCATTATTTTTTGGCAACAGTCACCAACTTAGAGTTTGCCCAAAATATGAACACATAGAGGAAAAAAATGCAGAATTGTTTGCAATTGTTGCAATTGTTTGTTTTGTGTATATTTAAGCACATGCTTAGCTCTCTTCCAAAGCAGAGAAGGACTTAGATTTTTCTCTGTCGAGTTTTATGACCCTTTGGTATTGATATCCATCTTTTGACAGTTTTATTGTTTAGGAGTTGATTGAAAGTTTCAATTTCAATGTTTCTTATTAACTGGCAAATTTTACAGTTGAGACAGGATAAACCTACTACTCACTTCTGGCTGCCTTGAGAAAGTTCAGTGTAAATATTTTGTTTAAGAAGGTGTCCAACTCAGGTGAAATTTCCAGGAGTCTAGTAAGGCAAATGTCTACCATAAATAAATCTTTCTGAAACAATACAACTTTTATGAGTTCCTTACTAATGTGGAGAAATGAAAAGTCATGCTCTCAGATAGAATTTTACAGACAAAAACTTGCATTCTTAGACTTCATGCATTAGTGGGTACCATGCATATCTAACACTGATTGGCCTGGCTTGCCAACAACTGCAGTCTGGTTAAGAGTGTTTGCCTTTAGAAACCTTCACGTTTTTTTTGCAGGGAGGGGGTTTTGGTGTTTTCTGGTTTGTTTTTTTTTTTTTTTTTTTTTGGTAGCTTTTGGTGCATAAGAATGTATTGCACTTGCAAAACATTTGCTTTCAGTGGATGTGAAAACAGCAGTGAGGTGGCCCCTGGCTCCTTCAAGGGAGCCCCCAGAGCTCCTGGCACCAGACCCAAGGGAGCCTGCGGCTCGTGCTGTCCCCTTGCACAATGCTCCTCCAGAGCAACGTAGCTCTTCTCTGAGGTTGTAACCAAATCCCAAATGCTGTCTCAGGATCTCACAGAAGACAAGTTTACACCGTTTTTAGAATCTGAATTTTAAACCTAATCATTAGCTCTTAACATCTTCAAAGAGAAAAATAGATGACACCAAAAAAATAGATGACATATGCCATATGCTTGGAATATCCATAAATGGATTTCATACTTATTCACATTTATAATAGCATTTTAAATATTCTGACACTTTTTTTTTTCTAATGAACCATATCAACAGTTGAGTTTTAAATGCCTCTTTTTCCATTAGGGGCTAGAAATATTTTTCTATCTGCAAATTCGTATTTCTGGAATAAACCCCCTAACTGTGTAGTCTGTCAGGTAGACAGCACTCAAGAAATTGTTCACCAATTTTTGCTTCAATGTAACAAGTAATTTTGCTGATTTTATCTAGGGATCATTTTTAACTTTGAGAAAGATATTATTTGTATGTCATCTCTGTCTGGAATTAGTACTAAAAATCTCATTTCACATTTCTTAGTTTACTTAAAAAACCAAAAATGCCATCCATCCAGTGATGAATATTCATTGTTTGGGGGCATAAAACATCACTCTCTGTTAGCTTCTAAGATGCATAGAGAGAACTGACTCAAAACATACTACAGAGGTTAGAAGCTGCGAGACATCCACACTGACAGAAAGACTGAAAATAGTAAGGAAGATTAGAAAGGAAGAAAAACATCCTAGAAGTCACTGACAAAAACATATATACCTTGTTCTCAAGCTTCATGTAATATTTCTGTAAGTAACAGGACTAGATAGGGCAGAGGCCTTCTCAGAAGGGATGGTTGCTCTTTGTTAGAGCAGCTGCTCAGGCAGAGAAGGTCACAGGAAAGGCTTGACACCAGAAAGAGAGGTAATCTGGGAGGCACAGCAATAAGATGGGTGCTTGCAGTTAGCACAGACACTGACAGGCTGCTGGAAAGAGAAGGAAGGGACAGAAGGGCTTCAGGAGTCATGGGGGGTGGGAAAAGTATCCCATGGATCAGAGAAGATTGGGCAGGTTTTGTTGTATCTCAGACACTGTGAGTTGGGCAGCGGAAGCAAAGTCACCAAACAGGTTCATGGGGCAAGCCTAAATATCCAAGAGCAGCATGGTACAAAATAAGAAGCTATTCATATTTGACCTGATACAATTTCTTAGAGTTTTTTCACTTAAGAATGAACTATGCTAGCTTATGTTCTCAGTCTTTTTTGAATTAAAAAACCATTCTGGTCTTAGGATATCGCTGTAAGAAAAAAGTCCATACAGTGTTGTCTCTCTCATGTCCCTCTTCAGAGACAGGAATAGCTCAAACCTTTCAGAAAGGGACATCCTGGACTGCTGAGATGAATATTGCTCTCAGCTTGGCAAAATACAAATAATTTCCTTCAGGAGGACCCACAGATATGTGGGTCTGTATTTCAGTGTGTTTTGGGCTTATGTGGCAAGGTTTCGATAGTGGAGGGGAGAGGGCTGCAAGTATGACTTCTGTTAGAAGATTACAGAAGCTGACAGAGTGACAGAGCCAGTGCCAGTCAACTCCAAGATGGACCAGCTGCTGGCCAAAGCTGAGCCAAACAGTGCTGTTGGGAGAAACTCTGTGATAACACATTTAAGAAAGTGGGGGAAAAAAAAGCTTCACAGCAGCAGTTGTTGGAAAGAAGTGAGAATGTGTAAGAGGAACAAGTCTGGAAACACCAAGGTCAGTTGAGGATGAGGGGAGAAGGTGCTCCAGCACCCGGAGCAGAGATTGTGTTTCAGCCCCTAATTGTATCTGTGGCCCTATGGAGACAGGAGCCATGCTGCAGCAGTCCTGAAGGACTGTCTCTGATAGAGAGAGCCTATGCTGAAGCATTCCTGAAGATCTCCATCCTGTGGGAAGGTCTCACACTGGAGAAGTTTGTGAAAGACTGTCTTCCCCAGGAGGCACCCCACACTGGAGCGTGAAAAGCGCACGAGGAGGAAAAGCAGGAGGAGGAATGAGCAGCAGAGACGATGTGGAATGAACTGACTGAAACCCCTGCTCCCCATGGTGCCAGGCCACTCAGAGTGAGTAGGCAGAGAAACTGAGTGCAAAGCTGAACAGAGCAAGAAGGGAAAGGTAGGGGAGTGTTGGGAGTTTTTTAGATTTTTTAACTTGTTCTTATTTCTTGTTTTCCTGTTCTATTATTGACAATAAATAAATTTGCCCAAGTTGAGTTTGTTTTGACTGTAATATTATTTCCCTGTCCTTATCTTAAACCATGAGCTTTTTGTATTTTTTTTCTCCCCTTGCACTGTTAATGGAGCCCCCTCCATTAGTGATAGAGAGGCTTGGTGGGCACCTGGCAACTAGCCGAGGTCAGAGCCCTACACAGCATGAGAATGTCAATACTTATCATCTTCTTAAGGGAAAGGAAGAGGGTCATGAAGGCAGTGAAGCAGGCAGCAGCAAGGGGAGTAATGTGGAGAGCTTTATTAACTTACGAGACTAGATGTTTTTATGTCATGTTGCTATTCTATGAAGATTGAGGAAATTATGTTTAACATAATTAACAACTTCCAGTTGGTACAGATGAGTATGGAATCTCTCAGATTACTCAAACTAGAAAATTTTAAAGTATTCTTTATGCTGAGGAAGTCCGAGTTGTCAGAAAGCTGGCAAGTGAGTTAAACTTCGGAATATCATTTACAACCTCCTGTTGAAACCATATTTGAAATTGAGAAATCAGGGGGAAAAAAAAAGAGAGAAACAAAAAGTGGCTGCTATGACAGAGAGGGGAAAGCTTCAACACTTGAGGCCCATCAGTTCCACTAGAGAGGCATCTGCTAACAAATGTATCCTCAAACAGGGTGTCAGACCAGGGCACTTAACAGAGTGCAAGAAGGGGCTCAGTGGAGTGGTATAGAATGAGCTGGATTCTATTCAAGGTTAGGATACTTAAAATGAAGCTCCTATTTGTGTATAAAAAATATTTTATTCAGTGGAGTCTAGTCAGTACTGGAATTCCTGAAACTGGTCTTGCTGTCCACTGCAGAAACTCAAGAAGTGTCCATTTTTGCTACCTCAGTCTAAAATATCTTGTGTAATTGCTATTGAAAATAGCTGCTCCCTCTCTCATGACCAGAAATGTGATTTGCATAGTGAAATCGCAGCCTATGAACTGAAAATATCTAGGATATCATTCTAGCTGAAAGAGGCAAGAAACATTGATTTCCTATATATCTCAAATTTGCCTACAGAGTAGATTATATGAATCTTTCTGACTCTTCGTAATCAGGCAGCTTCTGGACAGCAAAATATTTTAGAGTGTATATCATTTTGTGCTTTGAATAAGGTACAAAGGGCTTTTGCATGTTGCAGATTTTGAATTTTAATTAATTACAGCTATATTTGCCCTATATATTTCCCAAAATTTTAGTATTTATTTCACATAGAACTAGTTCAATTTATTCCAATTATAAGTCATTAAAAAAAGACTATGTGCATTAAAAATGCGAAGCAGATGGTAAAATATTAATTTGTTTATGATGAGATTTTCTTTTCAGATTATCTAATAAGATGTTCCCTATTATTTTGTAATGTGCCCTTGAATCTCATTTGAATGGCTATTGTAAGAGTATATTTTAAATGGAAATAAAAACTAGGCACAAATGTCCATAACTGAGCCTGTCAGGTTGAGAAAGTAACAGTTCTGTTGCACGGTAGAAATAGGACCAACTCTAATCTTGCACTTATGTAACCCCCATATATAATGCATGCCTTCAAATATTTAAATAAATTGGTCTGGAATAATCTGTACCTCTAAAATGAAAATGGGTTTCTTAATATTTTACTATTTATTGTTTATGTTTTCATGGGTTATACTTATTGGAAAAAATTTGAGCTGAGAAGAATAAGTAGAATTAATTGATACTTAATTTGGTTTTGGCATTACTTTGTCCTCAGAGTGAGCAACTTATTTTTATGGAAAAAAAGGAGATTTCATTCTGTATGCTAGACTACTTCAGTTTACTGTATGAAATACTGGTGAATTCAGTACATCTCTGTAGACTATTGCAACTTTAAGTTAGGTCTTAAAGACTTCATAGTACTTATTAATTTAAATAAGCCTAATAAGATCAGGCTATTGCAGTATAACTTTATTTCAAGTGTATTAGTTGGTTATCCACAGCTGGCAAGGACAAATGAGTTCGGCTCAAGGCACTCTTTCATCTTCATTGATCCACGCCAAAAAGATTACTATAAGTTCTACTTAAATATGTTGTGGGCATAAAAACAAGCAAGTATGTGATAAGGAGATTAGATAAGAACTGTAACCATTGTTTTGTTCAGACATGTTTTTTTAAGATGTGAATACTACAAACAAACAAATACTAAAATTGTTCATGGCATATGTAATAAAATGTTTATGTTTTCCTCCACTCACAGAGATTTTGTGCCACATGGTTCAGTGTCAGTAGCCAGTTTAGATGGAGAGATAACAAGAAAAAAACATGAATTAAATTTGCTTCCTTAAGTCTTGCAGGAACATGGAGAAACTTTAGGAATAATTGATAGTGGCAGGATGAGAGAGATAAAAAGAGATGGACTGGGAAGTATTTAATGACTCATTGTGGTATTACATCTGTCACACTTTTTGTGCTACATTAAAGTTTCATTATTTTCATATTTCTTGTGCTCATATTTTCTCATCCTCTTCTTTCTGCTAAATTTACCAAGTAATACAATGTGGATAATAGAGAGCTATTGCTGCAAATGTCATTGAATCCGTTACTGGGCTGGATAAAGTACCTCAGCCATGCATTCTTTTTCATAATGCATTTTCAATTAGTGGTTTTGGAATTCTATACAAAGTAGACTTTTTTTTTTTTTTTTTTTTTTTAATAATTGTGTATTTCTAAATAGACATAGTGAACAGTATGTAACTATTAGTAATAATTCCATAATAATGAATCAATTTCCTTTCACCAAAGAAAATTATTGCACTAGTCTGTTTACTGAAGAAGTTTATTCACCTAAGGACTTGCCTCCTACAGGCTCTTAAAACAAATGGTTTCCCTTACCTCATCTGAGTGATAACAGACATAATCTGAGAGATTCAGGTTTCCCTTCTTTCAGTCTTCTTTCTTCCATCTCTGTTCTTTTATCTTTGCAGCCTACACACGTAGATCAGTGGTTTAGTTGTTTGGAAAAAACATAATATCTTTTGCCTGAATATGTTTTCCAAAGATTTTAAAATTTTTGAGAAGATGCCTATAATTTCTAACAGTGTTTCTCTTAGATTCTTGAGATTCTAATAGAATTCTGTTCCTTAGTGAATATCTTGTTTATGTTTTAAGATTAGAAAGCAAAATCTGATGTATTAGTAAGTAATATGTGTGTAGATTATGGATCCAGCAGGATTTGTTGTGAAACTGGAATGCATATTAAGTACATGGAGATATTAAATGTAATACTGTGCTTAAATGCCATCAGGACTTAAAGTAACACAGAATTCTTCACTTAACTAAGATAAGTAAAAGGTTGCCTGAGAGAATAGCACTGGAGGCAGAAATCCAGACTGATGTTGTCCTAGTAATGCTTTTAAACTTTTTACATAACCAGACTAAAAAGGGCTCTTTTCTGGTTGATAATTATGCAGTATGGTTCTTTCAATGACAGATTGCAGTTTGTGATGATCTCAAATATTTACTCTGGAGAGGCTTGGAAATGTTAAAATATACCCCGTATTTAAGTGCCCTTTAGAACACAGAATCGAAAGCAGCACCCAGAATTCCTGAGAGCTGTATGAGTCATATTGAGCCATAGGAGCTGCATAGTTACCAACACGCACTTTATGACTTTTAGATTATAGCTTTCTCCTCACTCCATTGTCCACAGAATACACAATTTCACTTTTACGCATTTTTTAAACATTATATCTCAAGTCATTCCTCTGTCAATACAATAGTGTAATTCACTAAGAAAATAATATACAGTGCTCTATGACTTTAAAATCATCTCAACCTGCACTCACACAAGCACAAAAACCAGACAAAGGTGTTTTGAGGATTGCAAGATTACATCCCCTGAAAAAGTTGCAAGCTTTCTAAATTACAGCCTCAGGATCAAGAGAAAACAGGAGGAAAGAAACCCTTCTGCATGATGGGTAGCATTTTAGATTGCAATTTATGTGAACTACATTAATTCACTTAAAAGGTGCTGAAATACAGAGACTGCTTTTGCAGTTATTTTTATAGATATAATACAGAAGTTTCTGCTTTATTGTTTTCAGACATAACTGTTGAAATGTTGTACTAGTATTATCATCTTTGAAAACTGATTTAAAATGATGTTTTACTGAGAAAAAAAAAGAAACATGAGGCCTTTACAATTTATAGGGACCTGGTTATAGAAACCATGCTGTTTGGCACAGAAATATGTAACAAACTTGTACTTAGAAATTGACATTTGATTTCTCTCCTATTTTACTGTTCTTTCCAACTGCCTTGTGTGACAAACATTGAGGATACTGGCTCAAGAGAAACAGTTTTGTTGCAAATGTGATTCTGTGCACTGCATATGGAGCTGTTTTGTATGCAAGGTAGGTAGAAGCACTGGTTCTTCAGTCACACAGAGACATTATGTATAAAAGATTTTCACACTGATTATTTTTTTCCCCCTCAAAATTAACTGTCTGTATTTTTCTTACACCTATTTCCATGGTTCATCCCAGATCAGACTGAAGATTAAAATTTCCTTCTCACCATGATTCTAACAGCACCTCTGATTTTCAGTGATTATAATTTCATTTCTCTCAGTAATCATTTTTTAGTTATTCAGCCTATTTTTAACAACTACAGATGGAAATAAAATGGATCTGTAGAAGAGACATTCATTAGCAAGTAAATATTCAGGGACTGGAAAAGTCTGTCTGATTCACAAAGCAGAAATGGCATTTAGTATCCAAGTCCCCTCCTAGACAAAATTAGCAAAGACTGCAGTGAAGTTAAAGCCTGCTGGTTGCAAAATTGGAAATTGGTTTCCTGGGGCTCTCTGTAAACTCTTCATTACTTTACTCAATCATGGTTCATTAGTAAGTTAACAGACAGAAGACCAGCACACGTTGGGATATGTTTAGAGCCAGGACTTCCATCTCCTTGAATATCCCTTAAAACTTGAATGTCACAGCAAATTAGATACTCTGTCAAACTGCATCTTTTTCCAGCTGCAATACGTACAGTGCACAGATCATGGCGACTTAACCTCTTGAAATAGTCAGGTGCTTTTTATCGGGCATTTTGTGTAGTACACTTGTTTTAATTCAAAGCAACTCTGATGGAACAAACTAAAGACCTCAAAAGGTGCCCAAAAATAGAAACAAGTTTAAAAAACCTTGTTAACAGTATCATGTAAAATGGATTTAATGTCTCTTAAGAACCAAAACCTGGTTTGCTAGAAGAAAGCATCCATAGGTGATATTCCAGTTAATCAGAAAGTTAAAAATAATTTTTAGGTTTCCAGGAAATGTTCACATTTTACTTACAACATAATTTTGAATTACAGCTGAGTGCAGTTATCTAGTGCCCCACCTGAGTGCCCGAGTCTCTATTTTCTATTAACAACCATTACATTTTTCTATGGCGCTGCCTGATTTTTCAGAAAAAATATTTACTCTAAATAGTTCAAGTCAGTGAAATTAATTGTATAGAAATTTTAAAAGACTTTAAATGCTTCTGTGCAGCTGCTATTTGTATAATCTTTTAATGCTATAATTTTCATGAGATATCATTAATTTTGAAAATAAAAAGTAGGCCAGGCATTATTTGAAGCAAACTGCTCAAAATCACCTATGGTGTTTAGAGTCCCTTTAATACAATCTGTTCATGGTTTGCAGGATTAATAGGTACAAGTGACCCTCCTGGTTTTGTACCATTACATCAGGCACAGATAACTGCAATGGCCAGCATGACAGCCACCTTGTGATTAGGTTTATTATGCAGACTATTTGCTAAGCAGAGGTGCTAGACCCTGATTCCCCATGCAGTTAAGGAATAAATTCATTATGGTGTCCAAAACAGGAAGTGTAGCTACCAGAAGTGCCCAGTTGGAGGGAATCCATAGGGAGCCAGTGTATGGCAGGATGAGCAGTGCATTTCTCATTGCTCTCTTGAGTGTTAGTGCTGTTGCAGTCTTAGTACCTAAATTAGGCACCTATTTTAGGTCATGATACGGCTGCAAATCTATGTAAGCTGAATTTTTATTTATGCCCTAGATAAGAGTGATGCAAAGTATCTGACAGTGTCCAGAGAGGGACTGAATACTTCCAAAGTCCCTTTGTGAGGAGCTCCAGGATTTTTTTACTTTTCTGCGCCTACTCAACGGGATTGTTCTATTTGCTGTTTACAAGTGCTTTGCGTGTTCAGTGGGCCCCGTAGCTTCTAGCTGGCTGTTCAGTCGGCTCTTTCTGTCTACTACTAAACAAGGTGCTTTTGGGAGTCATGGGATCAGACTAGAACTATCCAAAGTAGTATGAGTGCCATGGTACACCCCGGAAACATGATCTTTCAGCCATTTGTGTCCCACAGCACAGCTCCTTTCCAGATTCCCCTTTGTGTGGGGATCAGAGACAAAATTCCTGGGTACTTGGATGTCTCTGTGGGAGTGCACAAAAGGATGAAGGTAACACAAAACCTGAAGTTTGAAAGCCAATTTCTTCAGTTGGTCCTTGGCTTCCCTTTGCCTTGTCTTGGCAAAGGCTGTCCTATCACAAGAAGTGAACATGCTGTGCTTACATTGCCACTGGTATGCCACTTCAAGATAAAGTTATTTATTATCACAAATTCAGTAAAATATGGCAAACTGCAATTTAGAAAATGTTTCATGCATGCAATGCTTAAGGGAAGAATAAAATGTTCTCATGCCATAATCTGTATGATTTTCACATAATTAATTTGTCAGTGTACACATATGCTTCTATTTTTATGGGGTTCTGACATCTGTTTGATGGATTATAACCCAATTTACTCTAGAGACAACTGACCTGCTGAGGGTTGGCCTTTTGTTACAAATGTTAACAAAAGAATTAATCCCTCTCTAATTTTTTGCCAGGATTTCAGTTGTACTGTCACAAAGAAATGCATAACATGCAGTAATTGGGAAGATGGCACAAAAGAAACCTTATTGAAAAGACAGATTACCACAGCACAAGTAGGAATGAAGTGGCTGGTGACTCAGCTGAAAACTTGAAAATCCAAGGTCTGATAAATAGTGACGTTGTTTCCCAGTATACACTTCAGATAACATGCACAATCAGATAACCCACACAAAGTCAGCTTGGGGAACAAATGAGTGAGAGTCAGGGCAGATATTGTACCAGACAATCATGCTGTGGGAACTCACCTTGCTGAGAAGCCCTTGCAGAAAAGCAACTACCAGTGAAGGTGTCAGATTCACAGAAACAAATTGAAGACGTGAGAAAAGGGATGAGATACATTTCCTTTTGTAGCTCAGTTATTTCGACTGAATTTAAGACTTTCTTTTACAGCTAGTCTATGCATAAGGTATCTGTAAACTTATTCTTACATAAGTTTCTGTACATTTCCTTTTGTAGCTCAGTTATTTCGACTGAATTTAAGACTTTCTTTTACAGCTAGTCTATGCATAAGGTATCTAAACTTATTCTTACATAAGTTTCCCAATGAATTTTCTGTACAGGCCTTGCTTAATAATTTTGGTTAATACTATTTTATCTAATGCAATTATCAAGCAGTATTTTCGAAAGTATTTGATGAGGGGATTACGAATGTACAGACATCAGTAAGATTTTAAAGAGGTAGTTCTGAAAATTGAAGATTTGTCTTTTTCTTTCCCCTAGAAATGTAATTTTCTGCCTGTTGCACTGATTTTACTGGTCCAGTAGTGCACTATTAAAAAAAGCATTCTCTTTAAGTTATGAATTAACCTTAATTAGAATGAAAGCTCAGATGCCAAGAGGTCTACATAAAAATTTAATTTCTGTATTGGATCAAGTGTAAATTTCCATATTGGTTTCTCCTCAAGTAGTGTGTAAGCACTTCTAAATTCTTTATCAATAACTTGTAAGGAAAATTAATACATAGTTATACTTAGATGTTTGGATAGGGATACAGGACCTGCGTCATTCTCTGCAGTATGAGTGACAACTACCTGAGAAGACTACAGGCATCCTCATTAAAAGCTGAGGATATGACTTCTTTGATTGGCAATGTAATATGTCTGTCTTCAGAGTCCTACAACCCCCTTCAAAGGCTGAGGCTGTGTCTCCACTTGCAAGTCGTTTGGCTGAGTAGGAGCAGACCACAGGGTGAAGTCATTGGTGCCAGGTTCACCACATTAGCTCCATCCTGAGGCTTTTATTTTTGATTGAATTCAGTCTAGTATCCTCAATTGGATGTCCTTATCATGGATGTGGTTTAAAATTGCCAAAAGGACAAACACTGTTTTGGACCATTATGTTTTCCACTCCCAGGAGGTGATGGAGCACATTTGTTGTGTACCTAAATTAGAAGCTTCCAAAACAAACCTTGTCGGTGAGTACCTGCTCTGGGAAGTGAACTGTTCAATGTGTTAAGTGTGGATGATGAATGATAAGTGCATGTTTCAGTTCAAATCCTACAATTGCTCTAAATCAAATGCTAAAGGATCTGCAGCTTGAGGGGTACAATAAGCTCTCATAGGCATGAATAACTCTCTGCTTTCTGTATCTGTTTCAATGTTTTGCAAACTGCAAATCATGAATATCAGAACTTTTCCGGGTAATCCATAGAGTTTTCTGCCTGAGCATCTCCCAGGATTATTAGGAGTTCCCATGGTTCCCACTTTTGAAAAACAGCATAATACTTCAAAGTTTCACTGCCAGCATGTCAATAATTAGCATAGTGCATAAAAAATTGTGCACTTAGATTTGCAACCTTTAGTGTCAGGATGAAAGTGAAGATAAACTTGCAAAAATTGTTAGAGATGCTGTAGACCTTATAATAATATTCCTGGTGCTCTGGCCTGAGGTCCTCCAGGCCAAGGTTCTCTACTAAAACTAGCCCCGATTAATCTGTGTACTGAAAGCACTGGATGCAGAGGAGACATTCTGCTGATCAGTGATTACAACCACTGCACTATGGGGATGGTGTGTAATGTATTCCTGTGGGAAGTACTGCTGCAATAAAGCATAAAAATGTTAAAGTTTGCTTGAGTAGGTGTTACCATCACATATGGAGAGAGTGATTCTGCAGGCTGGTCACATTTCACACATCAGAGCAGCAGCCTGGTCTTGGTAGTAGTTGATTGTTTGCTGAACCTGAAAGAACCTATTTACATAATGAAGTTTTACACTTCAAGTCCAGGTTTTAGAACTCAGTATCAGCCTTATGTTCAATCATTCCTGAGGGTTTTATTTCACATTTCTCTAGCTTATGTTTTGAAGAAATGAACAATTAAAGTTCTAATGGGAAATTCCATTTCCATCCCTGTATTTCTTAATCAGTTTCTTTGCAGCTTGTTGCTTTTCCAAATTAAGATACTGAATATGGAAACAGGTGGCAAAATAAATCTTTTGTTATTAGGGAAATGTGTATTGGCAAAAATAGAATAAATTTGTAGGAAGAGCAGCCCACTACAGGATGTATGCTTCTATAAGGCTAGTCATAAAATTATATTCTGAGCTATGTAATTTTCTTTTCTGTTAGAGACTGACTTACAAGGACAGCAAAACGACAGTATTTTAAAGAAAGAAAAAAGAGAAAAATTTTCCTTTATCATGTTGTACTTAAAAGAAGTCATGCTAACCTGCAAACCAAAGATTGCTTATTACAATTACAGCTTTTGTTCTGACAGCTGCCTAATATTTACATCTACAAAAGTATTTGAAGCCATAGTTATCACAAGAGCATCCTGCTGGAAAGATATTATATGTTCATTAGATAACTCATTTTGAACAAGTTCACTTTATAGCAGGACCCTAATAGCTACAATACCAGTAGACTTTGCCAAAAATTTCACAGAACAGCATGGTAAACTAGAGAGATCTGTAACCCCTTTTTCAATGGAACTCCTAAGCCATTCTATAGGACTTTGTGACAACTTTTTTTTTGTCAGCTTTGTTCTCTCTTATGTAGCAATGGTTGCTCTTTTTTATACAACAATTTTGTATGAATTGGCTCAAAGTCGAATAAGAAATGGTGTCTTGCTGGGTGATGAGGACAGCAGCATTACTGTGCTTACCTACCTGCTATTATGCAGAACAAGAAAATATTTTCAAGGTAATATTTGCCTGCATTCACATAGCTGTTGTCTCTCCACTAGAGAAAAGAAAAAAAAAATCGTGTATTCCCTGCTATTTCACAGTTGCTTCTCTTGTATACTGTGTTGCTTCACTTTGAATAGACAGACAGTACTGATAGCCTGATAGTCATCTTTGTCACTGCTGAAAGGGGACAGTTTTTCTCTGATCTCCCACTTGGGAGGCTCCCATTTCTTTCCTGGTAGCATTGCTGCAAATTGTATCTCAAGAGAGAGGTTTCTTAAAACTCTTCACTTTTTTTGTTGTATTAGTTAAGTGAAGACTCAGATTATTTTTGTCGCTGGGCCAAGAGATCAAGGAGATCATGGCTGCAGGTAGAGACAGGGAAAGGCAAGAAAGACGACTTCCATAGTGGGAGTCCTTAAAGGATGGCCTTTCCTTCAGCCTCAGGTTGTATTCTTCAGCTTGGCTGTAAAAAGGGAGCAGCCTGTGCTCAAAATTGAAAATCTATTTGGTTTAAATCTGTGATTTGAAATCTCAGTGTATTGGAAAACAGAAACTGGGGCAGTATATTAATCAGGAATGTGACACTGGTCTGGAGCTAATTCACAGCACAGATAATTGTCTTTACATGCAATTTTAGTTGTCATGCTAATCTATCTGCATTTTATTAAAAATTGGTCACTTGCACTATGCGAGACATTTGGCTATAGTGTATCTTATAACAAACATGAAAGAAAATATTAATAGCAATATTATTTGCTTTTCATAGCTGAAGTAGTCTTTCAATGCCATTTGTTTTGGTTGAAACATTAAAGGGTAATACTCGATAAGAGAGTTACTATATTAAAGTCACTTCTAAGCCCTCCACAAATCACTTTCACATCTTATCTTAAGTAAGACAATGTAATTTCAAATACATAGTCAACAATTTGGCTTTTGAGAGTGAGTTAGAAATCAACTTGCTGAAAAGATTCCATCTAAGGAAGGAGATATTTTCTATTCAATATTTTCAGAGATGATATTTCATCTGCTGTTTCTTTATGAGTGTGAATGAACACTAAAATTTGAGAGACAAGTTTTGAAGGGAGGCTTTTTTTTTGTTCATGTTGAAGGAATTTTGTTGTTAGATAAAAGGAAACATGGCATAAATATAAAGAAAAAAAAAAAGAAGGAAAGATACCTTTTGCTTGAAAAAGAACTTTTTTTAATGTGAAGTACACAGCCAAGCTTTGAGATGTATGGTGCAATTGGAAGCAAGGTGTTATGCAATGGTAACTCATGAAGTTTAAATATATAGCTGCTACAGTAAAACTTACTTATGTATTACTGCTCTGTGATGTTCTATTTCCTGAGAGTATCTGAAAGTCAAATTGACTCTAAAGAGATCTTCAACCATCATCTCTGCTTATATAATTTTCTACTGGAGCTTTCTGCAATGCAGACTGCTTCTCAGTCTTATTTCTAAATGAACACAGGGGTTAGTCGACAGAACACTGTATTCACTAGTATTTGAGGGGCAGGAATAAAACATGGTCCCTCTTGACATGTCCTGTACAACTGCACACTGAATTTTTATCTGATGCATTATGTGAAATACTCATAAGGAAATCTGAAATTACTTGGAAATGAGCAGATTTCAATTATCAAGGTAAATCTGCTCCCAAAAGTGAAAGATCTAGCAGAATTATCTTATGCATGGGTTTTTTTCCAGGCAAAACATGACATATGTTAGTAGGGCTCAAATGGGTTTGATCACAAACCTCAAAGAAAAACATACCAAAATCTATTGCATGCAAAATGAAATAAAAATTGCTCATTTTTACTTTACCCTTGTATATTTTGTTTTTCTGAATGTGAGTGTAGAGTTTTTATATGTTGAAAGTGTGGCTATACAGTCAGATAATTCAAGAATTTAATTTTTAATTTACAAACAAGGGCAAAAAATATTATCTCTTATGTGGGAACACAAATGGATTTGTGTGAAGAAATTCTTCAAAATTTCAGGTAGGATCTGGACTTAAACATCTTCTTTGTTAATGTTCATAACTATGATTTACTAAAATATAAAATAAATATAACTGTATTTATGAAAATAACACACATAAATGTGCATGCTTACAGCCAGAAATTAACATTATAGGAAAATTTGCTGGCTTCATTGGGTTTGTGGCTGCTCTGCTCTATGTTATAAATGGAAAAGTCTGAGACAAGTCGTGCTTAGTCATAACCAGCACTACATAATAAAAATATCAGACGTAGGAACCAAACCTTTTATGAACTAAATATCAGTGGCAGGAATCTGGGAAGGACTTAAGAAGTACAGTAAATATTCCTGTCTGACAGTTGTCAGCTCAGTGCTTCAGCATGCTTTGCATGTGAACAGCAGACAAAACCTGATAATGTGCAACTTGTACCAGTCCTGAGAGCTGTTTCCCATAGCATGGCTGTGCTAATCTACCGTTCTTTGGAGTTACATCCCAGGCTGACATGACCTATTGAGCATAAACTCTGAAAGGATGAGTTGTAGACATGTAATAATTGGAATCAACAGGTTGCTAATTTTAATCAAGAGCCCTGAGAAGATACTCTTGTAGAAGGATTTGAATGTGTCTGGGGAAGACAGGAGACATGGAAATTCGTTGTCTAGTTACCCAAGGACAGAACACTTCTGCTAAAGTTGTTAATGAAGTACTGTATTTATGAAATCTTTGCCATTTTGTCTATAATTTTCAATCTGCATCTGCCAATAGAACTAGAAAAAGTTAAAGAGTACAGAGTTAATAATATTGCACCAGATAAATTTTTATTCCAAGGCTGTGAGTCGTAAAAGATGGCATAACCTTCCCTGAGGCCTTTCTCTGTTTACAAAGAGGACAAATGGTAAAGTCATATATCATGGCATTGTGCTTTTGGAACCATCCAGGTCAGTCTCTAAGTTCTGAGATGCACAAAGTAACAGGAATAATGTATGTTGTTAATTTGTAGTTTCTATAGCAATACAATTCCCTAAAGTGACTTCTGAAACCTTCAAAGGTTTTGTTGAACAGGATATAGAAGACCTTACTATTCTTTCACACAGGAATTGTCAGTGATATTTTTTTATACTCTATAGGATATATAGTTGCTAGTTAAAAAGTTAGAAAAAAATTGTTCATATTTTTGAAGCAACACTTAAGACGATACATTAGAGATTAAATAGTGTATTGCTGTGAATTTATGTTGATGTCACATAAATCATTTGCTAAAATTTGTTTTGAGCATAAAACTGCGTTTTATATCTTGGAACATAAAAGATGACTGGAATAATTAACATGAATGCCCATTTTTTCTGTATATATTGTTCTCAAAATGCAAAATAATTCACTCCTTGTTAATGCCTTTTTTGTCCATACTTTACAAAATAAAAGGTGCCTTTGAATATTCTAGGAAATACACATCACCTGTTTCACATCTTAGAGAAGACTGGCTGTGGAGATGATCTTTACCTTCATTTATTTCCCGTTGATTAGCACGCCTAGATGTAAACATGAGTGTTACAGTAGATGGAGGACTATTAAATAACATGCATATCCTGTTCAGTCTTGAGATAATTAGAAAAAAGCAGGTCTTTAGCAGAAGTGACAAATGGATTCATAATAGAATAACCATGGAATAAATCCAGAACAATTTCACAACTATGGCTGGAAATAATCTGTCTCACTGCCGAGAAATCAGAGATGCTTGCTAAAAATATTTATATTGAATACCTTTGTATGAACTCTTTTTCCTTCATGCTGGACATGTAGAAGCTCTTAATTTACAGCAGATGTGTCAAAACTCATCAGCTAAGTGCTCATCCATTAAGTTCAATGGAGCTTGGACTTGGTCTGTAGTTTTAAGTAGTTCAGTGTTAATGTCTCTACTTTTGGTCTGGTGATGTTCTTAATTCTAAGCAGAGAAGTCTGCATCTTGTATTGAATGAAGTCATGTTTGTTCTTTTCTCTGGGACAGGGGTAATTGACAGTCTTGTCCATCTCACCCTGGGGATTCTGCTCTGTAATATTCCCTTTTGTATGACCTTCAGAGGTGTTAATAAGATGTACTTTGGGGCTGTGGTACAGCTTAAGTGGAAATTCAAAGTGAGTAGACCTATATGATAAAGTAGTGATGGGAGAATAAGACAAGAACTAGGTAGCACTGATGCCTAAGACATTTTTAAGTACATGATGAGGCAGACAAACAGTTGACTCTGAAAAGCAAAGCTGAGACTCTTGGAGGTTAGAAACCATGTAAAAAACTTGCCTGTGAACACTGGTCATTGTGGCGTGGTGGCAGTGAAGTCTTTAAATAGAGAGATTGAAGGCAGTTCTTTCTTTTAAAGAAAAGTGATTTCTAGCACTAACAAGTTTCACAGCTCTCCCTGAAGTAGCTCTTACATGCTGACTTCAAAGAAGAAATAAATTGTCATTGGTGTCAGTGATAAACTCAATTAGAGTAGTAGCTTTGCTTTCTTGTGAGAATGCACTTTACAAAATAGTGCATTTACCTGTAGCAGTTACAAGCAGCAGTCTTCTGTCAATTACTGAGTTGTAACAGCTGGATAAAAATGCACCAGTTTTGAAATTTGGATCACAGTTCTGATATATGTCAGTAGCAAAGAAATGGAAAAGAGAAAGGGTTTCAAACATGATCTCTAAAATGTACCACATATTCAATGAAACCCTTTCACTCTGTCTCACCAATCAAGTAACAGGAGACACTACAAACAAGAAGTGAGAAGCAAGAAGTGCTGACTGAATTACTATTCTGTTAGAAAAACCTTTTCCAGAGTATGAAATACCTCACATCATGGTCACCCCAGTCAGTTGTTCTTTATGCCAGTCATAATCCAAGCTATGTCTGCCCTGATTCTTTGCTATTTTTAGCCAGATAAATATTATTTTTACTGAGATCTAAAATTAAAATGCAACCAAGAGAAGAAAACCTGGAACTCTTTTTAAATTTTTTTCCCCAATAAGTTCTGTGCCCTGAAGTCAAAAAAGTGGTGAAGTACCAATTAATTACTACCTTTGCTACTGTTAGGTAGAGAGAAGTCTAGATGTATAGAACTACCTGATGCTCAGGATTCAGCAGCTAGTGGAAATAGTTGCTTTTGCTATTCTCATTAGGACCTGAAAGAGAACGGCTTGACAACCAGAGAAAAATAAATTGGAGTTAAAGCCATTTTAAATGACATTTTCTCCACAGCTATAGTAGTACAAGATAGTGAATACTCTCTAACTAGACAGATGGTGAGAATAAATTCTCCAATTCATTTCTGAATGGAGTTAGGAAGACAGTGAATTCCTGAACAATGCACAAAAAAAGAAGTTACTCTGGATGGTATTCACAGATGGATGGCGCATTATTGCCAGCGGAATAAGGAACGACACTTTATCAGGAAAAGGCAACAATATAACTGTTCCTCCATCCCATCTCATTGCTCTCAGAAAAAGAGACTTCCCTCTTTCACCAGGGAAAACTATAAAGCATTCAAATTCTCAAATTTTTTATTCAGTGATGGCATACAACTCAACATCCAAGTGCATGGTCAAGCTATTCTGAAGCCAGAGCTGGTGGGCTGACACACCCAGGAAACAATTAGCATAGAAGAAGAGGTGAATGAAAAGAAATTACATGAATGTAACTTTTCCATATTTCATCCTGTTGATCACTGGGATATTCATATATTTGATAACTTTTCTCATTATTTAAAGTGTAAAATATAATGCAAATTTTTTTTCTCTGTAGTTTTATGGGAATATTTAATCCTCAGTAAGAGTGCTTCAAGACATTTCATTAGTGATTCAGGATCTTTGTTTATCAGGTCAGTGTCATTCAACAGGGATTTTGATTAAAGCCCTTGCCCTGAAAGGCAAAGCAAAGTAGTTCCTTCTGTCTTTCTGGTACAATGGAAGCTATGGTGAGAGCTTTCTTGTGTCCAGAAATGATGAAGAAGACAGGTTGAAGAAGAAAGAGAAAAATTCTTTTTTACTTCAGTTTGATAATTTATGGTGCTTGGGGTATAAAATTGCCCTAATGTAAACAATTCCTTTAGCTCAGGAAAAAAAAAAACTAAGCTTAAACTTTGGCTAACCAAATTCCAGATTGTCAACAACCCTCACAGAGAGATTCTAGTTTTGAGACAATAATGTATGTTTGTTCACATTAACTGAGATTTGGACTGCTTTACATTTCTCATCAATAATCTTAGATGGGAAACTCCCAGCAGCATCTGCTGGAGATGCTGGAGAAATAGCCATTCCCATTAATATAGCATACTCAGAAAATGAAGAGAAGTATTTGCCTATGAAAAGTATCAAGGAAAACCCATTCTTCTCACTAGCAGTTCCACGACATGTAAAATAGACTCAGGGATTGATTTTCCATTTAAGATACTCTCCATTGAGAATAACTGGAATTGTTAGCACAGATGTGGTGAAGGGGTACCTTTGGCAGGCAAAGAAAAACAGGACAAAAAGATAGCACTGACAACAGGGAAGATGAAAGGGTGGAAAAAGCAAACAGGGCAGATTGGGAGAGTGGGTTGAGAGGAGATAGATGGGAAAAGTTAAGTGCTCATTATGGACACAAGTGTCTGAGAGATCTGTCTAGGGAAAGAACAGAGCTAAGGGCTCAGGAACAGGAAGGAAATTAATTTGAACAAGAGTAAAGAATTACTTAATGTCTTGGATAGAAATGGGAAATGAAAGAAAATATATTAATACTGTTGTGGTTTCACAATGGGTAGCTATTCCTTATAAAATAGATGGCATTTATACCTAAAAAAATAAAGACACCTGGGGTATGTTTGCATAGAGAGAGATGTTTCTTAATGCATGGCCTTAGCCATGCAATGGCAGTGTCAGTTAAGAGACCACTGAAAATACCAATGTGTTTTTATAGCCCAGAGTGACTTTTAAGTTCAGAGTCTCTTTTCAGTGAAATTCCATGAATAATTGTCAAGGTTATTTGTCAAATAAAGGTGAGGTAAGTATTCACAGTGCATCTATGAGGTTTCTTCTTTAAAAAGAACCCAAACAAGCAGATGAGAAAAATGCACAAAAGACAAGATGCTGTTAATAGTTCTGTTTTGTTCTTTTAGAACTGTGGTTTCTCCAATAAAGAAAATTATGTGCTAACACATATTTTTTTCCTGCTTTTTGGCTAAGAGCAAGATATTAGTTTAATATCTAATCTGTCCCCTTGTCAGTAGAAAGCATGTTGCTTTTGAAGGCAGATGGACTTAACAATCTAATAAGATTTTCTGGTTATTAGCTAAAATAATCGTTGCAAATAAATATTTCTATAAACCTACAACAATTTCAGATAATGAAACATAATGACCTTAGGTTTAATGCTAGAAATATGAAGTCATTGACTGGGGTGAAATTTCTGTTACGTTCCTTGTGGGTTTTCTGTTGATCAATCTCAGATTCACCCTTTGTTGCTGCTTTCAGGAAAGCAAGTAATTTGCTGATCTCATGTATATAATTGCCTTATTTTGAGAGATTGCTTACAAGGTTCTTATCTCTGTAGTCTAAATTTTAACACTATTTGTGGATTTTTAAAGTGTTATTATTTTTAAAAAATTCTAATATCAATATGAATGCATGTTCTTAATTTATTTCTTAGAACAGCCTTTATACTAGCTGCTTTATCTCTGTAGAGATTTGCCAGTAAAACAGTTGAAATAAATAAAAAAAATTAAGAATTAGTTTTGTTTTCATTAACAAAACATGAAACACTATATTCCAGGGAACCAGATGTCCCAGATGATCTAGAACTTCTTAATTCAGACCTGGTTGTAAGCATTCATAAGCTGTCACCCCTCAGTAATCTACCTGAGATGACTGTGGCAATGTCCTCCTTCAAAATGTGACCCCACTGCACTCAGCGGGGCTCATGCATCCTGAGTAGGATGAGCTGGGCTGGAAACCTTGTGGCTGGATGGCAAGAAATTCCCAAGGGGTGCTCTGGACTTCTGCAGACAGCAGCACAGTGGCTCTGTATTCACTAACCCCAAAGCTGTGGGACTTCTGTGGTTGCCTGTGCCCAGGTTCAGCCAGCAGCAAGGCTGAGTTCATTATTAGGGATAGTCATGCACAGACACTGGGTCAGCTCAGATGGGAAGGAGGGACCTACCTGCATCTTGTGGATGTATAGGTCTTGTGTAAACAGTGTGGCCCTCTCCTCTCCCTCTCCTCTCCTCTCCTCTCCTCTCCTCTCGATAGAAGTCTGCTAGCGTTGTGTGTGTGTATACATATATATATATACACACACATGCACTCATATTTATATACACATGCACACTCCAACTGCTGACCTTAGCCACTCTGTGTGTGTGTATATACATATATATATATACACACATGCACTCATATTTATATATACATGCACACTCCAACTGCTGACCTTAGCCACTCAATCACCCCAGCAGCTGGCCTCAGATCCTTGGTCTTCCAGTTGTTTGCATCAATCTGCCCATCTGAGTGCTCCTGTGATTGCTACTCAGACCTCTTCACTCACATGCAGAGTCAGGCATTTCCTGTCCCAGTTCCCTGGGAGTGGAAGCAAGGGAGTTTCTTTTCTATTAGTATAGGGCCAAGTGAAAAAAATTTTTATGTAGCTAGATAAGCTATATAAAGTTGACAAGCCCCAGGATCTACGGTGAATAATTCCCTTGTGCTGTGAAATATACCAGAATATGTACTTTTGCTCTTTCCCAGAAATGAAATCCGGACAGCATGTTGCAAAAAGGTTTCTTCTAACATGGAACCACCTCTTGCTAAAGGGCTGTGAAGCTTTGTGTTCTAAAAAGCTGAAAAAATATTTTAGACATGACCTTATTGTTTAAGTATCAGTATCTGACATTCAACAGAATGTCCTTGTCTAAAATGGGCACACCAACTAAATTTCAGAGATGAGAAATTCCTATTCTACTGGCGAATTTGATCACATTTTAAAATGTGCTTGTGTGTCTCTTGTTTGCTAGTCTGGATCTTTCCTCTCACAAACACTGTGAAATAAACTCATCCTGAATTTACATAGTGTCTCATACAAAAATGTGAAGTGAATGCTAGTAAGAAAGCAATAAACTCAAAGTGGCAACTTGATTTTAGGAGTATGTTGTGTATTGGGATGTTTTATATGCCATCAGTGTGCATGCCTACATATTCTTTGTCTCCCCATAAAATGGCTTTTACCCCAGCAAATAGGATTATGGCAGCATATAATTGCTAAGAAGGACACACCTTGTTTAGCTATAAACTGCCTTCTTACATAATTTCAGGAACGAAATGCAGAAATAGTGTATACTCAGCAGGCCCATTTTATGTTTTCATTCAGCAAATACTTTACAAGCTGATAACATTTCACAGCTCTTTTTTTTCTTTCTACATAAAGCAATTTAGAGAATCTGCTATAGGTTAAGACTAAGGAACAGCAAATGAGAAAAACAAGGCCTCCTGAATGAAATGGATATTGCCACATTTCATTCAAACTAAGGTATCAGGACCTCTTCAATTCAGATTGAAGTCATCAATGCTCCCATGTTGACACAAATTTTACTTCAACTATCTACGAAGCTGATTTAATAGAAATAGTGTAAAAAAATAGAAGCTCAGAGTATATGTCTTCTCCTGACTCCTTTTGATACAACATTTTCATGTCATATAGCAGCTGATACCTTTTTACTGACAGAGTTTTGCAAAATTTTACTAGTTTTACAGACATAATTAATCAAACAAATGCCTTTGTTTTTGTGTTTTCCATGGAGATGCTGAATTTATCTAGCTTTCACAAAATGGGGATACTAATAACTGTAGGCTATTTTACTTTACTACGCCTTGAACCATTGGTCTTTGCCTTTAAAAATTTGCAAAAGCAACGTTGAATAATGAGTGAGTATGATTACCATACACTAGGGATTTAATATAATTCTTGATTGCTTTGAAATAAATTGGATTAATTATAATAAATGGGTTAGTTGTGTCTTACCCTTTTTCATCTCCTTTCTGTGTTTCCCTTTTCTGTCTCCATCCCTATTTTCTCCCCATCTACGAACTAAAAGTTGTGAGGATTGGATATGCTAAGGCTACATTAGGGTTTGGTTACTGGAAATATTAAATAGTCAATGACACAGAAAGAGTTTTGCAACTTCTTTTACAGCATTTGCAAAGGGGTTCCATGAAATTTGGATACCTTACTATTACATATTTGGATACATTTCTAAAAAAAATGTGGTGATGCTGTAAACATCACATAGACAGTGACAAAGAGAGAAAAAATAGAGTTTATTTAAAAAAAAGACAGAAATATAGGGCATCCAGAGACTGTGGGGTTGATCAAAAAGTTGAACTACAAGATAGAATAAAGAGACAAAGGTGAGATAAGCATTCAGGATTAGGTAGGAGAGACTTTCTTATTTTTGTTGTCTTAGTAGAAGTTCTTCATGAACACTTTTCTTAATAGATAGGAAACTGGCAGCATAGTCTCAGTAACATTTGTTTCAGTCTTACATTAATTGTGCCATCTGGGTACATGTACCTTTTAAAGACTGCAGAGATATTGGAAATGGCTTTCAGTGAACTATATTGCTTTGATAAGCAAATAGCAAGTAAACTCATTAGAAGAAAGCCACCCATGGAAGCAGAGAGCTCTACTTGCCCTTGCAGGATAAGTACTGCAGAGTAGCATAGCATTCACATTGCTTCCAGTACCTGAGCTAGCTCATTTAAAATGAGGTCAAGTTGTTCCAACATTACACTGCAATTTAGAATGAGAACATATGTCTTTATCTATATCAACATAAAACACAGATTTCTGTGGCTGGACATTGTTTTTCAGAGTGAATATCTCACTCGACTTTCTAATCTTTCTAGCTACCGAATTGCTCTTATTCCACCTCTGCAGTCTAAACTGTTTTACAGAGAACATTGTTGACACTCAGCAAACTTTTTAGGCAGGTTCCAGGTACCTGTTGCATTATTTAATCTAGTTTTGGTGGTAGTTCTTCTGTCATTAGGTTTTGACACACTCCACATTACAACATTCTTTGTCCAGGCTTTCATTTCGATAATAAATCTACATATAGGTTTTATCCATGCTGGATACTTGTTTATAGTTTTTTCTCCCCATCCATTTGACTGATCCCCTCTATTCTTTCTCTAGCCCTCACTCTCCTTTATTCCTCTCTTTTATTTTTATTCCTGATTTTTCCTTCTTTTTCATCATTCCCTGTTTTCTTTCTTTCTTTCTTTTCCCCCGGTTTGTATTTCTAGCCTTGCTTTGTTTATAATTACTAAAGTTTTAGGTTTCTTTGAAAAAAAATCACTATTTTGATTTAAATTAGCTGTATAGTACTGCTTCTTCCTTTCATTTTCCAATTGCTTTTTAACGCAACAAGTTCGTAGAATGACCTTACTGCTCTTCAGGAAGAAATCAGTCTCCTGAGCCTTTATCATTCAGAGATGAAAAAAAGAAGCAAGCTGCAATGCAATTGATATTTTTCAGTGTAACAATGAGATATTCTATTAGCTAGTAGGATTTTCCGTAGCATTTGTGTCGGACAATTTATTTTTATTTGGCAGGTTGGTATTTGGGGGGCTGTCATAGAACTTACGTGTTCTGGCTGAGAAGTCAGTGGCTCAAGGAGTTTTCATTCTTAGACTATTGAAGGTGCAAGACTAAAGCAAGTAAATTAGCTTCAGAACTACAGGGTCACCAGGATGCAGCAGAAGCACAAAGCTGCTTGTGAACAGAGACCTGGAAAAACCACACTGGACCTAGCAGTTCCCTATAAATCAAAGGACTTTACAAACTTGGGGTAAGAGAACTGACAGAGCATAATGTGTGTTTATTCTCATCTTGTTCATACATAGATTCATGTGCTAGTATTTCTTAGGTAAAAAAAATAATCTTGAGCTCTAAAGCAGAGAAGAACAGGCAGCAGTTCTGGCAGTTGCCAGCTCTCCTGGCCAATTCTCTGTCTGGAGGAGGTGCTTTTGTTGCTAGGCAAAGCCTGAACATGCACTGCAAGAGTTGATCCCTGGAGATGCGGGTGCAGTGGGCAATGGGGGAAGAAGGTACCCTGGAGCAGAGGAGGAACCCTGCCTGTACTTGTAGGTAATTATCTTGGCAGTGCGCAGCAGCTTTTTCAGATTTTACTGTTGCTTGGGAGAAATTTGAAATTTCTTGTACTAGAAAGAAAGGCTGGAGGAAAAGGATTATCCTGCAGAACCTTGGTGGGTAGAAGAGTGATTCTGTATTTTAGCTTGTCTCACCTTGCTGACTAGTGTTCTCCCTCTATAAGATTAACCACTTCTGTTTACTGCAGTCTAGTTTTAACATTGAAAGCTTGAGAGACAGATCTATAGTAATGGCCATAAAATGTTTCAAGGAAAGTTTTTCACATGTAACACAAAATATATGTACATGTGTGGAATACATTTAATTATTATTTTTACTCTTTTCTAGATAGAATCTAGAAATTCAGAAAGCTGAAGGACAAAAATTAAGTTAAAGTAAATAAACAATATTAATATTTCTCAGTTTTAAAGTAATTTCTCATGTTTCAAAGACATCTCGTATTGTTAGATTGAACTGGTCATTTTACTTCCATGAGAAAAAAGTTATTAAAAGATTAATTATAGGAGTGCAGGGAAGAAACAATTTAGAATAAATTGACTACTGAAGCAAATTATAGAATGAGGAAAATGCAAAGGACATCTAAAATAGGGAAGGCTGTGGTTCTCTAGTGGCTGATGAATTAGACTCCACAGGGAAAGGAGGTGTCTTTGGCCTGGAATATATTCAATCCAGAGGACAAGCAGAAACTGCCTAGATAGAGATATTACTGAATGGAAAAGTAGACAAGGGCAGATATGTGATGTAGAGCAAGGCCAAACCCTTCACAGTTTATTGAGCCAGGTACAATGCTTCATGCATGTACCTGTTTCAACTTTTGGCACCTATCTAGCAATAAAAATAACCCCTCAACCCAAATGAGATGCCACATCTGACTGGAAAAACAAATTAAGACCTTGCAACTACTCATAATTCTGACTAGTCACCAACAAATGAATGGATTAATATCTGGAGATAAGTGAACTGTCTAAGATAAAGGTTTTAATAATAACCTGTAGGTATTTTAAAGTGTTACAGATTACCTCAAATAAATATTCTACATGATTAAAGCATTAAACTAATACTGCATTTTCCATGCATTTTTGTGCTCTTACATTTTGACACCTAGCTTTTTTCAAGTTTTAGTATTGGCAGTTGCTTTTTTAAATGCATCTTCATGTGAACACTTAGGTTTTCCTAATATTTTGAATAATAATTTAAAAAACACAAACCACTAATGTGAGGGTTTAGTTCTAATAGACATGGAGTGTGAGTCCATTAAAAAATTCATTGTACTTGAATACACTGGCCATCAGCTGTGTGATATGAAATGATCCTTCCTGGCTGGAAATTCAAAACAGATCACAACCACAATGAATTTTCATGTCTGTAAACCTATTAATTTTGATCCATAGTTTAGAGAAGTTCTGAGAGCGAGAGATCGTAGGAATTAAATAAGAAGTAGGGCCTAGATAAAAGACTGAATGAAATTGTATTTTTTACTAAAAACATGATGGGATTCAGGTTCTGTTTAGGTTTTTTTGTAGTTGTCATACTTTGTTAGAAAATTGATTTGATTGTGTAACACATTTCTCATCCACAGAGCAGGAAATAGTTTTCAGCTAATATTAGCTATGCGTGACTTGCCAAGGATCCTTAATGAGCTGAACCCAAACAGCATTTTTGGTGGCTGTTCCTTGGAAGCAAAATAAATGTAGACTGAGTTAAGGCTGCTGTTTTTCAGAAATTTACACCCTATGAGAAGTCTAAGTGCCTGAATAGGGTTCTTGAGGAGCTGAGAAATTGTATTTGGGAGTCTGGGTCTATGTGTTGTGTTTGTGTGGCCAGGTTTTGGCAGTGGGGTGGTACAGGGGTGGCTTCTGTGGCAAGCTGCCAGAAGCTTCCTCCATGTCTGGCAGAGTCAATCCCAGCTGGCTCCAAGATCAACGTGCCACAGGCCAAGGCTGGGCAAACCAGAAATGGTGGTAGAATAACATAATTAAAAAGAGGGGAAAAAAAAATTGTTGTGCAGATGTAACTGTGGCCAAAGAAGAGAGAGGTGAAAATACGTGAGAGAAACAGCTCTGCAGACTCCAAGGTCAGTGCAGAAGGAGGGGCAGGAGGTGCTCCAGGTGCCAGAGCTGAGATTCCCCTGCAGCCCCTGGAGCAGCCCATGGTGAGGCAGCTGTGCCCCTGCAGCCCATGGAGGGCCATGGGGATGCAGAGATCCATCTGCAGCCCTTGGAGGAGACCCACACTGGAGCAGGTGGGTGCCTGAGAGGAGGCTGTGACCCCATGGGAGGCCTGTGCTGGAGCAGGCTCCTGGCAGGGACCTGTGGAGAGAGGAGTCCACGCTGCAGCAGGTTTCATGTTAGACTTGTGATCCCATGGCTACCCACACTGGAGCAGCCTGTCCTTGCAGGACTGCACCCCATGGAAGAGTGACCCACTCTACAGCAGTTTGTGGAGAACTGTCTCCCATGGAGGGCCTCACAATGGAGCAGGAAAGGACTCCTCTCCCTGAGCAGCAGCAGAAACAACCTGTGATGAGCTGATCATAATCCCCATTCCCTGTCTCCTTCCACTGCTGCTGGGGGATGAGTTAGAGCTGGGAAGGAGGGAGGGGTAGGGTAAGGTGTTTTTAAGGTCTTATTTTAATTCTCATTATTCTCCTCTGATTTTGTTAGTAATAAATGCAATTAATTTGCTAATTCTAGTCTGTTTTACCCATGATGGTATTTGATGAGTGATCTCCCTCTGTCCTTATCTCCACTCATGAATGCTTTGTTATATTTTCTCTCCCCTGTCCAGCTGCAAGGGGTGGGATAGAGCAGCTTTGGTGGGAATCTTCCCAGGGTCCTCCCACTGCAGTCTGCCAGCAGTTTTCCAATATTCCAATATGGTCTTTTCAGGAGGAATCCGCTTGCTGCCTTCATGTTCTCAGACAATCCAAATGGTGAAAATTTATCTTCAAACCAGACACTGTGTATTTATAGCAGCATGATGGTTTGCCCGAGCTTTGGTTGGGAAACTGATGTCTGAATTCTCTTCATTTTCCTGGACTTTCAGATCCTTCCTACATGATAGGATCTTCATTCTCCCTTTTGATTGTTGATTATCGTTATACCTGAAATTCTTATTTCAGGTGATCTCACTTGAATATTTTCAATCCAACTACTCATGCTCTAATAAATTAATGAAAGGACACATTTAGCCCCGCAGAGTTGTGGATTTGAAAAGTCTTGCTAGAGTCTACAGAAGTAGAAGGCACAATTTGTACACCTGAACATGACCACTAAGTAATCCACACTTTCTTTTGCTTTTTAATAACTCAATTTAAAGAAAATGAAAGTTCCAATTACTTCGTTCTTATCGTCCTTGTGATATAATAGCAGTTAAAAGAAACTGTCACTATTGAAACATTTGTAACATTTAGTATTTTTGTTGTTTTAACTACCTGTTATTCTTTGTTCATTATTTTAATTAATGAACTAATAGATTAGTTCATTAGTTTAATTTCTACACACAGTTTTTGGTTTAACTTATTATACAAATATTTTCTATTAACTAATAGCCTTATTCCTTCCAGGGACAATTTAGGGTTTTGCTTGAAAGTTTGGAAGGCTACAGTCTACTATCTTGTAGAACATTTATTAGCTGCAAAGCTTTCAGCTCTGATATCTGACCACTTTAATTGTCACTGTAATTGACTTTACCTTTGTCTTGGCATTGTGATTGCTTTGCAATTTGTTGATGATTTGTGCCTGTCCTCCGGTTACCCTGCTTATCTAGGCCTGAGACATAAACCAGGCTTGCTTTGACTCTGACTTGTCCTAAACAATATCAAAAACTGTTTAGTTCAAATTTATCATATGGGGAAAAAGGAGACAGCACATTCATGTCATCCTCAGCCTCTCAGCTCAGCAGTGGAGAGCTGAAATAGGCTTTGCAGAAAGTCTGTTTTCTTTTTTAAACAGAGACGTGAGGGGACTTAGTTTTCCCTGCTTCTAGGGTGGCCTACATCATTTACCTTGCCTTTACCTTTGGCATGGTGGTAAAAAACACTTTTATGCACAAGCCACAGGCAAAAATTTGTGCCCTTATATATTTACCTAATATTCCTTTTCTTGCCTGAAGCTGAGATGTTAAAGTTGACCTGAGTCTAATTTTGAGTTTAAACTAAGATTTATCTGAGATTATGATTTTGTTTAGGTTTGGAATTTTGTTTGTTTGTTTTGATTTTTGTATTGTTTTATTTTGGTGTTGGGTGTTTGTTTTTGTTACTTTTATTTGTTTTGCTTATTTGTTTTTGTTTTAACTGCAAGTGAATAGATGAGCTCGTGTTTACAAAGCAATGAGGCTGCAGCAGTTGAAAGTACTCTGTTGTAAAATTATGGGTTTCAGATCCATATCTCTGGGCCCTAAATGTAAGGTTTTGGATTTCTGAAGGGAATGCTGTTCTTTTTTTTTTCCTAAGTCACTGAAATAGCCTATAATTTCCTTTGTGTTAGGAAAAAAATTCATGTTTCTTCCCAGGTGTCCCAGCTTTAAACTTTTCTTTCTTCCACTTCTTATTCCCATGTAGAAATTGAGAAAAATGTAATATCACTATTTCTTGATGTGTGCCCTATTTTCCATCATAAATTATGAACTTAGAACCAGTTAATCATCTTCAGTGGTAACTTTTCAGCTGTAGCCATCAAAGAAGTGGCTGAACCCCAAAATGGACCATAATTCTGGAATAATTACTGAAATATCTGCTCAACCAAAGCAAGGCAGATGTTAAGACAGAAAGGAAAGAGACGCCAACCTTCTTTTGAAGGAGTTCTAAGATTTCCCCTCACTGACATGCAGTTGGGTTTATCACTTTGGAACTTGGTTCATTGAATTCCTCCTCATCTCTGTCTATTCTCTCTGAACATGCTGCTAATGAAGGCAGGTGTGGTGCAAGTGAATATGTTTTCACCATTTATTTTGTTACCTTGGCACCAAAACACACAGTAAAGCCTTGAAAATAAAACCCCCTGAGAGAGCCAAGGATTGCCAAACCAAGAAATTACAGAAAAAAAATGCCAATTTCTTCTTATCTTGTTAAATCTATTGGTTTCATTTATACCAATAGAGACCCAAATGTAATGTCTAAAGCACCAACTATATGCAAATCAGAACATAGATGGATTTTTATTTCTAAATTATTTTGAAAAAATGAAACAATTCTACTGCACAGATATTTGCATTCAGTATAAACAAAGAGAGAGAGTTGAGAGTTCAGCTATGGGAACTCTAGGAGTAAGCCAAACCACCAAAGCTGCTGAAACTTTGCTGCTGATTCCCAAATGTACAATTCTTCCAAGTGTAAAGTCTTCCCCTAACAGCCTGTACCAAAACTGGAGATGCAGTTTGAAAACACAGACATGTGCTCAGGCTGAGGTGAAGTTTTGTGAATTTCAGAAGTCTGAAGCAGAAGAAAGCTGCCATTGGGCTGCCTTTGGGCTAAGGAACATCCAGTGGGTGCTGAACAGCCAGGACTCCCCAGCAAAGGCTGTAATGGGCTTTGCAATGTCTGAGCAAAGCTGTGGGGTGTAAAATCTGAAGGCAATGTCTGTTGACTTCGATTTCCTCCTTCCACAAGACAATGATTTTGCCTGGGGACACCCACAAGTATGACCTGTGTGATGCAGGCTGCCACCTTTGTCCCATGAGTGACCCAGAGCCCTGTCCCCATGTCTGTTTGCAGGAGACTTGGAAATTGTGTCCCACACCTCTGGATTCTTCTGTCTCAGAGATTGCCAGTCCTCTGGACAATTTCACAGCTCTGTACCTTCCTCCAGCACAGAAAATCACTTGGACTTTCCATTGCCATTTGATCATCCTGCTTCTGTAATTGGTGGGGTAGGGAACAGAGGAATTGTTGTTAATCTACAATGGAATATGGCCAGGCAAATGTTGTAAAGCACAGACAGGTAATTGGACCTATTTCTGTGTTGATTGTTTCAGAACACCCAGGAGCACCTGCAACAAAGTAATTGAGAAAAGCTAGTATGAAACATCTCAAAATGATGAATCGTGGTATTCAGTGATTTTAGGAAATGGTTATAAAGGGGAAAATCAAATTTCCCCTTATAAATAAGAAAATGAATGCACTTTATAAAACCTGGAATTTTCTTTTAAACCTGCATTTTAATGATGTTGAAATTTTTAATGCCAAATGTCATATCTGTATAAGTGGTAAATTTCAAGACTGTATTAAAAACTTAGGGGACATTTACCTTGGAAATGATGTACGACATGACCTTCAAGTCTTCATAATTTAATAAGAATGCAAGGATAACTAATTAGACTTCAAAATGACAGATAAGTGCTAATTATAATACCTTTTGAATAGACAATAGAAGGTTTTAAAATAAGTGTTTTAGAAGTGTGGCAGAATTTTGCTACTACTAGCAGAAATCAGAAAATGCCTGCTAAAAACCAGTATTTTTCTCTTGGTTCCACCCAGAAATCATTGTCAAGATTTCTTTCTTTTAAATGAAGAAGTAGATGCAGGTCAGTCTGAGTCAGAGACTCAGTTCTAAGAGATATTACAATGGGAAAAAAAAATAATCTTCATGATTTCTCATTTCCCAGTTAAAATCTTACTGAAAACTTTGGGTTTATATTGTTATTTAACTTCAAAGAGTTGGGTTCCAAATATGAGGTGTCTGATTGTTCAATGTAATTTTTGGAATAAAACTTCCTTGAGAACAATTAGATTACTCTGGAGTTCCTGTTTCTACAGATAAACCTACAAAGTTATTATTCAGCTATTCACTGTGCTGAGTTTCTTGGTTTATATTGTATAATGAGACCTTATGTTCAGAAATGTCTGTTGAATTTGGATAAGTGTGCTTTTGGATTAAACTAAGCAAAAACATAAACTCAGAAAGAGACACTATTGAAAAAGCCCCACCAAAAAACCAAAGCAAACGACCTCATTACAAACTCTAGCATTTATGGAGGCATATCAATCAAGGAAAAAACTAATGAAAGATATGACATAATATTCTGCAATCCTACCCTTTTGTAAAACATTCTAGTTTATATAGGTTTTGCATGGCAGATTTTAGTATTGGGGGATGCAGGGGTGGCTTCTCTGAGAAGCTGCCAGAAGGTTCCTCCATGTCTGACGGAGCCAATCCCAGCAGCTCCAAGAGGGACCCGCTGCTGGCCAAGGCTGAGCCCATCAGCAATGGTGGTGGGATGACACAGGAAGGGGGAAAAGCTATGGTGCATGAGTGACTGCAACCAAAGGAGAGCGGGGTGAGAGCTTTGAGAGGAACAGCTCTGCAGACATTGAGGTCAGTGAAGAAGATGGGAAGGATGTGCTCTGGGATCTGGAGCTGAGATTCCTCTGCAGCTCATGGAGATCAACAGGGACTCAGAGATTCACCTGCAGCCTAGAGAACCTCACACCAGAGCAGGTAGATGTCCAAAGAAAGCTGTGATCCCTAGAGCAGGCTCATGAAAGGATCTGTGTATCTATGGAGAGAGAGGAGCCCATGCTGGAGCAGGTTTGCTGGCAGGACTGGTGAGCCCATGGGGACCACAGTGGAGCAGACTGATTCCAAAGGATTGTACACCATGGAAGGGACTACCCTGGAGCTGTATGTGAAGAACTGCAGTCTGTGAGAAGGACTCAGTGTTGGAGAAGTTTCTGGAGGACTGTCTCATATGGGAGGGATCCCACTCTGGGAAGAGTGTGAGGAATTCCCCTGAGAAGGAAGAAGTGCCAGCGGGTGATGAACTGACTGCAATGTCCATTCCCTGTCCCACTGGGCCACTTGGGTAAGGAGAGAATTTGAGAGTGAATTTCAGACCAAGAAGAACGGAGGACAGCGGGAAAGGTGTTTTTAAGATATTTTTCGGTTTATTTTTTAATTTTCTCATTACCCTACTCTGATTTGATTGTTAATAAATTAAATTAATTTTTCCCTTAATTAAACCTGTTTTGTCTGTGGCAGTAAGTGGTGAAGGATCTCACCCTGCCTTTATCTTGACCCATGAGTGTTTTGTTGCATCTTCTTCTCTCCTCTTGTCCAGCTGAGGAGGGGAGTATCAGAACAGTTTTGGTGGGCACCTGGTATCCAGTCAACGTCAACCTAGCACAGAGGTAAACAGTTGTTCTGAAATTTTTAGACTGCTTTGTCAAGTGAACAAAATAATGTTTCCCTGTCTTGGTTTACCACTCTAAAATCCTGTGATGATCAATAATGCTTGTCTAAGCTCTTTCTGAACAGAAAAAAAAAGTTTGTCAAAGAGCAGCAACCAACAATTTCAGGGATTTTTGATGTTGTTTTTTAGACGTCTTGTTTGTTATTATTGAGTTCTTGGGTTGTTTGAAAGTGAGATTTGTATTTACCTTTTATTTCATCTTCCATGTTTCTAACAGATAATTTTTAAAATTTCTTTCCTGTACCTTACTCCACACAGGACTTTGTTGGATTGGAATGTTTGGATAGATATTTGCTACTCCACTACATTTTTAGTTTTAGCATAACCTCCAATGCATATAAGGGGAGCAAAAAGGAAATAAATCAGAATGGAGTTTGGGAATTGGCAAGTGGTAGGTTTGCTATCACCTACTAGAATGATAGCCTGAGAGGAATTTGCTATCTTGCTTTTCTGAAATTTGTTATTTTGCTATAGTGCTGAAACTAGACAAAAATGTATATACAGGAAAAGTAGAGTAAGATAGTATGCTAATACTCAACAGTGCACACAGGTTCCGCTATATATTTTTATATATTCTATAGTAACAGGAACCCATGAACCCATAACCTGCAAGTTTCATATCTGATTTAGTTTTCCCTTGTAAACAAACTCAATTTGAAAGGCTCACCATAGGTTTCTGTACATGTTTTCAGAGTTTTTGTCCCTATTGTATTACTGTCCTGCTGTGGCCATGCAAGCCTCTTTTCATTCACCTTCACATTTGCTACTATCCTTTTCCTCTTGTCCAAATCTTTGCTACGAAGTATAGTGCCCACTACTTGCATCTTCTGATTTCTTCTCATAATACCAAGTTTTTGCATGAAAAGACCCTCTTTGGAAACCCCAAAGGCTATTTGAGAAGTCACTGAGTATAAATATACTGTAAAATAATTTACTCCCTTGTTTTGCCTTGAATTATCCCAATCTTATACATACTGTGTTCATTGCTGTACTCCCCTTGGTGTGAATCATAGAATCACAGAGTATTCTGAGTTTGAAGGGACCCACAAGGATCACTGAGTCCAACTCTTAAGTGAATGGCCTGTATGGGGATAGAACCCTCAACCTTGGTGTTACTAGCACCATGCCCTCACCAGCCAAGAGTATTTCTGGAGGTAGTTCCCAGAACTGTAGAGATATTGTGGTATCTCTGCTGTGTCCCGTAGAGATATTTTCTGACACAGAGACCCTAAATGCCCCCATGGTCCTCTGTCTATAGTCTAATACTAGAAGAACCCTGGTTTAGGGCCCTGAAATGCAAATCTCAGGTGATTTCAAACTATTTCACCTTCAAAAGCTCCCAGAAAATAATCAAAAGCTTTGGGTGAGTACCTCAGGAAAAGAGACTCAGGCCAAGTACCAGGCTGTGTGGGAGCGGTCAGTGTCGTGGTGGTGCATCCCCCTGCCCTTCTTCCCCCATCCTTGGACCTGATCTCAGAAGCTCCTGATAAGCCTTGACAGAACAGCCTAAGCACTGAAAGGTCCCTAGGCCTTACCACAAGCCATGAACTTTGCCATCAAACTCCATACTTTCTGTAAATTCCTATTAATCCCTGCTTTTGCCAATACCATTGACAGTGTTTCTTTAAGCAGCCAAAACACTCATTTGGCAGCAAATCTCTCTAAAAAGTATCTGACACCCAGTCTGTACATGATTGACTCTGTACAAGTTGGTCAAAAATGCAGATAACTTATTAGAGCAAGTGTCTTTTTCTGTATAAATAATGGCATTGTATCCAGCAGAAATTAATAAAGAATATTTAGTGTGAACAAATAACAACTCATGCAAAGTTAATTAACCCCCCTCCCCAAAAGTTTGAATTTTTCACAAACTTCTTTTGTGTGACTTGTCATTCTCCAGACCATTTATTCATGACACCATTGTCATACTATACACATCCTACTCATTATTTACTTTTTTCTCCATATTTTGCCATAAAATTTTGTCTACAGCATAATACCTAGTTACAATTAACTAAATTCTTCTTCATACATAAAATTTTGCAAAAAGGGTGTGCTAATTTGTAAGCTTTACTAACACATACCTTAAATATCTTCTCTGAAGAAGATATTTAAACCAGATTTTGCAATTATATATAACTTTATTACTTTCCCAAACAATTAGAAGTAAAAGGGGGAAAAACCCATAAAGAACAATCTCTAAAGCTGTTTATAGCATCTCAAAGATATTATAAATATTTATTTTTAACTGAACTGTAAAAAAAACCCCAGCACTCAACACCTTTAAGGGACATCTCTACAATAAATTCAAGAACACGTGTAGAGTCCCACTAGAAACATACAAAAATAGTTAATCCTCATTTGTTCATACAGAAAAAAAATGTTGGTGTTTGCCCATAGGTTATTGCAAGAGTTTTTAGCTTAGGGACTTAGGGTCACTTATGGACTGAGGAACAAAAGAAGGAAGATTTAAGATGAGTGGGCAAAATGAGATCACCATGGCAGAACAAACAACAAAGCAGTATCTCTGAAATTTGTGGGAAATGTACAGACAGTAATGGAATATTGGGAGAGTGATGAGCTAGATATGAAGGGAATGAACAACCCATAAGACATCTCAAACACTAGCAGGGAAATCTAGAATTAGAACTGCAGGTAGATTACTTCTGTAAAATATAGTAAATTGTGCAGAGAAATGAAAAAAAACCCAACCAATTATATCTGGTCTTCTCAGTTAATGAGCTATTAAGTAAAACTATGTTATGGTTTTTAACCTGAATTTCTAAGTATAGAAGCTATATCAAGCTTAAAGAACACCTTCAATAGGGATTGGTGAGATGGGGCAGCACTCAGGGGAATATTGTATGCTCTTATTCCAGCCTCACACTTCATCCTGATCTGCTGACAGCTGGTGCTGGAGATGTGGCACTAGGATGGATGGGCCTTTAAAAAACACAGTATGCTCATTCTCATACATTCAAGGGGTATAACTGTATGAGAGCGTGCATTTCGTTATACTGCTCTCAAGGTAGCTTGCACTGGAGTGGGCACTTGCCACTTGAGAGCAAGAGAGGTATATAAGCATAAAGGTGTGTTTTTACAGCAGTATAATTGCATCAAGTGGAGAGGAAAGTGGTGGGAGCATGGCTTTATAGTGTATTTAAACTATCAGCAATAGATTCTTTTTTCTGTTTGAACTCCAGGTTTAGACAAACAGCAATTGTTTCTGCAAACAATAATTAACCAGGAAATGTAACATGCGATGCGTCAGGAACAACAGCTTTCACAGGTCACTAAGCCCACCCGCCTCAGTTCCTGCCCTTGCATGTCAATTTAATCACCTGTGCTCTTTTGGGAGGCAGTATTTATCACCTCTGATGGGCATCCGAAATCACTAGAGAAGCAATAGCAAACACTTACAGCAAGAATGATAATAAGAGGCTTTTGAAGGCTAACAAAAGCCAGTAACATGCAATTTACTCCAGTCATACTGCTCTTGGCTTTTGATGTCTTTAAGTCACAGCAGATCCTGCCTTTAATCTCTACACATGTAGCTTTAGTAGCATTTCTCAGGCGAATATCAATTGAAAGTGCAGAAATGCAATACAGGCAGGGGAAAGAGTATGTGATTTACAGGCTCTCCGAATCCCAGGAGTAATAAACAGTTGTTTTGCATGAAGAAACAGCACACAGGAGCAGCTAGACCACTAAAGGGTGACCAGACAAGAATTACAACATGGGTGATGTGTGAGCTGGCATGGGCAGGATGCTGGGACAACCACAGCCAGCGTGGCTGTTCCCTTGCAGCTGTGGGATGTCTAAAGCAGAATGTGGACAGAGGCACACAGGCAGGGATGCAGGCACCATGGTCCATGCTAGAGATCACCCAACCTGCTGGTTCCTCCTGCACATCAGGGATTCACACAGGTGTAATGTCCCACTGTGCTTTGATCCTTCTCACAGCAGGGCAGGAAAGTCAAGCATGTTCAATAGGGTACCTCTATCACAGGCCTCTGTTAGCTAAACTCAGATCTTGTACTTGTCAAATATGTACAACTAAACAACCATTAGTATGATGCATGTGCTTTTCTACACCCCAGCTGCAAGTCACTTGAGTGTGTTTACCATCTTTCTCGTCAATCTTCTGTTATTTTCCCACAGGTAGGAACATGTTTTCCCTGCATGGTGAAGTGGCATTGTCAAAGCACTACAAAAAAGCAGGGGTTGGACTCACTTATTATTGCCTGTGTCAGTGTAAGACCCAGAACTACTCCAGAAGTGAGGAGGCAGGCCAAATACCCTGGATATTCAGCCATTCCCAAGCTTCACCATGAATGCTGGCAGTGGGATAGTTTAGGGTTAAACACATATTTGCTTGGTAGATGGTTTCCTAATAGCACCAATGCAATCTCTTGCAATAGTGGCTGAAATAGATGAGGGTCAAATGGAATTTCTGTCCTGTGAAAACACCAGTGTCACGTACCAGTTCATTAAGGTGCTTTATTAGTGTACACATGTAAAACTAAGACTTTTTTTTCCTCTACAGAGTAATATGGGACTATCTGTTGAAATAAAAAAAATTATATTTTGGGCAAAGTCAGGATCCAAAACACCAACATTTCCATTTCAGAAGAAAATAATATTCCATATTGAACAAAATAAGAATAAATTCATTCTTTGCGCATCATTTCCCTTGGCCTAATGTGCCTAGTTCAAAAATTGCCTTCATAACTTTGCTTCAAAATCAGTGAAAAAAAAAAAGGGAGGGAAAATAAGAGATACAGTTTTGCCAGTTACACAATTTTGTCCTCTCTGCTGCTGGAAGCTGCACCATATTGTGCTTGTACAGGGGGATAGCAGCATTCTTAGTGGAACACCATGTATGGTGGCTCAGTGTGTGTTTCTTGGCCACATAAATCTCATCTATCCAAGTGGCCTAACCTTTACCAATACAAGCACACTTTCTCAGAAATAACAAAACTGGTTTTAGTAAGACAGGTTTCTGATTTTCACTGCATAGGCATCCAATAGAGCTGCAATGATGAAATTTAGTCACTGAGGGCCTAATTTCTAGTCTGGCTGGTTTGATTCTGTGACCTCTCTTCATAAATATTATACACATTTCTAAGAATATTGTATACACCTTTTTTGGTTTTGTTAGAAATATTTTACATATTTCAGTGTTTGCTTCTTTGCTCTATGATGTGGTGACAAAACATTTCCACATTCTCCAGCTGATGTTTATTGAAAAAACAGTTATGTTCAGCAGCTATTACAAAGTTAATGTTATATTACAGAGTTTTCAATTAAAACCAAAAAAGGTTTTGTTTAATTGCATTTTATAATTTATTCAGATCACATTGATGAAGTATATACATTAGGAAATTTTTGTAAAATATAGTAAATTGTGCAGAGAAATGAAAAAAAACCAATTATATCTGGTCTTCTCAGTTAATGAGCTATTAAGTAAAACTATGTTATGGTTTTTAACCTGAATTTCTAAGTATAGAAGCTATATCAAGCTTAAAGAGTGCCTCATATTTATGAATAGTTTGTCCTTCTTTCTATCATAATCATGACCTGAAAACAGAAGGGTGTAAGACCTTGCTGTGTGATCTGCCTCCTCTCCTTTCTTAAGTAATTAATATTACTACTAAAAGTAGTCTCATTCCTATTGACTAAGACAGGTGGCTGAACAGATGAAAATAGACTGATGGTAATATTCTAGTTTAATTTTTGAAGTTGCTGCTAGCTGGACTTCCATTTTCCTTTTAGAGACAAATAATTTCTGGAATAAATGTATACACATAAGTGTTATACAGAGGTACCCCAGTACTGATGAGTGATAGCAACAGCTCCTCTGGCATTACTGGATTGTGTTGTTGCCTGCACAGGATTGTAATGCTGCTGAGGAGACAAATGTCTGTGAACCTCCAACTCTGTCTCCCAAGATACTGGTAGCAAGGAGAAGTAACTGCAGATTTTTTTTTTTTTTCCCTGCATCACCATGGAAACTCATGAAGATACAACGAAATTGACTTACGATTTCCTCTCTGTCCTGACTGCTTTGACAGCACAGAAATATCGTACACAAATCTTCAAGTTTTGAGGGTGTTGAGAGGCTCTGGTGCTCATGTTGACTTCCACCTTCTGGCACTTGGAGCATTGATCCTTGTTTGTGGTGAGAGAGGATGCTGTTTCCAGACCAAGCTGCTGTCTGGCCTGCTTAGTGATCTAGACGACATTTACATTCAGGGAAAGCACATAAGGAACGTGGTTGTTCTGAGAATGACTCCAGGGAATCTTCTGCAGCTGATTTGCATTCAAATGCTGGCAGGTAGAAGTTAAGGGGAAAACCATAACAGACCATAACAGAATCATGCCACAATACTGAAGTGGCATTGACATTCAAGTGGCACCGCAGTAATTACCCTTTATCCTAATTGTTCATAAAGCTGTCCAGTAGCCAAGCCACTGTGCATCACTTCATCTTCACTGAAATTTTACTGTGGAAATTAGTGAAAAGTCTAATTCTGCTATATTTTTAGCCCCAAAACTTCAATACCAACTAGAATCAGTGATTCAAGGAAATCAAGCACGAATGCCTAATATGTTCAGAGTTCATTCACTCCTGAGTGAGGTAACTGAAGTAGTCTTTTCTAACACTGCATTAAACTAATGTGGGAGAAGGAGAAAAAACAGTGAAAATGGGTCCCCTTGAAGTGTCTGCTTTTTTATTAGTTTATATGGATCTTTTGAACTGGAATAGTATTTTTGCATTTTAAGCTGTTCTTAATGGATATACTGTTTCTGCTAAGACCCTTTGAAACACATAAACACTATAGAAATTAAGCTTTACCCCCAGAAAACAGAGATCTAATAGGTTTTTTTGGGTTCTCAATAATGTATTCAAAATAAAATAAAAAAATATTGGGAAAATTATATTTTTTTCCCTCATGCTGCTGAAGTGTCCCTGTTTCTTGTTTTGTCCTTGTACAGCTCAGGATGAGTACTACCAAACAGCACCTGCTCTGAAACTATAATTTTCCTCTAAAACTCTCTTTATAACCTGTCTGAATCTGTTAAAAGTCTTATTCTTCATGGGGGTTTTTTCCCCTAGAAACTGACAATGCTTTTCATATCTGTTATTGCCTCAATTAGTTAGGTAGCCTTGTAGACTGACACCGCTGCTGTGCTTTGCCAGTCACAGAATATCACCTCTGCTCAAAAGCTTAAAGGATTCTAGTTCTGATGCTTTGTTCACACTTGTCCTTCTAGCTATTTACAGCTCAGCAGTTCTGCTGTGTGCACCATCAACTCTCCTCTTCTGATCTATATCAACATTCTTTCTGCCTCCTTTTTCTGCTGGCACTATAGTGCTCTCCTCCTTCTGCCTTGAAAGCTGTCCTGTCCTTCCAGCATGCCTGGACTGTTTGAATCTGTGTGGTCAGCAGGGATTAGCACTTTGTCAAAATGTTTTTTCTATCCTGCTGGCTTTTCCTTGGCACTTGTTGCCAGTTAGCCTTTTTTTACTGATTGCACTCTTGGTTTCTCTAGGCTTTCAAATAGCTTAATCTTATGCATGTCATTTGTATAGGTTTTTTCTCTTATTTTTAATTGAGCCTTTTATTTTCCAAAAAACATTCTCTATTTTTTTATTATTTCTTTCATGTTTTGTGCTGTCCCATTTTCTCCCAGTGAAATGCTTCTTTCATTATTGTCCCTGTTTGTGTCTTCCAAGAACTGTTTGCAGTTTGACTGTTTCTTCCTCAAATATTGCTACTTATCTCTAGAGATGTTCTTGTAAAGAGATTGGTCCTGCAAGGCACTGCTGGAACTGCTGGAACAGTTCTCATACTGCTTGAAATTAACTTTGTTACATTCTTTACTTATTTTTGTTTTGGTTGGAGTTCAGTATGAAATTCATATTTTTCCATATGTAGCACACAATCTTAGCTATATTAAGCAATTCTGTAGACAATGCCATCTAACACCTGTGTCACATCTGTCAAATCTGTGACTCTGCCTTGCCTTGTCTGATGAGCTTTTCAAAATGAGCAGGAATCTCACCATGGCTTCTTGGCTTTCCCAGTTATTATTTCCATGACTGGCTGTAATGTCACATGTTCGTATTTTCACTCATCTTCGCACTTAGACAGGCAACTTCCAGGTTTTGGAGGCAATCCTGGATCTCAAGGCATCTTGAATACGATTCGAACACCTAAATAGGTGAGAGAATGATCTGATTTAAATTCCAATGAGTAACATTTTGTGGGGAAGAGGAAGACACTTGAGAGAGATAAAATGGATGCAGCTGGAAACGAGATCTTGTGGGCATTCGTATGTGCAGACTGCATGCAATGAGACATGGGAGCATATTCCAGAAAATGGAACAACAGGGGACCAAAACTGAATTTGCCTCCTTTAATCAGGCTTAGAACAAGAGTCTTTCTCATTGTCAAGCTATTCTTTACATGCACAAGAGACATGCTATGAACAGAGATGCCTCTTAAGAAAATATCCCTCTCTAGTTGTCTTCACTTCATGCCAGTTGTCACTGTCTCCATGTTCTGTTTCATAAAGGATTTCTTGCAGTTCCCTGACATCTTACTTAAAGCTTACTGTAATCTATAAAAGACAAATTTGTTTCAAGGAGAAGTAAATGTTGAAAGCCAGCTGTGTTTGCAATGTTTCCTTTTTTTCCCCCCTTAATTTTATAAATGACCTTGATATTTACCTTTTGTTTAGAGAGCTTCACTTCCCCATGTGTTATTGCTTCCACCTACCTAAGAGCATTTTGAAGTACAGTCAGTACTTGTCAATGTTATTGCATATGTTCAATTAAATACCAAGAGAGAATTACATCATTGACTCTTCTATGCTGCTGAAATACTACCACTGTTGTACCTTAGAAAGTTCTATGGCTGGCTGTTACAGGAGTGAAAGGATTTCTCAGGAAGAATTGTCTTTTCACAGAACAAGGAAGATAATACACCATGGTCTTGCAGTCATGAATGCTCATCACCAATATGAGCAAACTACATTTATTATTTTTGTGGATAAAACTATGTCTAAGAACAATTAGGGATATGCACAAAGTATATAACATTCACTAGTGATTATGTTCAAAAATAAAAATGTGCACAAGGTTCTTTAAATTAGGAAACATTTCCACACAGAGTACTTCATTCGCCCTTAAAAACAGAATGACAGCTTTAAAAAAAACAACAAATCTGTCTGGAAAATCAGCCTGCAGTCTTTTAGCTTTAAGCTGCTGTGTTTTGGTTTTTCTTTTTTTTCCCTTTTAATCTGGGCAACTTCAGAGCTGTTTCTAGGAACATACACAACGCTTCAAATACTTAATGTTAAACTGATAAGAAACACCTCTGTAGAGAGAGCTATATTTTGGAAGAAGTTGTTGTTTCGTTTATCTGCATCAGCCTCCTTGAAGCAGTCCAAAAAGTCATGCACATCTGTAAGTAGAAGGAAGGACAGACAGACTAGTTCTACTATTTTTGTGTGCTCTACTTCAAAATATATTGTCTATCAAAAAAAAAATTTTTTTAGGGTACTGTGTTGATGGAGATTTATCTAGAAACCATTCTCAGAGTCATCCTGTGATGCTACTTCTTACATGCCTGTATTAACTTTTTGGGAAATATATTTCCTTCCCTGTGTCCCTCCATTCTTTCTTCCTGCCTTTCCTCCTTCCTGCTTTTCATGTTTTCCTATAAATCCACCTGTAATAATTTAGATTATTATTTTTGAGTGAAGTAATACTATTTCAGGGAATACATAGAAACTTCTCTTGAGAACAATGATATTTCCATAGAATGCATTTATGCAAAGTCTTAATTTGCAGCTAAAATGATATAATATTGTAAATATTCTGCTTTGAAATACTAATTTTTGCATAGATTCTTCTAATAGTAAATCATCAGAGTTGAATACACCATCAGCATTTGTCTCCCAGTTAGAGAAGGTCTCCAGTGGATTGGGAAAGTACCTATCTGTAGAGAAATAGATTCCAGAGAATTATACAGCAGGGACCCTAAACTCAATGCTAGAAAGTTATTGGAACAATTTATTAAGCAATCAATTTGAAGGTACCTGGAGAAAAATAAGGTGGTAAGAGACAGCCAATATGGATTTGCTAGGAGCAAACAACTACAAACCAGACTAATTTCCTTCTTTGACAGGATAACTGGTTTAGAGGACAAAAGGAGAAGCAGAAGATGTGATAACTCTTGACTTGAGTAAGGCTTTTGATGGTATCCCCTATGACACTTTCAGGGAAATATGATGAAATTGTGCATGATGAAATTACAGTAAAGTTGCCACACAAGTTGTTGAAAAACTGTAGTGGGATAGTAGTTATCAATCGCTGCCTGTCAAACTGGAAAGGTTTATCACATGCAATATGACAACATCCTAATCTTAGTTCAGTGTGAGTCAATATTTTCACCAACATTTTAGAGTGCTGGAATAAAGGGAAACAATTTATTTTCAGCACCATGGAGGGCCTTACAACTGTCTTTAGAGGCATGAGTAGAGGTTAGCTGAGCTGACTAGTATGAATGATGCCACCTCCTCCTCCAACTTTCCTCTACATCCTCTGCTATTCAGTGCCTGTGATGACAATCTATGTTGAAAATGAAGTTTTTCACTTAGTAATATTTTTCACCTTTCACACTCTCTACAGTCTTCTCTAGCTCTCTACATTTAAGTCCACTCACTCATCTATTTAAAAGTAAACCTGGAGCAAGCTCTTTTTCTCCTTTTCCAATGCTTTTCTTTACCTTTGGATTTGAGAGGTGAGTTGACATCAGCAAGACGAAATCCAATTGCAAAATGAAAAAAAATTAAGGTGGAAATTGAATGAATGGAGAAGGTCTTTCTATTCATGAGCTCCAGTCCTGTATGTTATGATGCAAACCGTCAAAAAATATGGCAGATACTTTTCCAAATAGCAGGAAGATCATATTCTAAAGTATTAATAAGAGTAACATATGCAAGGAGATAGTTATTTTGCCATACCAGTGAAAGACCCCTTACATGTTAGATAATTTCTGATAACTGTAAAAAAGCTTTCTATTTTATGTATTGTGTCAGAAATAAATGTCACTGCTATTGTTTCATGTACACTGACAGCCAGTCACACTGTGGTCTCAGATAAAGTTCTGTGCCAATTTTATGCAATATATTTTGAGATGGATGTATGCAGGCTGGAAAGAATTGAGAGAACAGCTAAATTTAAAAAATATGACTACCGAGGAAAGATGGAAAACCTTCAGTTTGGTGAGTCTGTACAAAAGAAGACTTTACAGAGAAGACAAATGGATCATGTGTAAAATATTTCTTATGAAAAACAGTGTCTCCACATCTTCCGAGCACAGGAACAAGAAGTAATTTGATTTAATTAACAGTAATGAGAATTCACATCAGAATCTTTTCTTGAATAACAACCATCACTCTTTGGAAAACCATGCACAGGAAATCTGGGAAACCCTCAGAGCTGTATATCTTTGAGTATGCACACTGGGAAGCTGCACCAGCCAGAGTGTGCAGAGTGGACTCTTGATTTCAGTGAGTGAATAAAAATTGCTGTTTGGATTATAGCCTGCCAAGGTAGTCTTCACTAAACATGAACTAGAACTAGAAACTTTAAGGCATGCTTAGATCTGCTAGGTGAAATGAAAGAGTTTTTTCAATTTTCTCTCCATTTTCCTCTGCCCACACTGTGGGGGAGCTTTACTTTGGTCTTGTTCCCAGGCTAGAAACTTTCAGTAGATACCTGCTTAGCAACATGTTTTCTGTAGTCCCTTCTGGATCTCCTGGAAAGTATCCTATTTGCTTCTCTTTCTAAGGCCCAGCTGTGGACATTTTAACCAGATAATGTCTGGGCCCCCCATGTGAAGTTCATGCTGCAGCCTCCCTAATGGCTATGCCTTTCAATATCCATGTGCTCCATGCTACACTCAGACAGTTCTCCTATCTGATTATACCCAATTTTTCCAGGGAAAGAACTTCCCTAGAGACACTCTCAGCTGACCTATCTCAAAGCAATATAACACACAGTGGACGGACTCTGAACAATCAAATTGTCTTCAAATTATAACAACTGAATAGATAGTAGCTGTAGGAAGGCTTTAGGTGTAGTTGATTACGCCAGAAGTGAGGTGGTGAATTCAGTGATCTCCCGCAGAGCTCCATTGCTGAAAGTTTCTGTCTGAAAGACTTTGGTAATTTGGAGCCCTCTGTCAGAAAGCAGAGCATGTTTGTGTGCAGCTGTGATTTGCTTTTTGGGCTCACCGGCCTGGTGCTATGTTACCAAAACAGACTGCAAAGTGGACTCTGCTCAGATAATGTTCAGGGCTATGCATGTTGATCTGATGTGATTGTTCACATCTGCAACCACAGTCTGCAATTTCTATGTCAGCTTGGTATGAAATCTCTGAGACTGTCTCTCATTTGCTCCTTGTTGGTGACAATGGATGCTTTTAACAAATAGGCCAGCTATTAGCTTTCTGATGTATTTTCTCTCATTCCCCCATTTAATCAAATCATTAGGAAGTCTTTTGGTGATCTGTGGCTTGCTGGTGAATCCATCCTAGCTTCCAGGATTATATTGTATAGGAAATTAATGGTCTTGACAACATTTGAAAAATGAGGCTACCTATGTAAGGTGGTTAACTTAAAGACAGCATTTAGTGTACAACTTGGATGAAAATAAGTCAAACTCTGAGTTTACATGGTTTGGTTTTAGATGAACACATTTTAATGTTGTCCTTGTTTACACTAAGGTCTCATGCTACTTGAGTGAGTAAGGCAAAATTAAACTAGTGTAATTTCCTAAAGCAGATGAAGAATTTATACTTCTGCTTTTATTACGTGTTCTGCCTTTTCATGCATATGCTAGGAAAGTCTATATTAAGCTACTAAAACAATAAGAGAGAGTAAAAGAGACAGATATAAGCACTTTGAGAGCATTAGATGAATGGGGCTTTTTAAGAACAGACATGATTTCAAGGTTTAGAATACGAGCACATTGCTGAGTGCCAGTTGCTGTGTAGAAACTCTTCATGTGCACATGCTCAGCCTTCAGTTACTGGGAGGCAACCCAAGCCATGGTAGTTGCTTTAGTTTTTGAAATTTGGCATGTGTATGGGAGCAGATATCACTGACTGCTCAATGTGAAATTCTTTGCACAGCAAGCTGTGCAGGACATTCAGACAACTATGCTGTGTCTATGTAGAAGCTCGATAGCCTGGTCCAAATCCGGTGTGAAACAAAACAAATAAGCAACAAGAATTTTTGTGAAACTACTCAGCAAAACTGTCCTTAGAATATGGAGCCTTATAATGGAATAAAAATGTGCCTTCTGACACCCCTTCAGAAATAGTCAGTATTGGTACTGATACTTCAGGTACCGGTCCTCAGGAAGATCACCTAAAGCCAGAACATCTCCTCTCTTGCTCTCATTTTATAAATTCAAAGGCCACTTACAAGACTCTTTGTGCCTACTAAGATTGTTATAGATGTAATAGTGTATGAATACCAAAGGCTACATATGTGGGGATGTTATCTGGAGGAATACTCAGTTTCAAAGCCCTTAAGCAACCATGTCCATGTTACTGCCTAAATTCTCTTGCAAACTTTGCATTGCCACCTGTTGAACACATTTTATTTCTTGTCTGTTGTATTATTTTCTTCCAATGCTTTTGTTCACTGCATCTTTTCTAGAACATAAAAGAATCTCCACATCATGGTCTTGAGTTTATATCAGTAGCTTCTGGAGCTAAGGGGAATATCTCATTGTGCATCTCAGTATGCATTATTCATTTTGGAAACCAAGAAGTAACTCAATTATAGTAGAAGTGCTTATTCTTCAAATACCCTCCTAAAACTCATCTATAGAATGGATTGGTCAGTTCCCTGCTGCGATATGCAGAGAATCCATGGCCTTAAAGTCTGATGGAACAATGATCTTCAGGGTCTTTTTCTTTTGTGCAGTAATTGCTAAACATGACCTCTTAAAATTATGTCTAAATGTTTGACTATGTTTTTATGAAGTATTTATGATGCTTAGTAATTATGAATAAACTATGATGAGCACACTTTTAACAGGTCAGGTCCTTTTAAAGAAAAAAATTTCATGATTTCCAATAACTGTTGAATCTTTTTCACAAAAGAAAAATTGATTAACAACTCTTGAACATTTTCTAGGTGAAATTTTCATTTTACATTTGTATTAGACAATTGCATTTTTAACCTGACAGCAGGAAAATTGGTTTGAAACCAATGTATTTATACTTCAATTTACAGACAGGTGTACAGTAGGCAGAACATTCATGTGTTGATATATCTATCATTCATCAAAATCTTACAGAAGTATAATGTTAGCATTGCATTGTAAAACAGCAATCTTTTTAGATTTTAGAATCACTTTGTAAGTGATTTGGATAAAGTGTAAGAATTAATATTTTTTTCTCTACAGCAAACTCCTTATAAGCATGAAAGACTGAATTCTCTTTCATGGTCCCTACCTTATAGTGTAGGTCTGCTCATCTGTGTGACTGCCTGTCTGCCTACTTATCTTAACATTTGTGTTGGGAGAAAAAAATTTATTGAAAATATGTATTTGGCAGATGTTTTCCAAAGTTACCCTTTCTGTGTCAACAGCAGTATGGGGATTTATGGTAGAGGTGGGTGTTTCCTTCTATCTGCTGTAGCCATCCTTTCCTGGAGCATGAACTTTTGTACAACAGTGCTTTTTTCTAAGATAAAATAGACATAGATGGGAGGTTTCTGAAGTCCTGCAATCTCACTCTATGTCTTAGTATCATCAAAAATATATTCTGTGCCTCTTTGGCTACCAAATTCAGTAAGCCTCATTTCATACTGGATATGGAGTGCTGACTTGCAGGTGTCAAGTGAAAGTCCCAGTGTCTGTGGTGGTTCCTGGAACAAAGACATTAAGACAGACAGAATAAATACAACAAAAATCATACAACTCTGCAACTGACAGTCTGCATCTTGGAAAATTTCTACTGTTTTAAAAAACACCTAAATAATGGATTGCTCCCTCTCACCTTTCACTTTCTGAAAATCTTCTTTAAAAGAATTTTTGTGTGTATTTATATGAAAAATGTGTGTATATAGTTTACATTATATAAAAGCAGTGGTACTTACAATAGACACTTGAAACTCACCATTTCTTTTATGGTGGACAATTTCCAGAGTGGCAACTCAGAGTGACTATTGTGCATCTCCAGTTGTGTCCTTGAAGAATAAAACTTGTTGAAAGTCTGGATGTCTGATAGCTTTTTAATCATCCTTGCTGCTGAACACTGTGCTTTTACATGTCCTTGGTTGTTACATACTATGTAAAGGAAAGTGTTTTTGTAGAAAATTATAATTTTTAACAAATTAAAAGGTTGTATTCCATCTCTTCTCAGAAAAGTATAATAATGATTAAAGATGTTTCCTGATTTTACAGAAACTGATATAGATTGCCTAGAATATGAAGGCACTTTCTTTATCATTCCAGTGCATTTTTAGAAGGAAATCACACAAGGTTTCCTTGATGGTTGTAGTACCTGTGTGTGGTATTAAATGTGTGTTGTAGACAGTATCTGTTTCTTCACCGCTTTCTACTATAAGAAATCCTTTCTTTAGAGTATTTTCAAGTCATGACTAAAAAAATAAAGTGACAAAAATATTTTGGACACTTTGGTATATTTAACTGCTTATCTGGAGAAAATGTAAAGGATTTTAATACTGAGATATTCAGAATTCTGTCCAAAGACAGGTAGATAGAGAACACTCAGATTAGCTACTATTCATCCATTAACAGAGTAGTTCTAGTTGTAGGCCATTTTGAAAGTATCATATTTATAATAAGTAACTTAGAAATGCAATGCATTGTGTAGCCATTCTTTGGACCTTACCTGTTATCCACCGAACTGCAACACCCACTTCAATATTATACATCCCTCACTACATATTTATAAACACTCTGAGTGATTTAATGTTTTATGCCTTTGGGTAAACTCCCAATTCTCTGTGCAACTTTGTGCCCTATAAGTTTAACTGAGATCAATGTTCTGAACATTATTATAATCCTCCCACTCCAGATAAAATTATTTGCAGGAAATATTTCAAATATCAAGCTATAACTCAAGATAGGCTAGAAGTGGGAGAGGATGAGAAAGGATTAAATCCATGTCAGATATGCAAGAACAGGCTGAAAAACAAGCACAAATCATAGCAGACAAAATCACAGCACACTACACACATAAATAAAACACCAGACACAATCTGAAGAAATACAACAGGGAGTTTAGTTGAGCTCACATTTAACGTTTTTCCAATTAGATGCCAGATTTTAGCAAAACACCATTGTGACCTTTACCTTTTAATCTGATCATTTATACAGCACAGATTTCCAAAACCACCGCATCTTACTGGTAGTGTTGATTTTTTATTTTTTACAGTTTAGATGTACTGAGAGCCAAAAACAACTTAAGAGAAAGATAGGAAGAACAGCTTTGAAGCATCCTTGGAGACGAGCTGAGAATTGTGGGTTTCTTTTTGTTTTTGTAAGGCTTTTTTTTCCTTTTGTTTTTTTTTTTTTTTTTTTTTTTTTTTTTGTTGTTTGTTTTTGGGTTTTTTTTTTTTTTTTTAAGGCTTTTTTTTCTTTTTTTTTTTTTTTTTTTTTTTTTTGTTTGTTTTGTTGTTGTTGTTTGGGTTTTTTGTTTTTGTTTTGGTTTGGTTTTTGTGTTTTGCTTTTTTTTTTTGGGGGGGGGGCTTCTCAGATTTGATAGCTTTAATTGGAGTATCAAGTAAGGTCACCAGATGATGGATATATCACTTAGTTAAATTTCCATATTTATCCCACGTAACTACTTTACAGGTGTCTGTTTGGACTGATCTCTCAGAAACATTTCAGACCTTTGTGTGTATCTGAATACACTGTCTGAACAAGGAGATTCCCCCCACTCCAAGCAGACTTCTCTAATATGCCCCGTCTGCATAATTTCTACTTGTATTGCTGCTGAGCCTAGTGTGCCGTGAATAATTCAACCTTCCACACCTTAGTCCTAAGGAAAAATGAAATTCAGAATATTTCTGCAATTTCTGCTCCTTCTACCAGTCACTTCTCAGGTTTCAAGCCCCTTCTAGCAGCTCTCCATGATTTTCTGCTGTCAGTCCAAGGATGTTTGTACAACGCTCTCTCAGTTTTGGTCTGCAGAGCCCCTCAGCAGCTGAAGATGTCCTCAAAAGTGGGAAGGAACTGTTTTCAGTGCACTGATGAGGTCAATGAGGTAGCAGTGATGGCAGCCCTTAGCTCTTTGCCCTGAGTAGTGGTTACCATCAGGCACTGTTCCTTCAACACCACCATGTCGCTACATACTGGTCTTACGCCAGTCCATTTTGATCCTTTTTTGGTAACATGCAGATGATACACAGAATACAAAACTGGTGCTTCTACAATTCTCATGTACTATGACCACTGGACAGCATATTTTTGGTTCTCTTTCATTTGGAATAAGACTTCATTTGTTTTCCATAAGAATTTCCATGGTGATGTGCTTCGCAGGGAGTTGTTTCCTAACCAGGGGTCTCAAGGTCTTCTGTCATTGAAACAATTTTGAGAACCATAGCTAGGGAATGAAGATGCCTGGAGACAGAGTAAGCTTTGCAGCAACAAAGCAGAAATTGAAAGGTTCTATCACTGAAAAAATAAATACATCATAAAATAGATGACTACTGCTTGGAAATTGTTCAGAACGGCACAATTTTTTTCGTTATGTTCTCTCACAATTAAAATGAAAGCATGTATTGATTTGTGTCTATGTGTGTGAATATTTCTATTCTCTTACAAACACCTTCTTTAAACATGTTCTTTAAGCAGGTTTCTACCATGTGAATAAGTGGTTGTCCTCTGTGTAGGACTGCAACTTCCCCAAAAGTCTTTCCTTTCAATTATTTAACCTTGGTAAAGAGAAAAGGTTGTTAGAGTTAAGGTTAATGAGCTAATTATTTAAAAATACCAGCCATCAAAATGCTTTATTCTGGTTAACTATGTACATTCATTATAGTCATCCCAGCCTTCTGTTTTATTGCTGTCCTTATCAACAAGCCATTATCAATAAGGGTCCCAATTGCTCAAGTATCAAGGTATCCCAGACCACCTAAAATCTCTGGGTTATGAAGTAGTTCAAACTATGTGTGCTTTTGCAATCCAGCTACCTAGTCAGCTAACTAACTGTGATCTCCTCAAGCAGAGGAGAAATAAGAATGTTATAATAGGAAGGTGCTCAGTTATGTCTTGGGAGCAGTTTTTTGTCTCATGTGCTCCTGGCTGTTGTTGCCATGTCAAAAGTTTTCCCTCATTCTCCCTCTTCACTGCTCCTTTCTAACTCTTACATCTATGTACAAATCCTTCCTGCCTCTTCTGCTTAGGCAAGCAGCCTTATGTGCCATGGCGAGTTTTCAGGGTCAGAAAGGTAAAGAGAGATGTTCCAGTCTTTCCCACTCTCTGGTTTTCACTCAGTTTCTAATTTTCATGACTTTTAGTAATTTCACATACTTTAAAATTCTTATGGCTCTGTCGTCTTAATGCAAAAGTGGCTGGACATTGAAAGTTACTAACAGACACAGAAACCAACAAAAGATGTATCTGTCTGTACACATGTGCATATGTGCACACATGTTAGGTCATATAGAAATGTGATTCCAAAGCCTCAAAAGAAAAGTCACTGGTGGAGTCTTTGGGTTACTGAGAAGCAAACATAACCTAGAAGACTCTATTGCCTCTTCCCAAGTCTCAGATGTGAAAAGCCAATTAATGTCTCTGCCTTTACATGATTCCAGCGTCTCTGCATGAAGCAGAAGCCTAAAATGAGACATAAGTAAGGCATAATAGACACACATAATCAAGTAGAAAGTAGTGACTAGAATGAGCAGGAGTTACCATAAGGATGCTGTCTGGATGCTGGCTTTTGTCTCTGAAATATGGAACACTTCAGAGGAGGCAGGAAGAAGGAATATGATGGTGGAGCTCACATCAGTGCTGATGTATGAAGTGGGTGTATCCTTGAATAGTCAGAAAATCCATTTTTCAGCAGAAGTGTTACTCAGACATGTTGTGAGGTAAAGAGTACTGGTGTAGACATAGGTGCCAATTTTTCAAACTCACGTTTACTACAGTTTTACAAATTAATCACAAAACATGAAGTACAAAAAGTCTGCAGACACTTGCTGACAGCCAAAAGAAAATTGGTTTTAATGTATTAAAATCTGCTAAATATCAGTACTTGTTATTAATACTTTTTTACAACTACAAATCTTATCGTTTGTTCAGCAAAGGTTACTAGGTTTTGCTGTCCAAGATTTTTTTTAAAAAATGAAAGTGACCCCATGCATATGTTTTGAACTTTTTCTAAATTGTGAAAGTATTAATCTCAGGTGACTCAAGACACAAATAGAATAGCTAAAATAAAAATTCTTATTTATCCCATGTTTGTTTACTTCACAGAAATGAAAATACCAGACTAGACAAATTCAAATGGACTTTTGTACAAATAGCTTTATTGATTGCCAAAAAGAAAATAAACTGGAGAGTAGAATTCCCTTCACCAAATGCCAAATGCATTATAAATCTCAAAGACATTTTTCATCTTGAAAGACTGCAATGTAGCTCCTAGAAATATTGAGAATATTGATCAAAGTGTTTTATCCAGTAGCATGTTATTTAGCAACAAGTATATTCTAATCTGCAATATTTTTAAAGCAAAATAAACAAAATCTTTATTGTGGTTGCACTTATATTCTTTGGTTTTCCTCTTTTTCTTGTGATTATAATTCTGATTGTTTCATAAGGATTACTGCATTACTGTTTTGCACTTTGGTTACTTCAGATTTCAACCATTCATTATGCTGCTAATTTCCAGCTATAAAGTCCTATACTATTATTATTTTGTCTTTTTTATTACTTTGTAAATTGGTAAATTATTTAATACATTTTACTACAGAATAAACAATTAGATTTTAATTAAAAAATGAACCTGCCCCCCCATAAAATCACCCCAAGCAACCAAAAACAAAGGGAAGAATTTTTGGTTTTGTCTTGTGGGATTTTTCTTAACAATATTTACTCCAGCTCCTTTTCAAGGACAGCTCCCATATCCTTTAGGTCTCTTTAAAGGAGGAGCTTAATTATACATCCATGTCAATGTGATGATTGAGTATCTGGATAGTCTAGTAATGGTCAAGCTTTCTAGATCCATAGTATCTTCTGTCTGGAAGCAAAGAATAGCTAAGGATAGCCTTGACAGAAAATACAAATAGGGAAGGAATTTAAAAACAAAATTTGAATTTCTAAATATAATATCATATTTCAAAATGCAGGCAAAATTTGTATTGTGCTCAGAAAGCCTCAGCTGACAATAGCAGATTCATATGACCCCAATCATTGCACTGCCTATGGACAGCAGGTATCCTCCTCTGGCCCTCCACTGGAGCCATTTACAGTTTTCAATTGAACTGATTTAAAATGAAATATTATGCGGGGTTTCTTAAACCTAATTTTGAGTAAACATCAAAAGCAGACACAAGAGGTAAAGAATCTCACAATAATGACCTTTTCCTTGCTGTGGTTACTGTTTTAGTGCTTTTCACAGAAGAAATCAGGCCAGCCAGTCATGCTTTTTTGGCCTCTAAGACTCCTTAAGAACCATACATACAGACATGAGAATACATTTACTGGCTTCATGTTTTTACTCCCTCTGTCTCATTGCATGAACCTCAGCTGCTTTTGAAACCATGCTTGCCATGCATTGAAATGAAAATTCTTTGCCTTTGGCTCACATATTTATTTCTGCAGATGACAAATAGAACCAGTTTGCAAGTTCCAGTCTGATGTATTTATTAAGGAGTTTCAAGTGCAGGTTTTTGATCCAATACAGTGTACAAGAGCATCGTCAGGGAAGCAATTTTTTCAAAGAAAGTCCTAATCTTTTAGCTGACAGTTGAAAGAAATGTATTGATAGAATGATTCACCTTTTTATGCACACCTACAACTTCTCTTGTAGTAAGCAAGAAAAATGTTTCACTTGAACACTGAGGTTCCAAATGCAGCAATACATTTTACATGCAACTAATAAGATTTAACTTATAATTGATTTGGGAATAATTAGGAAAGGCAATTGAATTTAAAACTGCTGACTGACAGGGAAAAGAAAAATGTGCCATAAAATGCTATAACAAAAGAGCCAGACTCGGTGTTTATGCTAATTGCAGTCTATTCACTGAGTTACCTTCTTGAATATGCCATGATTTCAGTGAGATACAATAGGAGAAAAGGAACTACACCAGACAAATGCACACATTTAGAATCATATTCTACCAATCTTGCCTAATTACTAGCTAGAAGGTGTGTATGTTTATTGCTTTATAATGAAAGGTGCATATCATAATCACAGACAAGCCTAAATACCAGAAATAGTTAATTTTGAAGTATTTAACAAATCTTTGGTATTTAACAAAAATTTGTTATTATTATATATTTGCCAATTTTATTCAAAAGGAGATGTGAAATTACTGAAAATCTATACATTTTCCTCTTTTTTCAATAGTATTTATCCCATGATTAATAACCCATAAAACCATGTTTACTTTTGCTTGTAAGGAGGGCTTTTTTCTAGGATTTTCACCACGTTGGATATGTTAGAAATGTTTTTGAATATAATAAAAATCTGTTAGATTTTTAAAAATTGAAAGAAAAATGCATCATGTTATGTAGAGTATCTATTTCTGGAACAAATACAGCATTCTAAGGGTTTTAATGACAACATTCCACCATGTTTTACTCCTATGTTGTAAATCCTATATTAGTTACACAGATGTTGCTTCAGCTCTTTTGACAGAAGCAACAAAGGTGTATGAAGTTGCTAAATGAGCGCTAATCTGATAAAAAGACTCTCACAAAGAAATAAAAAGCTGAAAAAAATACTGAAAATCAGTATCTCAACTGAAGATGTGAGATCAATTTCTTCTTCTGAAAAGTCCAAGTGAGGAGGATGAAGTACATTCTGTTTTCCTATATCCTGTTGTTATTTTTATGTGAGAGATGACAGCAAGGAGAAATAAGTCTCAAATGCCAGGTGTTCACTGGGATGATCACAGATGTTGCCCTGGATTTGCTGAGGAAGGTTATTACTTGTGAAACAACTTGAAACAACTATTTTTCTATGTACTTTTCTTATGGAAAATTCTTATTCCTGGAAGAATTACTTTTCTCATCCCTTAATTTTAAATAGTTGTCTTGGTCTTCAGACTGGGTGCTCCAGGAAGAAGTAAGAACAGTCTTCCATCAGCCTTAACTCCCTTCTCTTTCATGCATGAATGATGGATTGCTCTCAGTGATTCCCAGATTGTTCTCACTTTTTCCCAGAACAACATCTCAGACTAAGGTCTGAGAAAAATACCTATATGGCAGGACCATCTAGTAAAGCAGAGGACTTTTGTCTTGTTTTGTTTTGTTTTTTTTTCTTCTTCAAAGCCTCTAATACCGTAAGAGCCATACATAAATCTCCTGGTATCTGGGGCTCATATAGAACAAAGTGTCTTTAGACTTGGCTAATGTGAATGGAATGTGTCCATGTGTCTACCTAAAAAGTAGATGTTGTTTTCTGGTCTACAGGGCTGACCAAAGTGTTACTACCCACATGGGTTGTCAGTTCCAGTCTTGCAGCTTACTTTTTTGCTACAAAGTGTTGTGGTTTCTACTACTTTAACCAACAGTTTGCCTTCCTATCAACTTAAGACATGGTCAAATCTAGATATGAATCAGTTAAAGTAATTTTCAAGATGGATGAATTTCTCTAAACAAGAAGTAGTCCTTGCTCTTCCAGCCCAGGTCCATGTCATCTAAAATTCCTGTCACATGACACAGTCTAGGTTACAGACAGACATGTTATATGTAGCCCTCATGTGCAGAGATAATGTCTTAGCCAATCCCCCCAATACCTGGTGCATCTACCAGTTTTGCCCTTAGAGAAAGAAGAGTGGTTTTGCAAGGTGACATAATTAGGAGGTATTTCTTGGCTGTAGGCTTATGAAGAATTTTGGAATTTGAGCTAGGCAGGTTTCTGCAGTAGAAGAGAAGGTAAAAGTCACAGCAATTTCCTGCCAGCAACTTCGCAGTCACATCACACACAGACAGGTTATAACATGGCCAGGTAGTGTTCTCTGCCTGTTAATGGCTGCTAAGAACACATCTGTGAAATGACCTTATACGGCTCTATTCGCACAACTGTAAAACCTTTACAACAGATATTATGTCAAAAAAATTCAAGCTCTATCCCCTTAAAAAGTAGGTCATGGGCTGCCAAACTATCTAGCGCTATTTTAGATGAGGTAAGATTAGGATATGCCTGTGCTCCAGGTGCTACTTTTAAAATGGAAAAAATTTCTTGTAGACCCTATGTCATATCTCCAACCCCATGTCAGTGTTCTGGGTGCTCTATGGCCTCCTGCATCTAATCTTCTGTGTACACATTACCTTGGGCCACTAGTAATGAGTGGGCACATGAAAAATCACCAGAGAAAGAAAGAAAAGTCCTTTAGCAGTATGAATTACACTCTTTCAGATATTCACAAGCATATGCTGTGAGGTGTGTTCCTTTTCCCACACCCCATCATAGAGTCATGACATCATAGGACGGTTTGCATTGGAAGAGACCTTATAGATCATGAAGTTCCAATGCCTCAGTGGGCAGGGACACCTTCCACCAGACCAGGTTGTTCAGAGCTCCATCCAGCCTGGTCTTGAACACTTCCAGGGATGGGGCATCCACAGCTTTTCTAGCCAACCTGTTTCAGTGCCTCACCATCCTCACAGTAAAGAATTTCTTCCTAATGTCTAATCTAAACTTATTCTCTTGCAGTTTGAAGCCATTCTTCATTGTCCTATCACTACATGCTCTTGTAAATAGTCCTTCTCCATCTTTCTTGTAGGCCTCCTCTAGGCACTGAAAGGCCACAATTAGGTCATCCCTAAGCCTTCTACTTTTCAGGTTGAACAAATCCAATTCTTTTAGCCTTTTCTCAGACACTCCATTCCTCTAATTATCTTGGTGACCCTCCTCTGGGTTCTTTCCAAAAAGTCAATGTGCTTGTGCACAAAGTTCCTGTGCTGGGAACCCCACAACTGGATGCAGCACTGCAGGTGGGATCTCTTGAGATTATTAGGGGGATAGAATTACCTTCCTTGACCACTGTGCTTCTCATTTCCAAAAATCCTGGGCTTTTATGACACTGGTGCACAACTTTTTGCCTCAATTTTTCCCCATTGTTTCCTAAAACTTTCAATTTTTATAGATTTGTGAGTCTCTTTGCCTAAAGAATGTCCAGTCTACATTGAGCTGTCCATTGAGTCCTCCCTTCTTCTCTTTTAGCATTGAACTAGTTTTATTTAGATTTACATCATATTAGCTGTTTTTCTGGGTACTAGTCTGTTACCTTTACTCTCTTTTGTCTTCCTATTTTTTCTCACTGTTACACTATCGCTTTCATTGAATCTCTTTGTTTTAGCATACCACATGAACCAACCTTTATTTCCCTTTTTTGCAGCCTAGGTTTTTTCCTTAGAACATTGTCCTATTTTTCTTGTTTCTCCTCTTCTCCCCCCCGAGCATTTTCACAGTGTCCTTTGTCTGTCTTTTTCTGTCACATTATCCTGCTTCTCCTCTCTATTTTCTCTAGAGTGTCATTTTGGTATAAAATATATTGCATGTTATTTATTCTCCCTAATTTGGGATGAACAGAGCTGCCTGTATACACAGACACATTTACACATAGAATCCTTCAATTACTTCCAAATTGTCACTATAATTTCAAGAGTACACTATATTTATAGTGGTTGAATTCTCCAATGTTTAATGTACTATAAATCTTTCATTCTTCTTTATTTATACTCTGTCATAAAGAGGAAGTATTTGAATTTTCTGTTCCTCATGTGCATTTTTTCAATGCCACAGGGCCAGACTGCAGCCAGGTGAGGATGTGCAGGTGTGTAAATTGGGACCAATTGAGCTCTTAATCATGGAGCTCCCAGAGTGCCTGGACAGGAGGAGTGCCTGGCTAGTCCAGCCAGCAGCACCGACACATGGGAGGTGCAACTGGGATCATCACTCTTCTCCATGAGCTAGCAAGCTGCAGCTGGCACCAAAAAAATAATATGCAATGCAGGCTCTTCTGTCCTAACCCTGCTTCAGCTGGCATCGTTTCCACAGGGCAGGTTAGAAAGATCATAAGCATCCATTAAAGTTGGTGCTGTGCTCTGCAGGGAGGAAGCCCCTGAGGTCAGGGAGTGGAATTTCTCAGGCATGACAGTGACTCAGAAAGGCACAAAAATTGCATATCTCCATCAATATTTCCAGATCCTTTTCCAATCTCATCAAACACAAAAATCTTCATAATCCTCATGATTCCAAACTACCAAGCCATCTCCTTTTGGTAAAAATACAGTTACCCTGCTACTTGGTTAAATGGCTTTGAAATACAGAGAAAACTACTATATTCTGATGCTGTAAGAAAAGTTAAATTTCGTTGCCCTGCTTCATTGCTGAAGGAGATGTGTAAGATGAAACTGGTTGGTGCAAAGCCAAAGTTTCTTGAAAATATATGAGATGAAAATATGTAGGAGTGACCAGATAGAATAGGCACAGGGTTTAGTATATACAAAACGTGCATAATTTAAAATGCTGTCATACCTTAAAAAGCTAATTGGAAAGAGACCTTAGGAAGTCACCTAATTAATTGCCTTACCCTAAGGTAGACCTTTTTTTTTCCCCCTTTTTTTTTTCTTGTTTTCTAAGATCTCCTCAACTTTTTTTTGAAGACCTCAAACAATGAAGATGGCACAGGCTCATGGTCATCTATTAGTGTTTCACTTCTGGTCATAAATGTTTTACTAATGCCTTGCCTCTATTATTGTTCTTTGTAACTTCAGGTATTTTCTTCTCATATCAACTTTGCATGTCGAGTAGAGATGAATTTCTTCCTTATTGCTGCAGTCTTTAGGGAATTTGAGACTATTTTTGGAATTCTTTTCTCAAACATTCCTACTTTATGCTAAACAACATCAGGTTTAAGTTTTGTTTTGATTTGGGTTTTTTTCTGTTCTTGTTGTTTGGATTTTGATTTTTTTTGTTTGTTTTGGGGTGTGGTTAGGATTACTTTAAATATCTAAAGTATCACAGTAGTTTGTAAACTCTCAGTTTTATGTTCTAGGATTGTCAGTATGTTCTTTTGTCTACGATGTGATGAGGAATTTTTTCACTGGGCTTACTTGTGAACTCCCACAGGTGATAAGAATCAGCAGCTGCTGGGGATGTTCTGCTGGCTCCATTTCTCTTGTGTGCTGTTGGAAAGAGCACTGTACTTTATGTGCACTGACCACCTTCACCTGATGATCTGAGGTGGATTGAAACAGACTTTGGGTAAAGTTGAGAACATCAGGGCTCCTGTTTCCCAGGAGAATTGTCAACTACTGGCTATTTTTCTATGACATGAAAAACTTGATTTTATTTTGCCACTACCCTTAATAAATGCAACACTGATGTCAGGCATTGCCACAGCAATAGCTAAACCATGAGACAAATAAAAGTAAAAGTGTTTAAAGGTATTAATGGGTAACTTCATTATCTAAAGTCCTAAACATCTTACAGGCATCTTCTTTTGCTGGGCAGTGTGTCCATAAAATATGAAAAGATCAACTAAAACATTGCTTCAAAATCACGTGCAATGTGAAGTTTGAGTCAAAATCTACCAATTTCAAAAGAAATAGACCCCTTCTCAAGCATTTTGAGAAGGCTATTGTATTATCTCACTTTCTTAAGGATATAGACTTCAGAGATTAGCTTATCTTTGTTTATTTATCTATCTGTAATTTTACATAACCCATTAGGATTACAAGTATTTTTATGTTTAAAAATTGAAATATATGAAAAGTAAGCATATAATTTCTATCACCTTTCTATCACTAATTCCTAAATATAAGGAATGCTTACAAAAGCTAGAAGAGAGATGTCATGGTTTGTATCCTGCCAGCAATTAAGTACCACACAACCACTTGCTCACTCTTCCCTCCCCTCCATGGGAATAGAGAAGAGAACTGAAAAAATTATAAAACCAACAGGTTTTCCTGTTTATCTCCCACAGGAGATAAGAACAGTTGAATAATTGAAACAAAGTAAATAACAATAATAAAAGTAAAAAGAGAAATAGGAACAAACCCCAAGAAAGACAGTGATGCACAATAGAGTTGCTTGTTGCCACTGAATGATGCCGTTCCCAAGCAGCGGCCGGCAGCTCCCAGCCATCTCCTCTGGTTTATGTGCTGGGCATGGCATTGCCTGTAATGGAATATCCCTTTGGCCAGTCCAGATCAGCCCTCCCACCTGTGCTCCCTCACAGCTTCTTATGCACCTCTTGCACTGGCAGAGCATGGGAAACTGAAAAACTCTGGAATTAGAGCAAGCTCTGCTCAGCCACAGCTAAACATTAGTGTGTTTTAACCTCTATTCTCCTAAATCCAAAAGACACTACTGTACCAGCTGCTAGGAAGGAAGTCAACTGTACCCCAGCTGAAACCAGGACAATGGAGCAGCAAGTCTTATGACCTTATTGTCAGCAGAATTAAATTTTGATAATATTGATACCTGATAATGGATGCCTTTGTATTTTTAAGCAGCTGCGAACTAGAAAATAGAATTGTAGTGATATGGAGAAAGGAGATGAAGTAGCAATTATTTTGATTTGAATATCACTAAAACATTATATTTATATGTTCTTGTGTAAATGTTTATCTCTTCTTTGAAGCTGAACATTTAAAAAATAGCTGTTATTTAATTTAATGCAAAGTGTTTCACTTAATTTGAGAAAAATTTTCAGGAAAAATATCAGAGTCTACTACATGTAAATATTTGCATTCAGGATACCTTTTTATACTGGAAATGCTACGAAACAGTCCTTTGTGCCAAGCTGTGACTGAGTTTACAGTGACGTGGGGAATTTTTAATGGAGAGAAGGAAGTTACAATAGGAAATAATTCAATCCAGCTTTATTTCATCTTCCTGTGTCTGTTGCTTTAGGGAAGTGGAAAGGAAGGCCTTATGGAGACTTGCATGTACTTAGAAATCTGAATTAGATATGTAGTAAAGGGGTACAGTTCAAAGGCTCACAGAAGAAGGCAAGCATACCACATAAGCCTCTTCATAGATTTCAGCTCCTTTGTGTGTTGCTAGTCATCTCACACACTTGTTTCTGTGTTTTTGTTTCTTTAATGTACATCTATGTGCCACTAGACTGATAAAAACTTCTACCTTCTCACTTCTATCTTTGACCAATTTTAATTTTTTTTGGCTAAAAAATTAGATACTACAGACAGATTTAGTTTGTAATAAGGCTACAAGCTGAGAAAAATGTGACCAGTTACAGCATCCAGAGACCAAAAGAATCAGTCTTTGGGCATATGTGACAGTCAAAGATTTGTTTACCTCATTACTGCACAATTAACTGTTGTGTCCACATTTATAGTGATGAGCCATGTAACCCCCACGAGATGTTTGCCCTAGGGTGCAAGCCTCCATGAAACACCTTTTAAGTAAGTGGGGAAAGCTCTGATGTCATTCATTACAGCATAGAACACGTCATCATATCATGGGTTTATGATTATAATACTGTCACCTTAAATATTCCAAAGACACAGTTCCATAAGAAACAGTTTCATAATATTAATAATGGGTAATTCATGACATCATAAAAAAGAACCCACATAGTCCACAAAGTGTTAACAGAAATGAGCAAGTTGAACACTATTTGACTGAAATGGAAGCTTTACTAAGTAACTATGAATTTATTACATCATTTGTTCATTTAAGGTCATCCAGAAATAATGGTAACATTTCAGTGGTCTAAATAATTTTGTTTCAGTCAAAAAAGTGAGCAATGAGTTGAATTTAAGCCCTCTAAATCAAGACTTTGATGAGGTTGAATTGCTTGTACATGTACAGCAGCACCAAGAACTGGGAGATCATAATCTTAAATCTGTCTAGAGGAAGAATGATTTGCAAGATGTTTTTGTTTGCTTGTTTTGGCAATTCCCAATTTAATCATCAGACTGCATATATTCTGAGCCATTTCTGTCATAGCATGAAGATCTTTCTATGCAAATGTATTAAATCTGTGATGTTTTCTGCCTTTACTAGATGACTCTGCCCTTTTATCATAGTAAGGAGAATGACAATATTCATTAAGAATATATAAGACATTAAATGGCAGTGATAACCTATTGTGATAAACATCACATAAAGATCAGGAAATGACAGTCAATCCAGGCCTGAGGAAATCTTAAGGCTGCAAAGTGAGCCAATCTCTCTTGTCTTCCCTCCCTCAAACCATTCGTCTCTTCTCTTATCAGTGAAGGCAATGACAGTAAGAACAGTACAAAAATAATCAATTCCTCTGGCATATTTAAAAGTGTGATTTCAAGGACCTTTTCAGAAAACCTTATTGCCCTCTTTGGGTTCAGAATATTACATTCATGTTTGTGCTCTCAAATTTACTTTTTTTTAAGGACTGGGGACTTTACACATCCAAATGCAAGCTCTATTTCAATTTCAGTACATATCCACAAAGCTGAAACCAAAAATAATAAAATAAACCAAAACCTCACTGTAATTGCTTAATGATTCACCATCTTTGCTTCTCTAGGTAAAGATATCCAGCTTGTTTAAAAGTGGCTGTTGTAGGAAGACTATAGATTTGTTGTCTGCAAGTCTTCATGTTTTCTTTGTAAAGTGCATTGGAAAGAGTTTGTGCTTGTTCACGGCTTCTTGCTTTGGTAAGTGATTGCTCTAAAATCAATCATCTGTATTGCCCCATACTATTCCCATAATGTGACTATCATGATGGCATCTCCTTTAGCTCCAAATGCAATTTTAATGCTGTTATCTAGTTTGCTTGTTAGACACAAGGCTTCAACAGGCATTTTTCAGGAAGGGAAACCATGTCCAGGCTTCTGTCGGCACGAGGAAAAGATAAAGAACCTGACTGGCCTTGTGCCTCTTTTTACAATTATAAGGTTAGTGCTTTCCGCTCTCTATTACCACAGAGTTCGTTTTGTACAGAAAACAACAAGCTCTCAGCTGAAGTTGAATATTGTGAGTGCTAACAAATGCAAATAATAATTGCATTATTTTTTTCAAAACAGCAGCCCTTCTGTGATAATGTGACTGCGCTAAATGGGCACATATTGATGGGGCTGTAACCTATTCATTATTATTATTGCCAAAGAGCAATGCATGCTGCCTAACACATCACAGAACAAACACTGCTATGTGGATAGCCTCTCCCTCCCAAATACATAATCTTTCCCAGTCACAATATTACAGCACAATCAGCCCTTGTGTTAGGTGCTACATGAATGCCTGAAAAAAGTCGGAATTGATTTTTCCAGAACTTCCAGCACAAAATTGATGATTCAGCTGATGCACAGAGCACATTGTTCTCATATGCTCTTTGACAGTATTTCTGGCATTAAAGTCTACAGACTTTAAAGATGCAACTGAGGGATGCTCTTCAATGCTTCAGGACACCGTCTAATTTAAATTTATTTTGGTTCATGAAATTTCCTTCTCAGTACATGTCAGCCCTCAATAGGAGTTAAAAAAAATACACCCTTCTGCCCTTGAATACAAGAAAAACAGCTCATGTCATTTGCTGCAGTCAATTGTCTTCTGTTCCAGAGCAAGTTATATACAAGCTAATGAAGAGAAACACAGTTAAAAATTTTTATATATCTTACAAGCAAATAATATAAAGTAATTTTGGAATACACTTCAACAGAGGGATGTATATTCAATAGGTTTTGCTTGTAGCTGGTACAAAGGTTGATGCAATAGCAAAATTCACCTGCAAACGATAAGTGATTGCTGCGAAAAAACACACAACTGTTTTTTTAAACAAGAAAACCAGCCCTAAATCAAAGTTTCTTTTCCCCAAATCTCTGTAATTGCAAGCAGTTTCCTTACTGACAATTGAGAGGTATCTTCTCTTTAATGGGAAAAAGGTTATGTTTTTCAAATAATATTTAATTTCCTTATCTAATTTCTTTGACATAAACAAGATACAAAAGCTTTTGCTGCCTCAAAACTCCTAACAATTTCTCTTTTACATTGAATTATAATGGCTTTGAAAGGAAATAATGCATCTGCAGATGGTGCTGAATTGCATGAAATTAATTACTACATGTGCAAGTTCTCACTAATTAATTCCATTGAGGCCTGTAAAATCCATTGTGAGCTGAATTACATGCTTTTTAGCCTTTCCTTTTCTACCTGAAAGTTGCTGTATCATCTTTTAAGCCGAGTTTAAAAGTGATAAGGAAACTACATTAAGTTCATCCAAGAAAATGCATTCCATTTTCTTTGTCACGCTCACAATATAAAGAAATCAAACTGTTATGGATTGTGTGTAGAGTGGCCAAACATTTCTAAATGTCTTCCTGGGAAGTAACTATCTGCTACTGGTGTACATTCTGATGTGGTGAACATTCAAAATTCCTGGGATCAGTGTTCAGTACCCAATCCCTGCACAGGTTTTAATATAGCATACACAAAGATCCTAGACCTCAGTAGTTATGACCACTTGCACCAAGATTTTAATGTTTTTTTTTAAGAAGTTGGGACGAGAGTGGATGTTTCAGAACATATACCCTCCAGATTTGATGCTAAAGGTAAGGCAGACACAACAGTCCTTAGACTATGAATCCTAGCAGTGCCCAGATATAAGCCAAGTGCTTGACTGATCAAATCAGCAACAGACCTTACACAGATAGAGGAGATATTAGGGAGCTATATAGAAATACCAAGGCGGTTTGGAACAAATGCAGGGGATTGAAAAGGATTTTAAGGGTGAAAATTTTAGGATGATAAGACTAACCTTGCTGTTAGATCTCAACCTGGTTTAGGAAGGAAGATACAGGCTGCATGCAGAAATTATGACAGTGATGGACTTTGTACAGGAAGGAGACTGTGAAATAGCAAGAAAGGGTTGAGAACTCCACCAGTTAATGATGATCTGTCTCCCATTCTGATGAATTCTGAGTAGTCTGGACCCAGTAAGGACACAGCTCACAATGAATCCCATGCTATATAAAACCCTGAAGCCTAAGCCACCCTACAATTTCCAACCAGCCATTTTGCCGGGATTCAGTGCTGTGAAAAACTTCAGTGTCATGTTAGACTTGTTGCTCTTGTGGAGTCTGTACAGGTAGGGATTCTGCTGGTCTAATATGACTTCCCTGTTTGTGACAGCTGAGCTAATTTTCCTGGGATACTCTGGGTGCATCTGCAAGAGGCTGTGCTTGAGAAGACATACACAGATGTATATTGTTTTTTGTACTAGTTTGAGCCAAAGAACTAGTTTGACCATTCCAACTTATGGAATTCTGAGTCTCACTAAAACAGAAGATGGTGAGACTGTGATGTAGTCTTTTTTCCAAGGACAGTGTAGGAGAGCCCTGTTACAAACTGAGCAATAACATTTTTAGCACATTTATTCTGATTGCTTGCTGTGTTATTTAATCAGGGAGGTTCCTGTAAATCAGAACATTTCTGATTGTCATTTGACTAGAGAATGAGAATGTCTCATTGAAAAAACATGAATCTAAAAAATTAACTTTATTAGTTTGAATTAAATTTTTGCTCTTGTCTCAACATTTAATAATTTTTTGCATTTTATGAAAATTGACTAGAAAGGTGGGTCTAGATTTCCAGGTGGAAATTCTGGTACGCATAGTAAGCGAGAAGTAATCTCATATGCTGTCTGCTATACTGCACCTCAGAGTCTGACAAAGAAAATGAATAAAACTGTCAATCTCCAAAGTTGCTAATGCACGCTGATACCTTATGTCTGACACTCTCTCAGAAGACTGAAGGTGGGAAGAAGCTCTGAGAAAGGAACAGTATTTTCCCTGCCTCAGACACTGAGGATATGTGACCTGCTGGCCTTTCTAATTTTTGCAGAGCCATGGTATGTGTGCTTCTATAACCTTTCAGTCCAGACAGAAACTGGGCAAATGCCAAGGAAAGCATGATCTGCTTTCTAATCAGCAAGCTGGCTACTGCATGAACAAGGACAGTGAAAAAGAGCAGGCTTTTTTCCTCTATAACCCCAGTATGGTGGTTATAGTAACAGAGAGAACATTGATTCGAGTTCACTATTTTTCTGTTTATCAAATACAAGCCTCACAAAAATAATTTCATTTTTCTTAGCCGAATTAAAGGGTAATGATGTGATTGACAGAGATTTAGAAGAACATCACAAAATTGTTTTAATAACCATCATGAAATACAGTTTGGATATGGGGATTCTGCAGATACTTCTAGCAGTGAATTTCATTTTTTTTCCCCCATGTACTTGATAAAGAAAATATTCTTGCATCTGGTTTAACAGCTATTAGTATCTATATACTAATACATATAATATCTAGTATATCTAGTATCTAGTATATCTAGTATATCTAGTGTATAGATACTAATATAGTATCTATATACTAATACTATCTAGATACATTAGTATCTATATTGTTAAAGGCACCTATATGTCACTATTGAGTTATGTGAGAAGGATAAACAAGGATGTGGCAGTCGGGATTGCCTAAATACAAGTATTTAGTCCTATTTGAGACAGTTTGGTAGATCTAGAATAATTATACAAGGCTGGCATACATGGCAGTGGACCAAAGGGACAAAGGGACAATTCCTCTCTGTTGGAGTTGTAGTTGGAGGCCAAGAATTTTCTCTCTTCCTCTCCCTCCCTCTCTCTCTCCCCCACACACACCAGGTTTGTGGTTTTGTTTTTGTTTTTGTTTTTTTTTTTTTTTTTTTTTTTTTTTTTTTTTTTTTTTTGGTTTGGTTTGGTTTGGTTTTTTTGGGTGTGTTTCTTTTATGAGTGTTATGTGAGTTTCCCTTGAGACCTCAGACTTTGCCATGTAGCAAACACCAAATACCTAATTAAAAAACCTCCCACTCCTGTCTGAAGTATAGCTCCTAGTTTTGTGTACTAATATTGATGTTAGAATTGCTTCATCTCTGTCTACCAGAAGGTACATAAATATTTGCAGCACACAGATTGCACAGGCTGGTGATGATGATGCTGGGACATAAATCTTGGTGCTAGCTTCTTACTCTCCTTATAGGATGTGTCCTAAGGACACACGTTTGAATAATGTTTTTAAAAAGGTCATTTTGTACCTTGATACACTTTCATTTTTTTTCCCAAAAGATATAATGGATTAAATTTAAATTGATTAGTGGTTTGCTTATTTTAATTCAAATGTCAAAATATTTGTGACAATATAAACAATTTTTCTAGCCTATCTAGCTTATATCTTGGAATTGAAAATGATCTAACAGTTCTAACAACTTTTTTTTCACACCTTAATCTTCTTGTTTGTCTCCAATATGACCTTAAGCACATCATCTCAGCTTCCTGTACTTTGACTTCCCTGCCCAAAAAATATTGATAGTCATATTTTTCTGGATGATTAATTTGTTTTAATTAACAATTATCTTTTTCAATATTGGAAAAGTGCTTTGAGATCCATGGATGGAAATTAGGATATAAATACAAAGCATTTTCTGCTGCTGAGAAATCTATTTTACCAGAGTGACAAAGATGCAAAAAGAGAGATGAATGCAGATAAATATCTGTATAACAGCTATTCTGGCCTCCTGGGAGCAAGTTAACATTTTTTCCTAGAGGACTGATCTGCTCATAAATTAGATAATCAAACACAGATGCATTATATTGGCAAGGTGTTTTAAAGGAGAACCTTGACTAAAAATAAAGATGCTCATTGGCTATTCTGTAAACATCAGCATGACATGTGAAAGGCCTTGATAAAGCTGAAGATTAAAAAAAAGGCAGCAAAAAAACATGGGGATGGCTGTAATGAATCATATTTTGCTTTCAGTAACACTCATACAAAGCCAGAAGAGCTACATATTAAATAAAAGGCTTCACTGAGGAGAACCTTCACCTTGATTAAAAACGCATTTCCTAGACTAATTGTCTTTGGGCTTACACCCCATGAACTTGAAAACAGAACCAGGGCCAGATCTGGAATCTCTTAAATGCTATAAATATTTTTCCTTTCGTATCACAGAATCATATAACTGCTTAAGTTGGAAAAGACCTTTTAAGATCTTTGGGTCCAATGGAAACTTAGCACTGCCAAGTCTATAATTAAATCATGTTCCTAATCAACACGTATTTAAAATACCTCCGGGGTATTTAAATAACTTCCTGGAGCAACCTCTTCCAATGCCTGGCAACCTTCCAGAGAAGAAATGTTTCCTAATTTTCAAACTAAAACTCCATTAGCACAGCTTGAGGCCTTTTCCTGTTCTCTTATTGTTATATGAGAGAAGAGACCATGAAGATGGAAAGACCACAGCTGTTTTTTTTTAAACAGATGATATTTTTCTGAAAATGAAATCTAGCCACTTAATGAATCTGCAAAGCATTTTAAGAAATTCCCAAAATTTAAGAAACACCTTCATACTTCTTAATTGCCCCTTTTCTGCATTGCTGAACTGACTTTCCTGCTGCTCATCCATGTGGATGAGCATCACCAGCAATCTGGCCACAGGAGATCCTGAGGACATCAGGAGGGTCTGCAGGCTCTTGGGGCGAGCCCATGGGCAATGGAAGCCCTGCAGGTGCTTCCTTGATCTAAGGGAAGGGTTTAGGGCATGGGGGGATTATGCCAGTCCGGTAGGTCAACACATGCAAAAGGTGTGTCTCAGATGGGGTACTGGTGCTTACAAACACAAAAAGCCCTGAAGCCTGAGAATGAGAGCAGTGGGATCCACCTGACAAAATGTGGTGAGTGCCTGTTGGCAACAGAAATGCAAAGGAGGACTAAGACATGTTGGGACTGCTTGCAGCTGGATACATGCAATGAACAGGTACAAGCTTTTCCGGAAATATTGTAAAGGAAGATAGAAGCAGGGGGGCTGGAGAAGATGCTCTCTGCATGAAATAGCAGCTCACTTATGGGGAGCTCTTGTACACGACTGTCACAAAACCTCACTTCCAGGTCAAACCATGACAACGACACACAAGACCAGAGGAGAGGTAAGTGATGGTGGCATCGTGGTAGGAGTCTGTGGTCAGAAACCCGAAGTTCTTGCTGGGTCAGCAAACAAATCTGTCTTTAAATAACTCAGTAAGTTTCTGACAGAGTTCAAGATGCATTTGGACAATAATTTCAAGCACATGGTGTGACTCTTGTGGTGTCCTGTGCAGGGCCAGGAGCTGGACTTGGTAATCCTGATGAGTCCCTTCCAACTCAGCATGTTCTCTGATTCTATAACACAGCATCCAAATTTAGGCCCTCGGTACAAGGAAGACCTCCACAAATTAGGATGAGTTAGCTGAGGGTCTCAAAATGTTTGGGAGCTGAGCACTCAGCCTGTGAGGAAAGGCTGAGAAACCTGGGATTGCTCAACCTGGAAACGAGATGGCTTCAGGGGAACAAAAGAGCAGACCCTAGTCCTCACAAGGGGGCTGTTGAGGCCACAGGCTCTCCACAGTGCTTCCTGGTGGGAGGATGAGAGATAAAACTGCAAACTGAAACACAGGTTGAAATTGTTTATAAGGAGAAGCTTTTTTCTCATGTGGATAGCCCAGCAGTGTAGCAAGTTGCCCAGTGATGTTACATAACCTCTTTCCTTGGGATTTTCAAGACCAGACTAGGTAAATCCCTAAACAACCTGGTCTGATCCCATGTCTAGGCCTGTTTTCAGTGGAAGATTAAACTGGAGACCTACTCAGGTCCTTTCATACCTGAATTACACTACAAGTCTATTATTCTAATAGAGAAATAGTGAGAATGCCACTTTTTGAAGCTTAAATACTCATTCTGGAAAGGCTTAAAATGACTTCAATTACTGCCAGGCAGTCATCATCTCCAGATATTCAAGTACCTAATTTCCACTGATTTCTAAGTGAGGCAGGCACTTCGATAGGTTTGAGAAATTTAGACTAAGGGTGTTTCCTTTCAAAAAAACCATAACCAATTTAATTGTACCTATGGCAGTTCTCCTTTACTCATCCTTTCTGAGAAGTGTCTGGTGAGAGGGAAATTAGCTTCCTGATCCTGCAGAACTCTTAAAATAGAAAAAAGAAGACCCATTCACAAACATGGGTATTTGAAAAAATGCACTCCATCCATTTGCTGGTCTTTCTCCTACAGGTAAAGCAAATCAAGCATTTACTAGGGAAAACAGTTTTCTTTTTGTCATCAATATTAACAGGAACACTTTAAACTAGATCTGCCACTTTGTGATGTAAGGAAATGTAAGATGTAAGGAAATGTAAGGAAAATAAGACCAACAGGAAAATTGGAAGGTAACAGTAGGAAAGGAGAGTTTGTTTTCTAATTACTGCCATGCAATTACCTTAGACACATTTTATTCAGAGTCTAGGAAGTAACTCTGTTAGGCTCACAGGTCATCATAGGTGTAAGGAATACATTGTAGGTAAGGATGTAAGGAATATTTTTTGACCTCTAAGCAAACAGGAAACTGACACTTTAAAAATATTGCCATTTTGCTTAAATCTTTCAATTTCTTGCCATTATTCATGGCTTAAATACACTTAAAATTGGGGACATGGCATGGGGAAGGATGTATGCATGTCAAAGTTGTAGAAGACTGATACTCTAGAAGACATTATAAGTTTCTAGTTTAAAATATAAGTAGGTATATGTCATGGCTGAACACAGGGGTGACTAAAGACACTTGTAAAGGCAAGATTCTGCTTTTTCTGCTTTGGTGAGGAAAATAGGAGCAATTTAACACCCCAACCCCTCCCCCACCCCCAAAATATTTTAAAAATCTTTAAGAGAGAGTTTGAAAGACACATCCTGTTTTAAGACTAGGATACAGCCCTAAGAAAAAGCACAAAAAGGAAGGTGACTTCACTGAGTGAAAACCTTGGAATATCAGATTTATTATTCTCTGGAAGCTGAGTCCTGTATCTAGGACCTTTGCAAATTCTCTGTAAAAGCAGCAGAACTTATCAAATAAATCAAAATGAATCAACCACTAACTTGTGCTTCTAATTGCCTTGCTGTGAGCAAGCTGGTCAAAAAGGTTAATTAAGACTGGCCCATGGTTTTGGTAAAATGATTCAGATGTGGGAAGTCAATGTTCCCTGCATTCAAGTGTGGGCAGGGACAGTTGAGCTCTATCCAGTCAGTGAATGAACTTTCTCCTGACACACCTAAGAACAAAACTCTGACTTTTTAAAATTGTCTTGAAGGTTAAAGTATTGGAGAAGATAAAGAAAAAAGTGTCTTGAAAGACTCTTAGCAACTTACCAAACTGGAACACAGGGAAGACTCTGGAGCAGTTCACTTAGACAATAAACATCTGTATCTGCAACCATCTGTAGACTTTCGAAGTTTGTAGTCAAATTTTGGGGCTGCCTTATTAGTTTGTATGAGATGTCAGACAAACAAAGAAATGTCTCTGTCATTTCTTTGCTGCACTTCAGAGCCTCAAACACTTAGTAAGGATGATCACTACTGAAAGCACATAAGCACGCTGAAGACTATAGTATTAATAGACAAGTCTGGCTCTGTATATTTTATGTGAAGAAAATTACCACCTATAACTGACAGGGACTATGACTGTAGTTACTAAGTTGTCTTTGATTAGATAATTATTGAATTATAGCTTTTTTAACCTGCAATTTGAAATACTTGGGCAAGTGATGTAACAAACTCTAATAACAGCTGACCAGGAAAGTACCCAGCACCAGATATATTGTAGTAATATAAAAACCTGAAGGAAGTGATGTTTCTTCTGTTGGTGTATATATAAAATTTACTCCTAAAGTGCAAAAAATAAGCTGTTCATGTGCCTTGTGATCCTATCAAGTTAATCTGATTATGTTGTTATCATATAGGTTTATTAGGAGTATGCCATGACATATTTGTGTCTGTGACCAAACCCTAACATAATAGAACTGCAACACTCCTCTCCAAGAGATGTGACTTGAAGATTCTTAAACCCTGAAGATCTCTGCTAATATGAATCTCCATGATAAGACTGATAGGAAGTGATGTAGTTAAAGGAATCCTGGAAACAAACCAATAAGATGGCTTCTTTCAAGCATGGTACTTTCTGCTTCCTTTTTGAGTCACTTTCTGCATGTGCTGAATTTTCACAAATACAGAAAAGACAATCAGAATCTGATAGGTATGAGTCAAAAAGAGTGTGGCTGTTTTGGACAAGAGGGGCTGAACAAATACTTTTTTCACTAACAATGGTCTGCACTATTCTGCAACACTAGAAGTCACGAAAGGACACATTTTTCTAAGAAAACATTTGTAGTGAAAGACAGAATGCTCCCCTCTCTGTAAGGAAAAGTTTTCTTTCTTCCCTACCATTCCTTCTTCAGCTTATCAAGGTTACCACCAGATCAGTGTAGGTTTTAAAACCCTATTCTTTCATCTAACCCAGCATCATCTCTATTAAATAAAAATATGTCAGCGGGTGGAATTTCCTCTACTTGTTTTTGGTATTGAAGTTAAGAGTGTCCCGCTATCCCACTGTTACTCAGCCATCTCTCCTCAATATTCTCCTTAATTAAGACTATTGCAGAACATTTGAGGCACATGGTAAATTATTGAAAACCTTTAATGACTTTTTGTTCTTTCATACCTCCCTTCTGGATTCATCCACTTCAGTAGGGCTATAATTTTTAATAGTAGTTAGATGAAAAGCAGACTGACCTTTGTCCTTCCCTGCAAGAAGACTAAGACCTGTCAGATTAACTACTGCCTTGGCCAGTTTGGCTTACAGAGAGTAATGAGGGAGACACCACAGAACTGGAGCCTCCTGTGATGGTTTCCTGAGCTAACAGCTGATTGTCTGAAGGAAAGATGAGAGGTGTAATGATTTACACCAGCAAACACCCCTTAAAATGTCTCACACTAGCCAGGGGAGACATTTGTCCGCATTCTAGGCCATGTGTTCAGTCAGTGCACACTATTACACAGAAATGAAAGAAAATACAAAAGACAGTGATGTGACAGATGGCTGCTTATGGCAGAGAATGGCTTGAATGTTCTGCCACAGCTTAAAGAAAACAAATATATGAAGTGACTTTACTAAAGGAATACCTTAAAATACTGCCATCTTATATCATGCCCTCAATAAGCCCTTTACCCTTGTTTGTTTCTTTTTTTCAGGTTTTCTGAAGTTATTACATAGAACTACTTTGAACTTAACAATTCTAGAATTGAGAGGTAAAATAACCACTGTCAACAGAATATTCCTTGCAGGATTTATGCTTATAAATAGCTTTTTTTTCTTTCAGAAACACTGGTCTGAAATAGTCCTAGCTTTTACTTTACAAAGCTACTATTTTAGAACCCAGTTAGGTCAAAAAAAATTCTTTCCATACCTAAATTCATTCTGTGAGTGTCATGGGAATTTCTGGAATATCTGAAAGAGGAATGAGTTTTTGTGCAGAATTTTATAGTTGGATTTGCAAGATATAAATCTGTGTCCAAAAGACCAGTGCTCTCTGCAGTGATTTTGGTTGTGCACTTGCTCTTGTATCTGCTTCAAATTGACTGGCTTCATTTACACTCATAAGTGCTCTTCCTCAACTGATAAAGCACATGTGAGCACATGTGAATAAAGGCCTGTTCTTGGGGGTCAGAAGAAATAGAAAAGGTCATAACATCAATCTAAAATGAGAAGGGGTAAAAATTGTGCAGAGGTTAAATTTACAATTATTGTGCATTGGTGGCTTGCCTCTTTACCTTCTTTGGTGTGCTTGCTCTCCTGTCTCCAAATAGAATATATTTTTGTTTTTCTCATCTTTCCCTGTAGGTGATATCCAACAGATCATTTTCCAAAGAGATGGAAATTTAAAAAAATACTGGTATTTGAAAAATGACCTGGTGGATCTCCCTTTATGCACTGTAGTGGAATCACACATTTACTGTTGAGATTCTACTTGCATGTGTTTTCCTTCCATGTTTTACAAATAGAAGACCAGAATCCAACCTAACTGATTTATTACTAAGCAGATTTAGTTAGAGTTCAGCCTTTCTGGCAATAACTGATATTCATTTACTAAACTACCATGCCCTGGATTAATTATATCAGAGTGCTCATGAAATTTGCTTGATTAACCCACAGAAAATGTAAGCACTGTTGTAAGCACATGAAGCAGCAGTACGGGTTATTTTGAATTCAGACAAGCTTGTAGTATTTTTTTCTCAATTAAAACATGATCAAGTTTCAATGAATCACTGACAGTGACTAAAAGCTTAAAATGCAAAAAGAATTATAGTACTGTATGGAACAACTGTACGATTCAGAGACCATATGCGAACTGTGACATTGACAGATGTGCTCCCCCAGTCTATTATAAGGACAACTTAATTGAGAAAATAAAGATACAATGTTTATTTCCCTCATGACTTGCTAGATTTCTATAATGTAACAAACATTTTTAAAAAATAACAATACTAATAATTGCAAAAATAATACCAAGAAGTAACTTGTTCTGTATTTGCCATTTCTTTGTTCTTAAGACGTGGAATGAAGTTTCTGGAGATATCATTCATGTTGGTTCTCAGCTTTTTGCTAATTTATGCTGTACACCCTCTGATGGTTTTGTTCATCAGATTGATTACAAGCATGTCTGGCAGAAGTTTTGTCTGAGCATTATTTCCTTCTATGCATAACCATGAAGATTTCAGCTGTTACAAAACAGATTTAGATCTAAATACAGATTTTGTATCATCCAGTTTTCTGAACTTAAAACCATTTAAATATGACCGTTGGTCATTAAATACAACCAATACAAAAATAAAAAAAATATGCCTGTGTTTGCAGAGCTATGACTCTTGTCTGAGGGCTCTAGGGCTTCTACAAAATGTTTTGTTTTCATTATTTGGTTCCTTTCCTCAATATTGGCACAGTTATTTTTACTTTCAAAGGTGTAATTGAAGGTCCATAGTAAGGAGTGTCACTGGTACCAACCTTTCTAAAGGCAGGATGCAATAGAGGAAAAGGACAGATAAATTTTACTGTGTAATTCTAGCATTCAGTTTGAACTTTCTCTGAGTAATTCATTCATGTTTGGAAACAGTATTCCCAAAATGCTTTCATACTTCTTTGTGCGCCTATCACAATTGAGATTTGTTTTAAGAATGAAATTTGGAGGTATTTGCTCCTAAATGTGAGACAAGCTTTGCACACAGATTTTTGAAACAATATTGCAGGAGTTGATCAGATAAAGGATGAAACCTATCACGACTGGAAGATGCTTTGTGGAAGTGTATGCACTCCCAGAACCCTACCAAGCTGTCCCTTAGCCTTCAGCCTGTTTTAGGAGATCCCATAATAAAGTTAGCCTTACATGTTATTAAATTACTCATTAATAAATTAACTGAAATTTGATTTCTTTTTTGTTTATGTCATGCTGCTGATGTAGCTGTGATTGAGAGTTTAAGCATGTGAGTAGTGCAAGACTTGTCAGAAAGATCTTGTACTAGAGAAACAGGTGTAGCTGCAATAAAATAGATTTCCCTATGGTCTTCAAAATATGAGTCATGGAACAGAACTTAATAGTTTTATTTTTCATAATAATTATTTTTAATTTCTAATGGATGCTACACGTAATTAACTCAACAGATATTGTAATTTGTTAGCACATGACAAATTCTACCACATTATATCTAAAGCTAATTTTACAGTGTCTCATAAGCAATAGTTTCTGTGTCATGCTAGGCTTAATAGAATCCTCTTTTTCCTCCCTTTCCTCCCTCTTCTCCCCAAGTTCCAATCAGCTCTTTCTCTCAAGCTGTCTAATTATTTAAGATAATCAAGCAAAGCTCATACTAACTCAACTGCAAGGCTTCTGCTTCTTTTCTAACTGTGTGCTTTAAAGCTGTCCTTTTCCCCCAAGTATGCAAGCTTTTTTAATTTTTTTTTCCCCAGAAAGCCTTGTCTGTGCTGAAAATTCAAAAATAAATAATTTCTAGTTTCTTTTCATATTTTACTAGATACTTCTTAACCAAAAATTTATTTCCTTTCAGAACGAAACTGTCTGTATCCTTCCAAATTAAAATTTTGCATCCGTTTCACTCCCGCTCCACTGCTAAATTGTAATTTTCCTTTGGTTTTGTATGTTTGCTTGATTGTTCTTTAAGAACAGGGTATTTTGTGAGAAATCCTCAAAACAGGATCTCAGTATAGAGGTAAATCAATCTTTAGCAAGACCATAGACACACCTTAATACAGACTTTCTCTAGCACAGCACAGACTGTATAATGATCTTTGAAAATGTCACCATTCTAGTTAGTGTTTCTTCTGTGAGGAAATGGGGGAAATGGGAAAAATAGATTATTTTGCAATGGTTTTGGTTAAAGTCTTTGTTGTAATAACAGAAAAAACACTAAAAAGCACAAATCTTTTAAAATAATTTATGATTAATTGCTAATAAATCTGCTTGCAATTATCTTTACTATTCTGCTTAATGTACACCAGTGTTATTTTGGCAATTAATAGCAAATACATTCCTTGCTTACTGACAAGATTGTTTTTAAATTATAAACACTCTATTTTTTCACAAAATGCAACATTTGGCTTTTGAAAGAAAGTGTCACTTGGCCCATATGAATTATGACTATTGGGCATGATGAAAACCTTTAATTCCTTGTAATTCATCTTTAGAAACAAATTATGTCACCAAGCTACTCACACAAAAAAATTATCCTTTTAGATGATAATTCCACTGAAGGATTTAGAATATTTTGGATAGAGAGAATCTTGGCTTGGATCTTGTGCCACTGAAGACAGTAGTGATTTCATTACTGCCTCAGCTTAAAGACAAGTTTAGGAGAAAACCACTCTAGAATGGGTGTTTCCTCTAAAGAAAAGGGTTCCAGCAAACTCTTCATGCCAAGAAATAAATATTAGTGGATGAAAATGAAAAAAACCCAACAGTTTATTGACAGAGTACCCACACAGCATGGGAAAAAATGAATAAATGCTAGGTACTGAATTGCAAAGCCTTACTGGCCCCCTGGAAAAAAAAAATGCCAGGGAAAGAAAAAAGCAACAGCCAATCCTGTGGCAGGAAGAAACAAAACGGTGAGTGCTTTTGTCTCAGGGGAAAAAAACCAAAACATCTTGCAGCATCTTGGGAAAAATACAGATAGACACCTAGTGAATGTCTGGTGATGTTGGTCTCCTCTGCAAAGCAGAGGAAGCTGGTGGATTTGGTGTCTGATTTCTTGTGCTGTGTTGGCTTTTCCAAGGTCTAGGGCTGAGATGGAGCGGCCCGCCCAGGTTCCCAGTGGTCCCCCAACTGCTTTGTGTCCTGTCCATTCTTGAATCTCGGACTAAATCCAAACCAAACAGTTCATGAAAAAAAAAAAAGAAGGCCACCGAAGAATTGCTGTCACAGTCTCCAAGGTCAAGGAAAGATAAAAAAATCAAACCAAACTACTTGCCTAAGCTAACAGAAAACCAAGCTAGATAAACAACAAAGGAATGCTGTTGCCACAGCACCACAGACTCCAGAGAGTGAGGCTTTAAGAAAGGCCAAAAAAGAGCCCCAAGGTTCCCCAGGTCACAAAGACAAGATTAAAGCTACAGCAACCATTTCTGGGCAGAAAGCAGATGATCACGGAATTGAAAACCACACCAAGAAAACATTACATGGCTGCTGTAAAGGAGAAAGGTATGGAGGAAGAAATTTTGTGGAAATGCCATGCTCCCCTTGGCATGCCTCTTGGGGTTCCAGAGTCCCTGGAACCTTAGGCTTCATAGGTTTCTTAACCCTAATCCTAAGTGTAACCCTTACAGTAAGTGGAGCAGGAAAAGCAGTTTTTTGCTGAAGCTGACGGGGCCAGCACATGGATCACACCACAGGGAAAGGTGTGGAGGGAACCATGTTGTGGCAGTCCTGTGCTCCCCTTGGCAATCCTTTTGTAACTGCAGAGTCCCTGGAGCTCTGGACTTTGTGGTTTTCTGAACCCTACCCCTAGGCATAACCCTAACCCTAGACGGAGCAGTAAAAAGGGGGCTTCTGCTGAGGCTTATCTGCCAGCACATCGTTGGTGCAAATGAGAAAATTTTGAAGGAGATAATGTTGGGGCACTGCCGTTTTTCCCTAGGTCTGTTTCTTGTAGTTGTAGTGTGCTTGGAGCTCTAGGTTTTATGTTATTCTGAACCCTAACCCTACACTAAACTGTATCCCAGAACTGACAATTAAGAGGAATGTGTTCAAAGGGCAACGCTGGGGAGGGCAGTGCTATGCACACCTTGCTGTCTGTTTTGTAGCTTCAGTGTCCCTGGAGCTCTGGGTTGTGTGGTTTTCTCAATCCTAACCCTAAACATAACTCTAACCCTAAGAGGAGCAGGTAAAGTGGCTATTTTCTGAGGCTGATGTGGCCAGCACATTGCTGGTGGCAATGAGGAAGTTATTGAGGAAGTTATGTTGTGGGAGTGCCATGCTCCTTTTAGCCTTTTTTTTTTTTTTTTTTTTGTGGCTTTAATGTCCTTGGAGCTGTTGGCTTTGTGGTTTTTTGACACATAACCCTAAGATGAGCAGTAAAAGCAGCCTTTTGCTGAAACTGAGGAGGACATTTTTCATGGTTTATAAACAAATTTAGGTATGGAATGAGTGTTTCCTTTAACAAAGAATGCTTCTAACAATCCTTTTCTACCAATGAGATATTAAGACCAGTGGATGAAAGTGAAAAAAACCCAACCATTTATTGACAAGAGTGCCAACACTGCATGGGAAAAAACGATGAACAAATGCTAGATATTGAACAGTTAACCCCTCCACACAAAAATAAAAATAACCCCTAAATGCCAGGGAATGAAAAAAATAAAACCCCAACAGCTGCAAGGCGGTGTGAAGGAGAAAAACAAAAAAAAAATAGTGCCAGCTTTTGTCTCAGGGAAGGAAAAAACCAATGAGTTCTCGCAGCAGCTTGGGCAAAACCAGATGGGAACCTGGTGCATCTCTGATGTTTGTCTCCTCTTCACAGCAGATAAAGCTGGTGAATTTTGTGTCCTTTCTTTCACTGGATTGGCTTTTCTTTGGTCTGGACCTGAGGAGCATCTCCTCAGCTCCCCGCCAGTGGCCTGCTTCTCACATTGGTAGTTCTCTCATGCCACAGACCAAACCAAAGTGAACAGTTCAGGATAAAGCAAAACCTGCTGAAGCGTTGCTGCCACAGTCTCCAAGGCAAGGGAAATGGGAAAAAAACCCTGCCTAAGCTAACAAAAAACTCAAGCTAGCTAAGCAGCAGAGTAACACCATCACAGGGCACCACTGACACCTGAGAGGGAAGCTTTGAAAAAGGCCAGGCAATAGCCCCAAGGCTCCCCCCTCTCCAGAACCACCGAAAGCTACAGCAGCCATTTGTGGGCATAAGGCAGACAATCAGGGAATAGAAACCCTGCCCAAGAAAATTAGTGATTTTCAAGACTAGAGCATTGTTTTCTATGAGTAGATTACTTGCACCTCTTTTAAGTTAAGGAATGAATACTTGGAATTGTTTTCTTTATTTCTCTTCAGGCCTGCTACCTAAATTAATATGTCATATGTATTGTCATTTTATTCTTATTTTAAAGCCTGGTTCTTGAATGATGATCTAGCTGTGGATGACTGGGTGAGCACTAGATATTCATCTTCCCTGAATTTTTGTAATATAGTCATCTCAGTGATGCTACTGGGTATTTTGTGGGTACCATCTGTCAGGAAGAATTATAAAGCAATGAGGTTTCTTTTTTTTTTCCCTAATGCATGCTATTAAATAATTGGATGAAACTGAAGCTTCCAAAAGCAATTAAAGACTTATGGTAAAAATTTTGCTGCAAAATGTACTGTGATGAAGCATAAGAAACAGTAAAGTTCAGTTTCTGGAGTTTTGCTAAAAGTTGTCAAAAAAGGCATTCACTCTCATAAAGTTATTTAAATAGTTAACAGGGTTCCATTTTTTAAAATTAAACTCCTAATTATCTGAAACAGTCAATTACTCCCTCCTTTTACATCTTGATTTTAATTTTTACTTATCTGGTTTTGTTAACTGTATCTGTGTTTTGAAGTAAGATGAAAATACCCAGTGGTACAGTCACCTGGCTGATGATGCACAATAATGGTGACATTACGGGATTTGTCTTCACCTGTTTTGTTAACACTAATACGAAATGGACTTGTTTTAATTCACAGCCATCAAAGTTTCTTGAAAAATAAAACCAATTTAATAAAAATAAAATAAAAACAAAACTAACTGATTACACTGTATTAGTCTTGTAACTTGATCTAAAGACGATTTTGCTGAGCGCACAAAATGTTAAGTAATAGAATAAGAAAGAGCCTGAAACTTTTGCTGGACAAGAAACAGTATTAAAAAAAATTTCTGCCCTGGCTTTTGAACTTAGAATGCTTCTTCCATGGTAATATAATATTCCATTAATAGCAATAGAGCAGATAGATAAATGTTGCTCAAATAACAGTTCTTATCAAAATGTAGTCTGAGCTAGTGAAACATTTGCAATACAGAGGAAGCTCACACATACAAAAAAAAAAAGACCTTAAATGAGAGTTTTTTTACTGCGGGGTAGGGAAACGCTAATTACAAAATTTTTACTAATGAAACAAATCCTTCTTATTTTATCATAGATTATACCTAGAGCACAGTCTAAGATTTGTAGGAAGATAAATGTAATAGTACCTACAAAAAGAAGGGAGCAGAGAAATCTGAAGATACAGTAATTAAACAGGGATGCTACTTCTTTCATTATATACTCCTGAAGGTTGTATGGAAGGAAAGTACCCTACAGTTTTGAGTCTAGCTCCTGTTTTTCCTCTCCAATCCATAACACTTAGGCAATTTAATTTGTCATAGCAGGGCTCTAGAAGTGATCCTTGAAAATGTGGCATGCTAGTTTGCTATACTGAGCTTGTTTCAGCATATTTGAAAAAAATATTTTCATCTTGCTAAGTGCCAAGAAGGGTCAATTTTAGTTCAGTGGATAATTTAAGGTTTGCTGAGGAACACTTTAAAGATACGCATATTTTGGTTATGCAAGAGTTTATGTGTGCTTGTTGGACCAAATAAAATTAAGGAAGTAAGCAATGGCACTAAATGTCTCCATTCTTGTGGAAGGACTAATTCTGTATGTTATATTATTGCTCAACAGAAAGAAAAGTATCTGTTGATCACCAGGGTTAAAGCTGGATGCTGAAAAAAGAATTTCTGGATAGAGAGAAATAATGAGTAAAGAAACTGAGATATATTCTGAGTAAATCAACTAATATGAACAGGCAACTTGGAAATGTCCTAATGTATTGGTTTGGCGTAGCCTGGTTTTAGGTAGCAGCGGGGCCACAAAGATTGCTCCTGTGAGAAGCTGCTGGAAGCTTCTGCCATGTCCTGCAGAGCCAGTGGCTGATGGCTCTGAGGATGGACATAAGCTGGGCCAATGACAGAGGCTGGTAACACCTCTGTGATGATGTATTTAAGAACAAAAACAAAAGAAAAATCACAGGTTTTGCTTCCAGTCAGAGAAGAGGAGGAGGTGGGAACATGTGAGGGAAAACAACCTGGAGACACCAAGGTCAGTGCAGAAGGAGGGGAGGAGGTGCTCCAGGTGCCAGAGCCGAGATTCCCCTGCAGGCCGTGGTGAGAGCACGGTGAGGCAGCTGTGCCCCTGCAGCCATGGGGATCCACAGGGAATGCAGAGATCCACCCACTGCCCGTGGGGGAGGAGCCCAGGCTGGAGCAGGTGGATGCCTGGAAGAGGCTGTGATCCACTGGGAGACCAAGCGGAGAGAGAGAGCCCTTGGTTCCAGGCTGGAGCAGCCTGTCCTTGGAGGACTGCACCCCGTGGAAGAGTGACCCGTGCCGCAGCAGGTTTGGGAGGCTGTGGGCCCGTGGGACGGACTCGCACTGCAGCAGGTGAGGTCTGGCTGCTGCTCGTGAGAGTGAACCACACTGGGGGAGTTCGTGGAGAACTGCCTCCCATGGGAGAGACCCCATGGTCTCACAGGGGAAGGACTGCTCTCCCAGAGCAGCAGAAGAAAACCTCAGGTGATGAACTGACCAAACCCCACACCCTGTCTTCCTGTGCTGTCAGTGGGAAGGAGGGAGGGGCCGGAGGGGGAAAACAGTGTTTTAAGGGCTTATTTTACTTATTATCCTCCTCTGATTCTAATAAATTTCACTTTGTAACTAAAATTGAGCCTGGTTTGCCCTTGAAATATTTCTCCCAGTCCTTATCTCACTCATGACGCTTTTGTAACTTTTTTCCTTTTCCCTCCTTTGCCCAGCTGAGGCAGGAGAGGGTGAGCGAGTCACTCTCGTGGGTGCCTAGTATTAGGCCAGTGTCAAACCATGACACCTAGTTTTCAGTGTTAGTTTACAACAACTTGAAAAAATAGGTTTTCAGTGACTTGAACTATTTATTTTTAATGAGAAATTGTTGTGAGATTGTTATTGCTATGATTGTTCAACCTACAACATTGGTTTAATGAAATTACTTTTTTATTTCATATTTCATAGAAATACTGTATTTAAGAACTCTATATCCATTGAAGCAACTCATCCTTGTACTTTTGATGCACAAATAAAAGCACAAACACTAGAATTTATATTAATGAGGATTTATGCTTTTAGCAATGAAAATGAAATCTCTTTGCATGGACTAAAAACTTATGACTGCTAAGTAAACTTAAATTGACAACACCAGTATTTTCATTTTTTTCCCTACATGTAGAACTTGGATTTGTAGAGTGATAGAAAGTCATATACCACATGCTGAAATTGGGAAAAATTCCACTTAAATACTTATCAGGTCTTTCATAAAAAAAGCCCAAAAAACCAAAGCCAAACCCAAAAAACACACAAACAAAAAACTCCAAACTACCAAAAAAATTTCAAACCAAAACAAAAAAAAACAACCCCACACAATTATTTCATTCAAAGTAAATGAGAAGTTCGTAGGAACTCAGGTGCTATTCTGTACATTTTTTTCCTATGGACTTGTAAAAATGCATGCAGAAATAGAATCCAACAATTTTTTTTGTTTAGAGAGTTAATAATGTCTGTCTTGTATGTTAATAATCTCTGTCTTCTTCTTCTGTTTATTTGATAATACGGGGATATAGATGTGAATTAACCCTGTTTTATCTTGCTGTGCCACAAACGTGTATGCTCTTGTTCCCATGTGCATATGCACTTCTGTTTGTTCTTCTACAAACTCTCTTTAGTCATCTAGTAATCTTATTCAGTTTTTTCCATTATTATTGAACTTTTTGTACTTGATTTTATAAGTTTTTATGGAAATGTCCTTAGAACCTAGTGAAAATCCTTGGTCACCAGGAATCCAGAGGGACTAGAGGTGGGTCTTTTTGAAAGCATAGCTGGACATCTGAAACATAATCCTGTAACTATACTATGGATTTCTGATTCTTTTCAGTCTCCCATGGGCACTACTAGCTTGTAAGCAGTTCATAGTCTCCTTACAAAACTATAAGGGTTAGCAGGAGAGCAGGAAGATCTGACAGTTAAATCAGAATTCCCATTCACATGTTGATGCACATGCATTGCTTTGCAGGGGAGGTTTCTTTGGTGCTGCAGATCAAGTTCTCTGGCTGCCTTCTAGGACACTTTCCCTTGTTGAGTATGCAGGCAACATTTTCCCTTTTGTCAGAAGAATGAAGCAGACCCGATTAGATTTGTTCTCAGTCTGGGAGCAGGAAATTAACTTTGAAAATGATTTAAACGTCTTGCCTGGGGAGGGCCTTTTGCCACTTTGAGTTCAATAGTTCAATTTGACAGAGCTCTCTGGCAGATTTCTAATGTATAATAGGTAGGTGTAAGGGATGAAAATGAAGTGGTGTTTTTGGATTTATATTAGCTGAACTTTTATATTTTGTTTGTGCACGGTTTTGTTATGCTGTTATCAGAAAAATCTGTTTTGAACAGCAATTCTGGTAAAGAGGCTTATGGCTACATTAGTGTGCAATCAAGCATATTTGAAGGAGGACACCTGACTGAAGGCCTGATGCTCCACTGGTGTTTTGGGGCTGTTTACTTTTGACAAGCTTTAGTCTGATTGTATGGACTGAATGCTTTCCCTGGTGTTTCTGTATTTCTGTCAAAGGCAGAGGCCGACAGCATTCAGAACTGCTTCGTTCATGTTCAGGCACAGAAATTTTTTGTTTAACTCCATTCAGTATATTCTCACACAACATGCCAGCTGTTATTAATAAGCAGTACCCAAAGAAAAAGGAAGTATAATCATAGAATCATAGAATAGTTTGGGTTGGAAGAGACCTTTAGAGGTCATCTAGTCCTTAGGTCCACTTATGTACATTCAGGTTCTTCAGCTAGTCATGAACCTGATCTAGTCTTACAGTGGGAAGCACTTGGCTCCCTCAGTTCCCATCCTGCTGTCCATCCTCTTGAGAGGTGTGGAAAGAGGCTGCTGCTGAAGATGGCGACAAAAAAGCTTACCTCAGCCTTGTTTGCAGTTTGTCAGTCTTGCCGGTCTGATGGGCTATATTTACTTTGACCTTCCTTTTCTCTCTGACACACCTAGAGAAGCCCTTCTTGTTACTCTCTGCATCCCTTGCCAAGTTCAGCTCCATCCACGTCTTGGCCTTCCTGACCTCATCCCTACATAATCAGGAAACATTCCTATACTATTCTTATACTATTCCCAGAAAAATTATCCTTGCTTTCACTGTTTGGTTCTCTGACAATTTGAATCATCATTTCCTTCAGTATTTATCTGTCACTTGCTTAACTCCATGGTTCATTAGAGAAATGCATGCTCAGTTAGATCAAAATTAAATGGAAAGTGTATAGACCAAATTTACAGTCAGACTGCACCAGTTATTTGTCTCAAGTGCCAATAAGTTAATCTGAGACTGTAAAGGTTTAGATAGCAGAAACACCAGATGCAGCTATAGTATGAAAGGTGAGATGGCAAGTTTAACAGCAGCAATTACGAGCCAAATACTGTTATCATAAAGCACTATGAAGTTCAAAGAGGACAGACAAACAGCACTTTCCACTAACAGCAGAAATGAGAGATGTTGAACCAAATGCTTCTACATGGTGACAGTCCTGATATGGCAGCAGTATGAGAGCTGTGAGGGAGAAAGCAGTCATTAGACATGATGTGGAGAGGTGTCTAGTAAGACTGGAGAGCAGGGTGATGACAGTGAAGGGTCTTTATCCACTTGTTGCAACAAAAATCAGAGTAAGGCTTACCAAAATATCACAAAGGTGTCTTGAGAACAGGAGGAAATATTAGCATTTGCTTGTCACTGGTTACACAATCGAGTCAGTAACATTTATTCTCATTTTACTCTCATTTAGTACTTTTTTTCTCTGATTAAACAATCTACCTAGTAACCCCACCCTAAGGGTTTAGCAATAGCAGAGCTGCTTCTCAAAGGAGGATGAGCCAGGAGCTGAGGAATGGCAACCACGGCACAAGCAAAGAACATGAAATTACTGAGCAGAGCAAAATCTAGCAAGACAGGTGTGGTAATGGGGAAAAGTCCATCCATAGTCCTAGATAAGGTGAGATAATGAGTCATGTTTAGGGTCCAGCCAGGAAAACCTGTGGGCAAGTCTGGACATCTGGCTGTAGTGGAGGACTGAGGGCTGTCCAGAAGGCAGGTCCAGGGGCTGGTCCTGCTGCAGCATCTCTGGTGCAGGGACTGGCAGCCCCAGGCTGGGCTGAAATGGGGTCCTGGCTGCAGACAGGGGGAGTGAAGGTGCTGGGGGTCTGCACAGGGACAGAAAGCAATGGACTCTCAGCTTGACTAAATATCACATTCCACTGACAATTGTTTTGATTGTAGCTAAGCTATTCTCAGTGCTTATTCTCTGAACATTTCTAGCTGCAAAAGTGATTACACTTTTTTACTGGAGGAATTTTTTACTATGAATGGAGAAGAATCAATACCAAACATTTTATCAGAACTTTCTCGAGCTTTGAAGAAAGTTGCACATGGCTCCAAGTTCTGTATTTAAGAGCACTCCTCTTTGTGATTAGACTATAAAATATTTCTAATGATATTTCTATAGTTGTATGGTTAGTAACATATCTCCATTTTGAAATGGGGTTTTAAAATGGAATAATCACTTAAAAATCCAGCTGTTCTTGCTAATGAATTTTTGTAATACTATGAGATCCACAAAAGGAGCTTAGTTTGTATTCCTTTCCATAGGGCTGGATGCTATGTCATGGTAATTTCAGTGTGTGATTTCGAAAACCTTAATTCTAAACTAGAAAAGGCTCTGAAACAGGAAAACAACATAGATAGCAGTGGATGTCTAATATAACCAGGTAGGTTAATCACCCTTCACCTAGCTTGCCACGTCCCCACTTGCCAGCTTCCGAGCTAGTATTCTGACAAGGAAGAGAAGGTACTGTGCATGAGCTTGCTGAGATGCAATACCAGTATTTAGAAAGGGGCTTTATCTGAACTTAATCTTCTTAAGCCCAGAAACAGTCCAGCTTCCTTTGGTTCAAGTGCTAAACACTAGAAATAACTATTTAAAGAGGTAATATCTTGTTTTATTAATTTATCTCTTGTCCCTTGAATGAAGTAAACTTTCTGTGGATTGTTCTGGCTTTGTACAACAGATTAATTTTAATGTGCTTATGCTTCACTTTGCAAATATGAAATAAAATAGTTTGTGTGACAGACAAACCCCAGCATTTCATATTTTCCAATTTTTTAAATGCTTCTGATTTTAACAGAGGAACTTCACAGAATTTCTGGGTCACGCAGAAGCAAAACCACGTTTACCATTAATAGGGACGAGACCGTAAATTACACTTTCATATTTAAAAATTTAACAACCAAGTAAAATGCAGAAGGAAACGAGGTTTGGAGGAACAAAGCATATAAATCGTGACATTTCCTTTTGCAAGAAACATGGAGAATAATAAAATTCCTGTGTTCCCATCAAAAAGGAGGACAGATTTTTATCCCCTCCAGTATGTATGGAATATACCTACAGCCCTATTGCAAAGTCAGAAGATTTTCTTTGTGCTTCGAGGATAAAATTACCCAAGCAATTACCCTTTTGTTCTAAAGGTAGAACTTTTACAAAATATACAGACTGAAAGGAGGGGGATATAAGTCAACATAAGGGAATAAACTAATTATGGCTGACTGGATCTTGAATATTTATAATGCAGCCAGTAGCAGCTCCCTTTGGGACCCTTGTTTACCAAGTCTGTTGAATTTATATGCCCTGACAGGACACAAAGTTCTGAAAAGTGCTATGTGCATAACATCAGATATGGCTGGAATACTTATAGGCTGTAAGGCTTCATTCACTAAGGCTGTGTCTTTCTTAAAAAATACAAATTTGCAATACCTTTACTGCTGAAAGTGTTTACAATAGATATATAAAAAGGAAAATGTAAGAAGCTGAAAAATGGGACCTAATATTTTGACAGAAAGGTTGACCTTTGCTCCCCTGATTATGCCAGTTTTTTGCCTCAAAACCATTTCATTAAGCTAATGAACATTAACACTAATCCCAACAGCCTGTCAAACCCCGCATCACATTCCTGGCGCTTTTCCTCATCACTGGAACATGATGCAGAAAGCAGAATTTTGTCTTTGAGGGCTAGTACAAAAGCAGGGCTTGCATCAATGGCAGAATTGATGGCAGAAACAGACTGAAATGAGACTCTGCCTTGGTGTGGGATCAAGCATCGCACACCTTCAACCAGGATTTATGAATGATTGTCCATCCAGGTGGCAAGTGAAATCTGTTTTGCCCACTCCCCTACTATCTATATAGTAAATTGCCAACAAATCTTCCTGTGTGGCCTTTTAAAGTAGGTAAGACCAAGCTGAGGAAAAAGTGTTTAAAAATAACCTTTGAGAAGGAATACCTTTGAAAAATGTAGTTGCACAACAGATTCAATTGATATGAGATTGTGCTGTCAAAAAAGCTTTTTCACCCAGAGTTTCTTCAAATACAGCAGACATTGAGCAAAGTGGAAGTCATGGGCATTTGAAGTGGGAGCAGAATAATTTGTTTAAAAAAATCATGGATGACCAGTGCTGATCCAAAATTCAAATTTATTTTGGAGGCTTTGGCTCATCACACATCCCACACCTCATCTTCATGGTGGCTCATGAGGATGTCCTAATTGCAAGGAGGTGAATGGCATTCCAGCCCATGTGGCACATGTAATGAGTTAAAGAGAAAGGAAATAGAGTTTCCTCTTTCTTCTCTTTCATCTCCTCCTCAGTCTGGCTCAGTGGATGAGTGGAGGTCCTTGCAAAGGCAGATGATCTGTTCTTGATCTGCAGAGTGTGGTATTTTCGGCCTGGCAAAGGGATTTTCCCAGAAAATATGACAGTGACAGCAGAGTGAGCTTTTGATGGGCAGATGTAGAAACTTCTAACAGGCATAGAGTGGTGGCAAACAGCATCTCTGAGAGCACATTAAGAGTGAAGCGGGGCTCTGGGGAGAAATCAGCTGGCTGGTGGGCTTTGGGGTGCCACAGTATTGTGTCACCTCTGGTCAGACACTGCAGCACTGTAGCTGTGTAGGTGACAGAACCAGGGACAGACAGCACACAACACACATTTTTACTGTTGTTGAACAACCACACCCAATTATATTGTACTGTATTTTTACATATGCCCTTGGAAATGTGATTTTTTCCAAATAGCCTTCAGAAAGATTGTTCTGTCATTTGGGATTTTTTTTATTTTTGCTGGCAATTACCAGAAGCCCTTCAACTGAAACAAACAACACTTTGTCCTTCATGGGTTTAAATGGGGGTGAAGTCATGAGATTTTAAACTGATTTTATTTTAATGAGGACAAAGCTGTAAAATCTGACAAAAAGTATCGCTTATGCTACCAGCATTGTAGAAGTACCCTGCAAGTTCCTATCCTTGGAAGAAAGTTTATGAAATACATTCACAAAGCAGGAAATATTTTACCACCTCACTGTTAAAAAGTCTGCCCATTCCTTCCTGATTCATGAATGAAGTAGACTACTTGAAAGCATAAGGCTCAGGCTCACTCAGTGCTTTAAAATCTCCTATGAATGGTGGGGGAAAAAATAAGTCAAGAAAAGATGATGGGCATTGCTGAAATTAGTCCTTAAGAGAGAAGAATGGGTGCCCAGCACAGGTAAGTTGTGCAAAACTTTTGGTGTTAGCATATTTCCCTTATGCTTTATTAATGTCATTTAGCACATTTAAAATCTGCCAAGCACACAATGTGAAATAGTTTACATCCAATGTAAAATCAGACCAACAGATTTAGAGAAGCACGAAGGATGAGGAAATGACATTGGGCCTCTCTGTGTTCGCTGTGGGGTGTTGCATGCTTCTCAGATCACTCATTTCTGTGACAGCATTGACCTGCTACCTGTGGCTGAGGCTGTATCTCAAATGGTCATTAAATCTGACTCTTTACAGAAAAAAATAATGGCGCTAGTAATTTTCAGTTAAAAAAGAAAATTAAAATATTGCTTTTTCATTTTTTTAAGAACTTACATTCAGAGGAGAGAAAAAAAAAAAAAGCAATGAAAAACAGAATCATAATCATTCCTTAGTGTATATATCTCGACAGCAGTAGCAAAAACAATGCACGTGTTCCTAATGTGAAAAGCAGAATTAACAAAGACATGCTATTTCAGATTACTGATGTAGTACAATGTACCAACAGAGAAACCCTTCCACATTTCACTGAAAGTGGAAGGAGGTCAGCACTTCTCATGAGTGGGCATGGAATCCCCTAGCCATCCAGCACCAGCTTTTGCTCTCCCAAATAATATTTTCCTATAGAGAAATAGAGAACAGTGTGCTGTAATCCAGTTCAAGTATAAGGTATTGTAGGTGGTAATGATCCTATGGGCTCCAGTTCAGAGACTTGCATGGGCAGGACTGTTACCTCCTGCAGCCTCAGTTCTGGTTGATGGGTGGTAGTAGAGAAGCAGCACACTGACAGAAATCTCAATTATTTTATGGGAATAGAGTATAGTCCATGGTTTTCCTCAAGAAATGTTGAATATTTCCAGGTTTAGAAGAGAAAGCTTGTATTGTTTGTTTATACTGGTTAGTTTGTCAGCCTTGGTCTCCAAAATTTTCACTCTGTCACCAGTGCATAAAAATCACAACATTATTTATTTACTCACGCAATTAATTTCAAATACTGCCACCTTTTTTCTACTGGTGTTATAATAATAAATCTGTTATTCTACTCAAAATTTATTCCTTGCCCGAAAGAACAGTGACATTATATTTCACTGGCTATTCCAGCAGAAAACATCAGGCAGAGCATGTGGAATTATTATGCTTTCTGAAATATGGGTAGTGTGGAATGAAATTCTGGGTAGTGTGTGGAATGAAATCCAGAATGCATTCTGGATTTCATTCCACACACTACCCAGGCAAGCACTACTATGCTTTTCAGAGAAAATAAAGCAGACAATTGCTTGCTTCTGAACTACAAAGTATGAATGCAGTGCTTATTTTTGCTCTCATTTTGTATCCCAGGAGTAAAAGGAAACTCTTCAATTCATTGCTGAAGTGTGCTAGATGTTTGTTTACTTTGATCAGATGAAAGGATGATATTTCAAAAGTGTTCCCATATATTCCAATTTTGTAGAGTTTCTGATGCTGAAAGACTCTGTGTTGGCTTTGGGGATAAAGTAAATAATACAATTTTGGCTTGGCTGTTTATCATTCATGCAGTATCCCATTGTTAATATTCTCTGAACCAAGTAAGGGTTTATAACTACTTATTTGAGACTGCTTTTCAGAGTCCTCAATATAGCATAAGAATGTGTTATGGTTGTGACTACTCTAATACATTAGTTCCTGAATCTTATTATGGGGTGAATGTTCTAAATGTCTTTTTCTTTCATCTTCTTCAGCTGTGTCAGTAGTAATTTCCAGTTTATTTTTTAGGGGGTATTAAACAACCTACTGAGACAAGACACAGTGAAGTTAATTCTCATTCTAAATGCAATATATTTTAAAATCAATTTCATTGTTTTCATATGGAGAGAAAGCAGAGGCATAGCAATACCAGACACTGAAAATGTAAAACTTCATGTAAAAATTTTAAAGCGCATCCTTACATTTAGACACAAAATATTTGTTTAAGAAATTAAATCTTCCAAATACATAAGAAGGGCAACAACAGCTGTGTAATGAGTGTAAGAAACTGTGGCAATATTTCAAGGTCAAGTGTGTTGCAATTTGTAAATCTATCATACCTCTTAAAAGTTGCACTTTCGCTTTTCTTGTCAGTCATGTTTATTGTGTTGAATAGCTCATGAATACTCAAGAAAATTGAGTCTGACAATTGTGAAGAAAGCTATAGCAAGAAGGGGCCTATTACTTGCTGTGGCGTAGTTGTACACTTACCGAATCACAGAACATATCATAGAATGGTTTGGATTGCAAGAGACCTTAAAAATAACCAAATTCCAGCCCCCATACCGTGGGCAGGAACACCTTCCACTAGACCAGGATGCTCAGAGCCCCATCCAATCTGGCCTTGAGCACTTCCCAGGATGAAGCATCCACAACTTCTCTGAACAACCTGTTCCAGTGCCTCACCACACTCACAGTAAAGAATTTCTTCTCTGTATTGTTATGGATCGAGCTGGAGCTTCAGACAAGCCCTACCCAAAGCTCAGATTTTTGGCAGCAGCTTGAATCTGGGTGGCCCACACCTAAAATAATTCCAGCTCGCAAGTTCTGAGCATGGCAGATCAGGTCTAGTAAAAAATGAGTTATTGATTGAATAGACAGGAGATATCAGAGAAGAGGCTTTAAACAGAGTTATTTACTCCACATATAAAACACAATAACTACTAGCAGATTACACAAAACAGTGCATTATCAAGGTACCTATATTATAGCCAGGAAAGAAATAGCATAGATTAGGAGTCAATGTAACTTACCACTGAAATGGTGATAGTGTACACAGAGTCCTTTAACTCAACCCTCGAGGGAAAACCCACGAAACTGGTGTCCCAAGAGACTCCCAAAGATTCCCAGGGAACATGCAGAAGATTTCTGCTTTGAGAAATTTTGGCTTTTATAGTTTGTAGAATGAAGTGTCTGTCAGTCAGAAATTCCAGCTTATCTTTCCATATCTGCTTCCACAGCAAGATATTTACTGTCAGCTGAAAACATCAATTCCATGGCACTGAAATAGCTCACTACAAGACAAACTGTCTTGCTTGAGTTATTTCACCAAGGCTTATGTGAGGCTCGTGAGAGTGAGATGCCCTGAGTTATTGCCCTAGCTAGCAAGCAACAGAGAAGCTTTCCTGGGGAGGGGGGTGAGATACTCTGCTGCATATACCTAATCTAAACCTATCTTCTTTAAGTTTAAAGCCACCCCCCCCTTGTTCTGTCACTAATGTCCTTGCAAAAAAGTCCCTTCCCAGCTTTCTTGTAGGCTGTTTAAAATTCTGGGACTCTGCTAGATGTCTCCTGGATCCTTCTCTTCTCCAAGCTGTACAGCCCCCATCTCTCTTGGCCTGTCTTCACTGGAGAGGTACTCCAGCCCTCTGATCATCTTTGTGGCCTCCTCTGGACCTGTTCCAACAGGTCCATGTCTTTCTTGTGCTGAGGACACCAGAGCTGGGCACAGCACTCCAGGTGGGGTCTCATGGGGGCAGAGTAGAGAGGCAGAATCGCCTCCCTTGACCTGCTGGCTGCTCCTCTCTTGCTGAAGTCCAGGATGCTTTTGGCTTTCTGGGCTGTGAGTGCACAATGCTGGCTCACGTTTCACTTTTCATCCACCAACACCTCCAGGTTCTTCTCCTCAAGGATTTCCTCAACCCATTCTCCAGCCAGTCTATATTTGTGCTGGGCATTGCCCCACCCCCATGCAAGAGCTTGCACCTGGCCTTGCTGAACTTCATGAGGCTCTCACAGCCCTACCTCTCAAGCCTGTCCAGGTCTCTGAATGTTTTCCCTTCCCTCCAGCCTGTCAGCCACATCTCACAGCTTGAGGTTGTCAGCAAACTGCTAAGGGTGCACTTGATCCCGCTGTCCATGTCACTGGCAAAGTTGTCAAACAGCATCAGTACCAGCCTCTGAGGAATTCCAGCCATCACTGCTCTCCACCTGGACACTGAGTAATTGATTACAACACCTTGAGTGCAAACATCCAGCCAATTCTTTGTCCATCTGTTAAATCCATGTCTGTCCAGTTAGAGACAAAATGTTTGACACTGAGGAACAGTGTCAAATGCTTTGCATAAATTTAGATGAGCTTTAATTAAAATTAAAATATGCCCCATTCCCACTTTGTATAGCTTAAAACACAAGCTCCTCATAGGTGCTTATTAACAAGACACTTTTTTCCTTAATCCATTTGTTTTCAGTTGAGGAAATACCATAACATGTGCATGTCTTGGCACATGAGGAGAATTATAACTTGGTACCATACAGGAGCTGCAGCTAATAACTCACTTCATTCTCTCCAATGTGTTACATTATCTGTTCACACATGGGGTTAGGTTGGTTGTCATAGCCTCACCTATCCCCTCCTCATCTGTTTGCTGTGTTACTAACCTCGCCTGAATTGGTTTTTGTTTTGTTGTTTAAACATCACGTTTAGGCACACTGTATTTACTTCTCATTTGGTTGCATGCCATTGCATACTTGGAAGAGTCAAGTCTTATGTAAAATCATTGGGAAATCAGAGAATGTCAGAAAAAGTTCTCTTTCTGTTTCATGGAGAATGCTGTGCTACACTGTTTTAGTGAAAATTCCTGAAGCATGAACATGTTATTCAGACTGAATTTTCTCAAAATCTATGCTTTGACAGAAGAGGCTGTAAATGAGATGTGATTTTTCTGTCTGAAATATTTTAAAGGTTTTTTTAAAGTCTCTGACACCTGTACACCTCCTGCCATGATAACTGAAGTACACTCAACTAGTAATTAACAAGAATGCTAGGTAACCATCTGGCAGAAATATTTCTAGGTCTACATAAAATAGATCAAGAGTATCTTCAAAAACCATTGTGGAAGGAAGAAGAGCAGAAGATTCACTGGTTCAGATTAGCTGAGTAGAGGGTGTGAGTGAGCCATAGAGAGATCATACCGAGTTCAGTCCAAAGGTGAAGCTCTGTTAGTGGCTGGTAGCAGAAGCACAAGGACAGTATCTAAATGATGGCAGACACAGAAGGATCTATCCCTCAGTCCACTTGCTTCTGGCAAAACTGAGTGCCACTGCCTCACTAAAGGAGTGATTTATGGTTATTGGGTAAAGTGGCTTTCTGATAGTCACAGGGAAATTCTGTTTGATTCCTTCTCAATGCCAGAGCTACAGTGATGCTTCAGTGTCACAGTGAGTCCAACATTTACCCAGACCTGCAGCCTTCATTCCTATCTGCAAGTAGTGGCAAGAATCAAATAGAATTATTTTAGCTTTTCAGGCTAGTACTGTAATAGCCAAAGAAACTCTATGTGCAGCTCTTGTTCTTCAGAACCTAACTGAATTACAGATTTTGAGGAGATATTTTAAGGGTTTTTGTACAGTGTCTACTGTTGGCATTGAAGTGGCTTTAATGTAGAGAAAAGCTTTAGCTATTTTTCTGATTTTTTAAGTAAAACACAATCCAGCAGCTCTTTGTGAGGATAATTACATGGAGAGGGTTTGTCTGAAGTGTGTTTCAGAGAAATAAAATACTCCTCAAATAACACTTTATGGTCTGCAGTTTTTGGAACTTTTAGCTTCTCTGAGTGAGACGCTTTAATCAGAAATAGGATTATGTAAACCCAGTGCTTGAAAGATCCCATTTTTAATAGATAGAAAGAAATTATTCTGTTTAATGTTTAAGATTACAAAAAAATATGAGCATTACTCAAAAAAAGTAGTCTTACAGACCTTCCTTTTTTAAGATAATAAAAGTAAATTTGGCCAGATTTTACTGAGCATTGATACAAAGTTTTGATGATCCATGGAACTTTAAAGGAGTAGAGAAGCAATTTAAACCACTGATAACACCATTAGGCATTTATTTGACTTGGGATAAGAAATAAGATGAAGTAAAATTAGGTCTTTCTTTTTATAATACCCAAGTGACAATGCTCAGGACATAACTAAGCTACACTAGAAAAGAAAATGCCTGTTAGAGCACATGAATGCAAGAGTCCAAAAATAACTCAAAAAAATTACTATTAAAGGCAAAAGAATTTATGTCACATTATCAAGAAAATTTGAACGTTATTGCTTTTTATATAGTGAAAATGTGAATGAACGTTACAAACAAAAATTGTAGCCATGGTGTTCCATAAATTAAAGAAAAAAAATTAATTATTTTTATTTCCTATAAGAAAACAGCCCTAAACGTGTGCTGTTAACAACTCATTTGAGCTCTGGTATGCTACAGTTAGAGCTTCTGCAGGTGCTGTTGTGCATCCTAATGGCTGAGAAATTGAGATTGAATGAAAAATTGGTGTATATGAATGAAAAAATTCAGGCAGTTTTGGGGGAGGTAGATGCAATTTAATTTAATTTTTCTTCTTGTGATATATTAAAAGCCATCTAAACCACCATAAGATTGTCTGCTTGTTATTCTGGACATTCAAATAATGAAGAGATTCAGTTGCAAGTTTTGTGCTTAAAAGCAAATTATTCCATAAGAGCAAAATGATATAGTGTCTGTCTCCACCCTTCTGCTGATCATGAATCTGGCTTGCTAGAGCTCCTTGATTAATAACTGCTACAGTTTTAGATGTAATTTCAAAATATTGCTTCGGTCATTCTAAATGATGAAAATAATTGGAATGTTGCTGAAGTGCTGACTGGTAATTCAGACTAGGTTGGCCTTTTATGTTGGCATTGCTGATCAGGATAGAATTTTTACTGGCAGCTGTTAGGACATCTATTTAGTACAGTATTTTTATATAAAAAATGAAATGTGTGTTGAAGCTAAAATAACTTCAGTCTCCTTAATGTGAGGCAGACTTGGCAGCAGTTGAGATGCGAAGGCAAGGGGAAAATAACCAGAAGGTATCTGAGTAGTATCTGCATCACACCAATGTTGACTGCACTCACTCCTTCCTCCTCACAGCACCACAGAGCATTGCTGGTAACGTAGGGCAGTAACTTCCAGGCTGGGGCACAGAGACCTGCCATTGGTAAACATCAGAGGGAGCCAGTTACGTGATGGGTTTTCAAGGGTTGGTGTTGACTGAACTGACACCAGTCCATTAAATGATACCATTGTGCTAAACTCCCAAGAGAAACAGTGGTTAATTTCAAGTATGATATTTCAGAAGATGGCATTCATAAACAAATATGGTACCATTTCATTATACAAACGTTATATCCCCTAAAATGACAGGCTTTGTCACTAAATCAGAGTGAATTTAGTATCTTGTGCTCAAGCATCAGGAAGAATGTCCTTATTTCAGATCTTGTGATATTTGGAGTTCAGGAAAGAGGAACTGAAAATATTGAGTCATGTGTATACTAATTTTGTCTATATTATAATTTTGTCTATACTTAGAGTCTGCACCCTGTACAGATCACAATGTTTGAATTTCAGAATTTAGTGGGTCAGAATTTTTAATTAAAAAGTCGAGAGAAATTGAGTATTATAAATGTGAGCTGCTGGGCAGCTTAGTACTTAAGACACAAAGCATAAAAGTGCATAAAGGAATCTAATATGAAAAACCCTCTTAAAGGCTCAAACCTTCAAATTTTGAGAGGAAATCTTATGACATTGTTCATGTTGACTAGAATATTTATAATATATAAATACTCAGTAAGAAATACGAAATTATATAAAAATATTGTAAGGAGACTGAACCCTAATTGCAGTCTTCCCTTATCTCCTGTTTGCTTGCCATTGTACAGACATGTCTGCTTTGGGCTCACTTATATGAGTCTGAGCTACTCTTCTTGGCAGAGCAGCACAGGCTACTTTTCCCAACATCTGTTTGCCTGACAGGAGAGTTCCATTCCTTTCCTGCGTTCCTAACTGGAGGGCTGGGGAGATCATCCCTGTGACGCCTTTTTTACAACCAGAAACCAGACCCAATATTTGCCTTCTATTTTCTGTGCTCAGATGAGTGGTGAATAAAGAAACTAGGTCTCATTGTAGGGAAAAAAATAATCTAACCCAGTCATGCCTGGATGATGGAACAAGCCAGAAGGTCTGCCAGGATGGGGACTCAGGAGTCAAGAATTAATAATTACAGCAAGCAACTCATGATACCAGGTGTTCTCAGGAACTTTCTCAACTTCCTTTTAGGTATTGGCAGGAGCTGCACTCGGTAAGACTAGCAGAGCATAGTAAGTCTTTACAAAATAATTTTCCTGAGCTAAAGCTTCTGGCACTTGAAATGGTAAAAGGGCAGCTATAGTTTAGCTCACAAAGCTGCTACATTTTAGACAGAACGCAAGGAAATGTGGAGAGATTTAAAATAAGTAAGAGGAATTCAACATTTGGGGACTGGATTATACTAGGCACATCAATTCTGCTTTTTATCATTTAGCTCGTGTCTGAACACTAAATATAAATAGGGATGCACGGTAGTTTCTTCTGTCCACTGAATGGCTCAGGCCATTGTGCAGGTAATGAGAACAGTGTGGGATATAATTCTGGAATTGCATCAGGGACTGGTGGTTGATGTGATAACAAAGAAACTCCCACCTTCCTAGTTACCTTTGGTCATAGGTCTCTTTAACCCACAGAAAAACTTTGCATCATAATGCCTTTGCATCATAATGTCTTGTAAAATATCAGAGTCTGGGCACAAAGAATATTCCTCTGACTCCCATCCCTCACCTGCCTCCTCATGTTTGTCCTGTTGCAGAACACTGTGGACCTGCCCATGGACCGTGGGTCACATGCAGACTGTCAGCAGTGTTTGGGGCCCATGGGCTGGGTATATTTTCAATATGCAGTCACAGCATGGCAGAAAGGTGCCATTAGCAGCATGTGGAGACAACAGCAGATCTGTGGGTGCAAAGAAATGCTTCTAGCAAGTCCATTTATATTTCTGCTGCAGTTTAAAGTAGCAAGTATTCTTCTGTCATATGAGAATGTTTGTACAGTGTCATGCCATAGGACTGGATGCAACATTCTTTTTTGTGTTTGGAAAAAGAACATTCTTCTTGGCTTCAGTGATACCTATGCAAATCTTCACACCATGGTTTTTAGCTAGGAGCCTCAGCTCCCAGCTCACCTGGATTCCAAAACACACACTCACCCCCAAAGACTTCTGAGTCATGAACAAGCCTATACTGGCCAGACATGAGGCCCTGAGTTCTGGCTTGCAATTATCTGTGATGGGAAATTTTTGTTGTGGTACCTGGTAAAATCTGGGCCCAGTGAGCCACCACCTGGCAGTGCCAAGGCCCATGGGACAGGACAAGTCTGGGACCTAGCACGTTTTTAGGGATATAGACACCCTTTCTACCAGGCCTGATGTTTCTGGCACAATTCAGTGCCAGAAATTCATGTTTCATGCCACAATTCATGTTTCATGGGATCAATTCAGTTTGCTTTATAAAGAGAGAGATGGCACTTAACAGTGAGCTCAACAACCTCTAAACTGGAGATGTCCTTCATACACAAGTAGTTTTCTCCCTCTACAGCAGTTCTAAAAGAGGACTGTGGATGGCCAAGGAGGCTTTCAGCAGGCAGACAATTTTTGTTCCTTTCTAGCTGTATGCATAATTTGTCTTAAGACCAGCAATAACAATATTGTACTTGGTATCATATTCTTTCCTTCCCAAGCAAGTTATTTTTGGAAGGTAATGTGCAGCTCAGACTGATGGACCATGCTGCCACAGTCTGATTTCAGTCAAAGGATTTATCTTTTGTATTCCCACATCCTCTTGTCTTTTTCAGTTCTACCTAATGAGAATGTTCTTGTAGCTAAAGGCAGGAAGAAATCTGTCACGTACCCAGCTCTCCCTCCAGCACGCCTTCCCCCTCTCTTCATCTTGCTCTCTCTCCTTTAATTGGGGTAGACAGAAAACATTTAGCAATTTCTCTCCCCCTTTCCCTCATTAGGCTAACGATGACATATTCTGTTTCCAGAGTGTCTGTAGGAGCACGGTATAGCAGCCACTGCTCATTGTTAACACTGGAGGACGAAAAGCTGGTGGCTTCATCCAGAATTTATGTAGATGCATGTAAATGAGAAGGTATTTCCTTGGAATCAGATGTAATACACAAGTGAAAAATCAATGAGGAGAATTTCAGACTCTTGCTTGGTGGTGTTTTAAGCCTCCTATTACCTTACAATCTTGGTGTTTTGAACGCTGACATTATCTTATAACCTCGTTGTTCCTAATGAAAGTACATTCTTCCTCAGGTACAACTGATACAGATAAACCTTGGGCTTTTTACATATTTTTTCAGTGCTTTAAGATTTTTATTTGCCTGATTTCATTAATTCAAACCTTTTCTAGGTTTTTCTCACTTTTATCCATATACTGACAAACCGATGTGCAATAAATTCAACATTTTTTCCATACACATAAAATTAGAACTGTTTTCTTTCTTTTTATCCAGCCTTCCTACTTTTTGTTTACTTCCTTTGTTTATTGTCCTTCCTTCCCTCCTACCTGCCTGCCTTCTTTTCTTCAGTATTAATGAGCTCTAATAACATCTCTATACTTCAGTTACTGCTAATTGCAATCAAACTTATCACCCTCTTTTAACTTCTATGTCTTACCATTTAAACCTTCTCACGTCCCAGTCACATTACTGTCTTATTTGTCTATGAAGATAAAAAAAATATAAACTGATAATTAACCTACAAACAGTACAGGTTTCTATACACCAAAGGAAAATTACTTTTAATTGTGGATTTGGACAAGATAGGCTGAGGTGACAGAAGAAACTGCATTTAATGCAACTGTATTTACAGCAGAGTGAATGATGTATAAATACAAAATGGATATTTTCAGTAGTCACTGCCTGCAACTCATTTAATAGAATTATTAAGAAACAAAAGTTCCTATAAATTTGAATCCTGATATTTAATGTGTCTATTGGCTTCCATCAGAAATGTTTAAATACTTTAGGACATGGATTAGTTAGCAAAGCTTCATATTATGTCTGAGAGTGAGACAAATAATAGGACCTTCATTCAAAAGAATAAACTGAGGCATAGAGTAAAAGTGGCTACTAGAACTTCACAGAATCACAGTTGTACCTCAAGTAAACTAAAATTAAGAAAATCTTGGGTGAAACTGGAGCTCTATGTGGGTCATGTAGCTTCTCCTTTAGAACCGCATTTGGTTTGATCCCCTTTTGCCTTCTTCCCCCCCAAGCCAGAGCTCACAAGCTCTTCTGCTGGCCAGCATCAGTTGGCAGGTTGTGCTGTCCCTGAGGTGTGTCTGACCCTCTGTGCAGAGGCATCACTTCCAGAGAGATAACACAGTAATGTGCATGCTCACAGAAATTTCACTAAAACAGACTGTCAGGACCTGACTGTGTTCCCAGGAAATACGTGCAAAGCTAAGGATGGTTTAAGTGAAGGATGAGCTGAGCCCTGCATCCCAAGCCAGCAGAGTTTGCAAGAAGTCTCTGTGCAGATTCAATCAGTGGCCTCTCTGCCAAGACTGTCAACAAAGGTGCCAATTAGTGCCAGTTGTGATGATGATTTTTGTGATGCCAGCACCTGTCCACTATGAACTGGACTGTGACCACCCTCACATTTCCCAGCAGATGCTGAGCAGCTGTCAGGTGGTAGGAGAGCTGAATGATGTATTAGGTTCTGTGCAACTCAGCAAGTCAGACAGGCAGTATTGTCTTTAAAATGCTTTTCATGTCAAATTATTTTAATCTCTCTTTAATAATGCAACTGACTTTGTTCCTTTGACTTTAGTTTGTTTTCTAGCTCATGGATTGTTATTCACATAATACCAAGCAACACTGTGTGACAAAACAAAACAAATTCAAATGCAAGTATAACAAGAATTTGAGCTGCAGGCGCAAAAATCACACTTGCAAAAATGTATTTACACAGCCCTTTAGTGGCAATAAATTCTGTAATTGTAAACCCATTGGACTTTGGCACAACGTCAGCTTGATAAACAGAGACCTGTACAGAGGCGTGTTTGCAGTGGACAGGTACAGCTTTTAATGTTTGCAGACTTTAATACTGTGCACCAGTTCAGTTTGGAGAACAAAAGCAGGGTTTTACGTGCAGATGCAAACCAGGTATGCATGCACACACGTGCTGAGATCCTGACCAGGAGACCATTGCTCCTAGGGGAGTGAGTGCCTCACACAGCCATTGTCCCAAACAGGCAGGGCCTGCACTGATGTGCTGTGCACACAAAACGTGCTGTGCACACAGCATGACCTGCAGGTCTGTGCTGTGCTCTGCACATCCTCTGCCTGCAGGACAAGCTTGGCTGGCTGATTGTAATGGAGCAGCCTGTGGGCACCTGCCACTGGGTCACACCAACTCCTTGCCTTTATCTAAAGCAGCAGCAACCAATTCCCATGTGTGTATCCTTTTTTCTTTGACAGTGAAAATGATTAATGGAGTTATTTTGTTTTAGAAAAACCTTACAGGAACTCAAAAGACTGAAATATTGGGTAACCTTTACATGGACAGGATCTGCACAGGATACTGAGCCTGCACAGAGGCTCATTCAGTGGTGCATAACTTGGGCTTCCCAGCACCTGAATGGATGTAAGATCATCTTACAAGGTGCTAACATTTTTTTCTTTAAAATTTAGCTGCAATAAATGGTATTTTAAACCATATTTCACAGAGTCTGAGTGTCCTTGTTACTGGGATTACAATGAACCAGCAACTCCTGGCACAAAACCCTATTTGTGGGATTGTGTGTGCTGCACATAGCCTGTTATGTTGCTTTGATGTGTCTGTTTTACAATCTTGCTTCAGTATGACACCCTTCCATCAGCTTCATCTTTTTTGTTTGTTAATTTTGTCCTGCTGTTAATTTATTGAATATACCTCACAGAGGGTTATATGATCCTTGTACTTGAGATGTTCTCATGGGTTCACGGGCACATTTTATGCAAAAATCATATTCACCATCCCCACTGAAGAAAGGCTTCATGGAAATGCCCAAAATCCGTATTATTTATTGGAAATAACTGATAAAAGGATGTGTCCCTTAAAGTTCAAGTTCATGCTTTTGAATTGGTTCATAAGATGCACTTGGTTATTTTGGTAATTTTTCAAAAAAGAATGACTGTGATCACGTAGTGAAAAAATTCCATTTTATAGAATAACTAAATAAGGCTGCACAATGTATTCAAGGTGTTCCCCATGTTAAATACTGTGTGACACAGCAACAATATTTTGCACAATCATGAGAACTAAAAACTGTATAACAAAACCCATCTGCTACATTGGACTGACTCTCTAAGAAATCCTGGAGATATATGTGTGACTACACATTGAGTCTCCCCTCAAAACCCTGGATTTTCTATTCAGTCATGCCCTAAACATGATCTTTTAAAAGACGGATACAACTGCATATATTTTATTTTTTTATAGCAAAAGTATATATGGTCAGAGTTCTTAGTAATTATAAAATATAACATTTCACAGATTTATATTGTGAATAATAATTAGGAACTGAAAAAAATGGTTTTATTATTTTCTGTAGGTGGCACATTGGATGGCTGATGTTTGGCTAGGAAGACGAAAAGAGCTATTTGTAGTAATTTTAGTTTCAAGGATTATTAGTTTAATAACAAGGAACTTGATAGAACCTTGTATCTAGTGGATTTTTTCTAGGCACACAGGAAACATTAATTTCTGTAGGCACTTATGAAATGAACACCCATTAGGGATTTTTGTCTGTAGTTTTGCAAATCCTTTGAAGTTTTGAAATAGATTGCACATTGTCAATGCACTGAAAAGCTATCCTACTTTACAGTTGCAAAACAAAGGAAGAAAAATACATTTACAATCTCCAGTGGAAAATAAAATCACTTAAAAAAAAAAGAAAATAGAAAAAACTCCGACAACTATAAATATACATACTTATACATTCACTAGAGATACTGAAAACATATTTTGGATATGGTTGTTTTGTCTCTCTTGACCAAAGCAGAATGGTTTTTCTCAGCAAGATGCTGCATGTAATGTACCACAGAGGAGTTTTTCTTCAATATGGTATGGGAAAAAGAGGTTCAACATGATTTCTAATTGTGAGCTTGTGCAAACCCATGTAGGCCTACTTCAGCCAGTAATACTTCAAGACTTCTTATCTTTGGAACAATATAAAATGTTTTCTTTAATAATTATTAACATATTTGAAATCTAACTTGTTACATTTGTGGGTAATACCACATTTATCATATCTCATATGGACTGCATATAAGTAACTAATACAGGGGCATGCTATATACTTAATTTTTTAATTTTTAAGCACAGCACTTTTTCAGTTGCCATAATAACATTTAACATGAGAACCCTGATGGTGCATTTTAGTGATAGAATACAACATCCAGTTCCAGAAGGTTTTTCCCCCTTTAGACCTATAAGGAAAAGGAAGAATCTTCATGCAGCTAATGATTTAAAGTAGGAAATTCTGACAGTTCTTGTATTAAAACAGCCTGTTGGATACACTGCAAATTCCTCTGCCTTCAAAGAGTTCCATCCCTTCAGAGACTCTCCAAAGCAGGACACATGCAATGTGTTGTGTGTTGGAATACATACTCTCTGTTCTTAGGTTATTCAAAGAGAAGCTGGAAAATCTGCATTTTCAGCAGTGCTGATGCAGTACATTATTTGTTCCAGTTCAACATATTATGCAGCAAAACTTGGTGTACTGTGTACCTTCTGTTAACATATCTTCCCATGTTTAAGACTAGAAAATATTAATGGAAAATGGGCCATATAAGCAGGAAAGTGTGTTGTAAAGGAATTGAAACAAATAGCATGCATGCTGGCTCTTTGCTTGGCTTAGGTTTTTGAAATCTAGACTTCACAGTTGGACCATTAAAGCAGAAAGGAATTTATTCTGTGCAGTTCCATCATCTTGTTACAATCTTTGTCATAGAAAAGGAAGCAAGAACCTTGTGCCATTTTCAGTTCTTGTTTAATATCTTCTTCACAGGAAAATGCTGCCAGGATATTAAACTCATCTGTTCTTTTGGATAATAAGGATGTAATGTACCATTCTGACCTTTCCAAATGCTGTGTTTCAAATTACTGTTCATTAGATTTTTTTTCTTGATTAAAGTCTCACTAACCTGTAGAAACAGAATGAAATAAGATCTAGTCAAGACATAGCATATCAAGCATGATCACAACAAAACCACACATTTGTATAGCTCAAGGGCTGTAACAGATATTAACACTTTGTTGTGCTATATGAGTGCTCTGTTCATTCATAACAAAGAAGTTAAAATGATAGTTGTTTAAATTTTTCACATGCTAATTCAGAGTCACAAGCTGAAGAACTTTTATTTGGTTCAAAGTTCAATTATGAGAATAAGAAATACTCTATTTCTGATATCCTGTAGAAAAGTTTCAGAGATGAAGTCATAATAGAACTGAATTATAATCCTCAAATGGAAATGCAATTAAATTATAAAATATATATGACTGAGGGCCAGATTCTGTTAACCTTATTCAATTTTTATTTAGATTCAGAAATAGATATTAAGAGCAGAAGAAAAGATGCATTATTGTCTAGTCTAAGCTCCTGTGTGGTCCCAAAATGTTATCTATCATCCTCTGCAGTTTCTGAGTGAGATGTAGCATATCTTTCTAAGAGACCCAGATGGCTCTAATGGTTGAAAGCTCTCATTGTTAATTTGGTGATGGGGGAACAGACTGGAATTCTTGGCTCCCGTTAATTACACATTCCTTCCTCCTAAATGAGAGGGCTCTGCTCTCAGGAATACTTTTTGCCTGTAGGTACCTGAAGGCTGTAGTCAAGTTATACTTCTCAGTCTTTTCTCAACTGATTTAATAGCTAAGAATTTATTTAGTATTTCACTATTGGTACATTTTCCTGTTTTTTTAAAATTTATTTTCAGAATTATTTTATGTACCTATTTTTGACTTTCCATACCTTTTTCAACAAACCATAAAGGTGCATGGTTTTCCATTAAATTTGACAAATGTGAAAAACCTGCCAATTTCTGAATACTATTCACCTATTTACTCTCCCCAAGATTACATATGTCATCAAATAGCATCCCATTCATAGTTCATACCCAACTTACATTTATAATGACACTGTGTTCTTCTCAAAAGCACTATTTTTCTGAATAACTCAGGACCAAAACATACTTAAACCAAAATGAATTATTAATCTAAACAAAAAATTAGATGCAAGCTGTCCCTTTGTATACAATTAAAAATAAGTCAATGCACTACTCCCTTGTGTTCACAGTTTAATTATTTTTTTCTGTAAGTGTCCATACTAATGGGACTTTAAACTGGAACTTTAACACTTTAGGCTGGTTTCTACTTTCTTTTTAAGTGAGTTTGTCCACAGTTTAACCTTTGCTGACGAGAACTGGCCAGCCTTGGGACTGATGCTACAGAATTACAGACGCAGTGGTGATGAAATATCTGCTAATGGTGCTCCTGAGAGAGAATAACTCAGTGTTGGTGTGGATGTTATTAATGCCTCCTGAGGGACTGCACTATCTGTCAGACCAATTGCTTAGCTGTTGTTTACCTTTTCTGTCTGTGTGGATCAGTAAGCATTTTAAAAAGCACTGGGTAAGAATATGTTAACACTTATGAAACCACAAGACAAAATAAGAAAAAAAAATATATTGTTGTAACAAGGAAATTGCCCAGTCTGGGCAGAAAATTTCTTTTAAATGGTGTGTCTCATACTGACAAATATTAAGAGATGAAGATGTAGGAAAAACAGGTAAGTATCACCCAGAGGAGCAACAGCCTGAAGTTCCATGTATAACTTTTGCTCAGATAAATTTTTTTTCTGAGCCTGAACATCAACATTAGCAAAAAGTACATTTCCCTAGAAAAGAAGCTGAACTCTAGGAAGTAGTTGTAGCTGCAGGTTATACCAGTTGCTTTCTGCTACAATGCTGGATGTCAGGAGAAGGCAAGTCATCAGTTTATGATGAATACATATGGTATTAACTATTTTCTCACTTTCAATTCATATAGACAGCACAATATCAAAAGGAAGTAGCAAAGCCAAAACAAGTAATTTAAGATCCTTTCAGGGATCTAGTATCCCTATAGATGCACATGTGGTTATCCATGCAATGCACACACACACAAAGAGACCAAGATGTCAATTTACAACCTTTTCTAGTGTCTACATATTTGAACTAATGGTGTGGCATATCAGCTGTCCCCTTCTGCCTGTGGTTGCCTTCAAGGACATTCTTATTGGAGGCACTAAAGACTAGATGAATGAACTAATTACCAGAATCTAACCTCAAGTGACTACAGGAACCATGAGAATTTCCTGCTGAATCCAAAGATTCCTTGGAGGAAATATTTCTCCTCTTTCTTGATCAGCTGCAACACTTGGCATGCTTTCCTAGCAGGGCAGTACATGGAAAAAAGCCTGGAACTCCACAGCACTGTGCATGGCTACTTTGCCTGTCTACATGTGGTAATCTGAATCTCTTTAAGGATCATGAATGGTTTGTTTTGGGCTATTATAAAACCAGCCACACATACAACAGGGCCATAAGACTCTTCTCAGACTGAGATTGCTGTCACTCACCCTATTCAAAGTGCTACATGAAGAACTACACAAATATATTTTATTGACAGCAGGATCAGGCACCTTCATTTTTCATCCCAATATTAAGCCTACATAAACTTTGGCATCATTGATTTTATGTTTTGTTTCCTTGGGACTCTGAAGAAAGGGCCCAGAGAATAAGAAATGAACAAACTTCATTTAAAATGAGGAGGAAGAAAAAGTGAAGTCCAGTTGAACAAGTGTGTAAAACTGACATGTTATTTTGACAGCATTAACTAGTGACAGCTTGATCTTCAGAACATTCTATCTTTTACTTTGAAAAATAAAATTTAGGTGGTAAACCCAGTTTTCTTGACAGGTCCTTGAAGAAAGGATAAGGATGTTACGTGACAGAAGATCTCATTGTGTTTATGAAATATTTTTTGTGTCCCCAAATATTTTACCTAAGCTAAGCTAAACCCATGATAGCTAATTTAATTTTATCAATGGATTGTAACATTAAGGTTTTTCTTATTTTTTTTCCTTCTGGTTTCTTTTCTGCTTTTTAAAGTCTTGGGTTTTTTTGAAATGTACAATTTTCTCAAAAATTAAATTGCTGAGTCTCTTAAGACATTAACTATGTATGTATTCCATAGGAATCAGCTTTTCTGGTAGCTGGATAGATGTCTGGTAAAATCACATTCTCTTATGAAAAGGGAAACAGGTGAATATTGACAATAGGTTTCAGGGAACATTGTTATACTGCCAAGAATTTTGGATTTGTTATGACAGAGTAGGAATGAAGACAAATACTTCATGTTTGCATAGACAAGAAGTAATTATTTTGATAATTTTAAAGTCATATGAAAATTCTAATGCACAGACCTAAAATTCAATATGCAAACCTTATTTGAAAGCCTTCATTTTTTCTTACACAGTATAATGAAGTCTACTGTCCAGAAATTAATAACATGAAAATACATCTTGAAAGAACTTGTTGAAACAATTAAAATTGCACTTAGGGGTATTTTACAGATTTTATTTTTTATTGTTCTGTAGCAGTTTCAAGGCATCAAACTTTTTTAATGTAGACAATTCCAGTCTTCCCTGAAACTTACTTAGAATTTACTTCCCAGCCAAATAGATTTGTGAAATCCAAAAAGAAAAAAATGAGTGTACACTGAGTACCTGTCACAAGCGTGTGTAAAGCTAGGCAGAATTCAGAGGAAATGTGACTGCTTCCCTGTCACCTTGCCAAAGGCAACAGCTGGTGAGTGCCTCAAGCTCGGAAGAGGAGCTGGTTCAGAGCTGTCACTGCCAGCCCCAGTGAGCAGTTACCAATCCACCCCCCTCAGCAGCAGAGGCTGCAGGGAAGCCCCTCACCAGGCTGGCTGGCCTGGAGCACTTATCTTTCACCTCCTGCCATGGACCTGCAAAAGCTCCAACAACTTTTGGAGACTGCTATGAGGCTGGAAGTAGTGGCTGGAGCGTGGCTTGGGAAGAGTAAGACTGAAATCCATGAAAGCCCAGCTTGATTGTGGCTCATCCTACTGGGATCCATAAAGCCTAAAGCCACAGCACAAACCAGAGAAGGCAGCCATTCCAAGATTGCTGCTTGTGCCCCTGGCTCAGCACCGACAACTTCATTCTCATTCTTCTCCAACTTTTCAGTGCTTCTCAATAGCTGCGTATTTAATCTCTTCAAGGAAAAAAAGCCACCATTTCAAAAATATTAAAAAATAAATTACTTTGGAAAATAATTTCAAATTTCATTCCCTCAGCATTCCAATTAAAGCAGTTTGCTCATTATTACAGCTTTAGTTTGTACAATGGAATATTCATTCTGTATTACATATATGTTACATATATATGCATGTACATATGACAGACAGCAATTCCAGGTCTGTTAAGTGTTTTCACTTAACAGTTATTGAACACAATCCCTGGTGCGGTGGGATGATAAAACTCTCTGTGTATAAAACCAAATGGATTTCAATGATGGTACTCACAAGCTCGTATTTTATATTTCCTCAAGTTCCTCCTTTCTCAGATCAATATACTCTTTTAAAGGGGTAAAATAAATATCCTTTTATTTATCTGATTCTTAAGGGTGTCAAATCTCAGTTGCTTCGTACTGCAGCACATGTGTACCATTGAACTGAAGGCTTGATTTCAAATCTTCTGAAGCCAGTGAGCATCACTGAGGGTTTGTGCTTGCTTGAATGTAATCACCACTGTCCTTTGTGGTCACTATGCCAGAAAGTCACTGCATTTCCAGTCCTGAATAAAGAATGCTGGTCATGCACGCAACACCGAAAGTGAAAAAATATGTACCGGGAGGTCAACAATAAAGAATGAGGCTTTCCATTTTTTGTTAATCCAAACATTTGTGTTTCTGATTTAGGGATTACAGTTCAGCAGATGCCAACTGTTTACATTTCAAGAAAGGTCCCTCTGGTATGTATGAAGGACTTGTCCTGAAGTGAGTCTGCTTGATCTCTATAAATATTTGGAGGTAGCGTGCTACTTTAATGGAATTAATAAAAATTGTGGAGATTTTTATTGGTACATACACTATACTCCACAGAGCATCTTTGAACTGACTTGATGTAGCCCATTTATTAAATGTCTGCTGTACTCTCATATTTACCACAGCATAATTTTAGAGACAGATCTTACCACCTAGACACCTATGATGAGACCTACTGAGGCAAACAGGATTTCTCACTGCAGTGCAATATAACTTTACATTTTACTTTGTCTGTCTGACATTGGAACTTGCTTACAGGTATCAATTCCTGGAGTTGTACACAATTAACCAGAGTACTGGGAGAGAAAGGAGTGTCTCAGAAACCACAACAGGCAATTTGTAAAGGCTAATGATTTAATGGCATCTTTTATAGCTTATGGTAAGTCAAACTTTTGTGGTTTTAGTAAAAAGCTTAATTGAGTTCTCATGTTTATTTTTCACAGTTATTACATTTATCACTCTTAACTGTCCTTTGCTAGGATAAGGATCATTCAAATATTTTAAATTATATGCCTATATATATATATATATATATTTGTTGCATTGCCCTTCACTCTCCTTTTGCCCTTGACAAAATCAGTCATGCTGTCTCTTTTTCCAGTTCTCACAGAGAACTAGTTGTGCCAACCAATCTCCATGTGATGGAAATACCTGCCCCTTTTGTTGAAAGGACAGAAACATGCAGGATTCTGCTGAGGTACCTGTACCTCTGAAGCATATACATTGTATTCCTTAAGTGAATTATTTGCCACTGTAATGTTATGCTTACCTCATTCTTCCAGCTGAATCCACAGATACTGGGATGAGCTGAATGATTTTTAACAGTTCACAAATATTTACAAAATAAGTGTTTTTTTCTCAGAAGTATATTTATGGTAATGCTAAACATAATACAATATTACAGAAAATATTTCTGGGACATGGGGCAAGCAGAAATTCTGAGAAAGAGATCTGGAGCAAAATCAGCAATACAAGAACAGCAGATACACAGAAAACATAGAGAACATAGATTACATTTTTGTATTTAATTCAGGATAATTTTTTCAGTGTTGTCATTATATAAAGCATTAGAAGAGCCTGCAAAAGGCTCACAGTCCTTGCACCTTCTTGTGAGGTTCTCTGCAGAGATAATTCTTCCTGATTTCATAGACAAACTCAGAGTGAATACCCCAATATTCAAAATATTTTCCATCCACCTACCAATAAAACAACCAGTCATTACAAAAAGTCTTGCTCTCTGACTATGTCAATATAGTCATATCTTAAATATCTCTTCGGACCAGGGTCAAATGGGAGAAGTTAAAAAGCTGGATGAGATTATGATAAAAAGCAATAGGAGTAACTGGAAAGCCATAATAAAGTGCTAATATTCCACCACCTGGTATTCATATAAAGATTGATGCTGAATACACTTTAATTAGAACATAAGATTATGACTCAAAGTGAGATGTCAAAATAGGAAGTCCATAAATACGTAAGTAGGATAGAACTGAGAAGACAAGACATCTCAGAGATTATGTTAAAATGGGCCACTGAGAAATACACCAATATGCAACATGCATTTTGACAAAATGCAGAATGATGTACTTCAGAACTCTGAATACTAATTTTTTGTTCCTTGATTTTAGATTAATTGGATTCATAGAAAATATCTAGAAGCCATTGTGTCCATCTCTAAAAGAAACATCTGCTTGATGTGTAACTGGTATCTAAGAAACAATAAACATTGAATGGGAAGGGCAATTATAATATTAGATTGATTGATCAGCCCAATAGTCTGATTTAATCTGCATCTAAAATACTTGAAAAATTCTAGTGGCTAAATTGTCAGTGCTCCCCATAGATGAAAATTTTATTATTAATTTGATTTAGAAACAAGCAAAAGCAGAAAAACTCAGAGAAAACCAACTTTTTAAAAAAAATACCAAATGAGCTTGAAGAAATCACTATGCCTAATTCCTAGTAAGCACTGAACTGAAGTGCTTCTAATACATTTCATAAATATGTGTTTATGTGCAATGGGAACAACCATAATTCTGGTGAAAACATTACTCCATAATCCCTCCATAAGAGTGAACATGGCAAACCCCACTTTAGTCTTCTAGAGGAACCCTAATATTGAATTCTGTTCTGTACATTTAATACAGATAAAAATTCTAGAGTAATGCGACATGTCATTAAAAAAAATCCAAGAAGTTGTAAATTCTTCCCCTTTGAGACAAAAATGAGACATCACATTTCTGGGGATGAACTTCCTCTGTTGGCAGTTTTTCCTCCTGGGTAACCTATCACTATGTTTGTAATCTCAGCTTAGATTTGGCACTGGTTATCCAACAGGCCATCTCCTTCTGGGTCCACAGCACAATCTGAGAGAGGTCCTCTGTTTATCAGTGTAACTGCTTATTTCACCAACCCCCCATGCTCAAGAGGAAGATGATTACAGAGCGTGGTGCCAACACATGGAGCCCTTATCTGTGCTCCATGTACTGAGAGATGAGGGTGCTTCATGCTGATCAATTTAGTTTTTAACCCACAGAAGAGTATGATTCCAACCTGTGTTATTTGTTATTTATATAAACACTGATAATTTGTTGTCTGTTTCAATACTATGGAAAATTATGCGTGCATTGCCAGTCTTTTCTTGACTATTGCTTAAAAGGAAACAAATAAGCCAAAATCTGGGTGCCCCTTTAAGGCTTTAACTTCATGTAAGTTTGCTGTAAAAGCTACAGAGAGTGCAAAATCTGTTGCCCTGGCAAGGAAACTTCCTGTGCTAACATCCAGCTTTCTGCTCATGACTGGGCACAGGAGTTTTCAGGTTCTGCTCCAAGTCATGCCTTTAAATCTGCGTTCTTCCCTGATTTTGAAGCACCTTGTACTCTTTGGGTCTTTGTGGGTAATTTCTATGCAAGCACTGTAACGTGAGCACAATATCCTTGTTCCTTGCCTAAATTTCAGTTATCCCTGCTAGGCAGCCTCCAAGACACACAGCTTTTTAGTTTTCAGAGAAAAAAGTATTCCATCTTGCTTTGTGTTTCTAACTTCCATCTTGAGATTCCAGCCTAACTTTCTTCGTGCATTTACCTAGTGACTCACTAAGAGGATCCATTTGCTTCTACTGAGGAATTGCTGCCCTAACTGAAGCCTTTGAACTTGTAATTATCTTTCGAAAGTCTTTACTGTACAATCTATGTTCAAAAAGGTTTTATATCTTAGAATGACAAGTTTAGAAGTACGTTAGAGGAGACAGAGCATACAAATATAACTATGGAGATGAGTATTAAATATTACTTTACAGGAAGATGAAAGTGCATGGATTGAATTTCCATCTTGGATTGTAACCATAATTTACTGGTTCTGTCTTCTTAATTTTCTTCATGTCCCATGAAGACTGACATTTTTAGGTTGCAGAAACCTCTGAACAAATATCAACTCCACAAGAGCTATGCTTAGCAAAGGTAGGTCACAGAAAGGACAGGAAACTGCAGCTGTGTGGGAGAGAGGCAATTCCAAAGAGTCTCTGAAAGACAAAACTGAGTTTACTGTTTCAACAGTGGGAAATCTGCTCCTAAAAGAGGCCTCGAAGAAGAAGTCCATTTCTGTGGCATTGGAGTCCCTGGGTGGGCAAGGATAGGTAGGATTCACATCTACACAGGGACCCTCAGCCAAATGTCATCCAGCCCTAAATGGAGGTTTATCACTGGCCAGAGAGCTGAGGGGCTAAGACCTCACTGGATCCCATGTGCAATTGGAGCTCCTCTAAAAGGAACTGCAGGAATAAACTCAAGGCTGTTTGTCAAGAGAACTTGAGAGTGTGAGTGTGTGTCGTCTCTTTCTCTGACCCACACCCCCCATCACGTTACACATTTCTTTAAAGGAAAATTAAATGTCCACTGCAAGACTTTGGAAATGCAGTTGTTAAGTTATTGTCCAATTTTAGACATTTTTGCATAGGGAAGTTCAAAGTAGACATTTTTATTTTGCTCAGGAGATATCCTGTGCATTATCTCTGCATTATCAGAGAGACAGAAGAGAAGCAAAAAAGCTGACAACACTAATTGGATTGATAAATGTTAGGGAACCCAAAAAACCATGATGATAGAGGGAAATCTCTTTCAGGAGACTGGAAATTAAAAGGGAAAAGCCACTAAAAATACCCAGCTTTGTCTGTGATGAGAAAAGGCTGCACTTCTCATATGGGGCATTCAAAAAACTGGTCCTATTTTCTCAAATAGCAGGAGAAGTAGAATAATGGTATTACTTACTGGGATGAATGAAGTGGTATCATTTTATCCAAAAGCTTGGATCATTCTGTGTAATTGGCATCCCATCAAACTTATTAAATTCAAAGAAGGTTTACAGAGAATATATAGAAACACCTGACCTTTCTCGTCTCAGAGTGGGTTACAAAGAAATCAAATGCATTCTATGGAGACTGCTGTGTTGAATTTTTGGCCCTGCCAACTCAGCGCAGCTATCATAGCTCTCAGAGGATAATCTGGAAATACACAGTGACTTCAACCCTGTATATTTGTTTTGCTTGGATACAGCAGAGAAGAAGTCTCTATGGACACTCTCCATGCTTAGTCTGCCATCCCAAGAGCTCCTGAGGAAAGAACTGATATTTTGCAATAATTTGCTGCTGCAGCATCTTACTCTGCTTCAGTTGTGTTGGCCATTCCTATAGCTTGTGCTGATCTCTCAGATTACTTATGGAGGATGCAGCATATACCAGTTTCTCTACAACCATGTTCAAGCTCAGAAAGATATGTCAAAAAAAAAATAAATTTGTCCTTCCCCCCCGCCCCCCACTTATTTCACATCTTGAGTCTAAGGAAATATTTATTCTTTTGGGTACTTTTTAGAGAAGTACAAATGGGTGCATGGAGTACTAACAGACTTGCTAACTTATTTCCAAAAAAGGAGGCACCTAAACAATATCTGGGCAAATATTCAAGGAAACATAGTAATAATAATGATAATAATAACAACAGCAACAATAACAGAAGGGGACAACCGAGGAAGACCATGAAGAGTAGAAGGGCAATGTACAAGGGGTAAAAATTTTATGGCCTGCAGAAATACCAATAGTAGTGATGAGATATAAATCACAACGTAGCTACTTGATCTTCAGGCTGAGGTTACAGAGTGATAATTAGAAAACTCTGTTTTCAATTTAAGTGGATTTGTTTGATTGTAAGTCACCAGAGACAAAAATTTGGTGCTCAAGATGCAATAATATTTCAAGAAGAGCTGGATTTGAAATGCAACATTTATTTTCTACCTTACAAGGCAGTGTTAGAAGAAGTTCCCTTCATATCTTCCTCAACAACTTTTATATTAGCAAATGCTCATATACTCAAGTGCAAAATTACTGTGATAGAAAAAGGAAAGTGGTTCTTTTAATTTTCTTTGCTGTTTTGAACGTCCAGTGACCTGCAAAACATGGATAAAACCCATATAACTGCCAGAGTTGTGAAATTTGGTGATTACTTCACATGTTAAGAATAAACATTGGTGCCACTGATGTCCCTTATATACGCTAACAAGAGGTACAAAAGTTTTTGGATTGCATAGTATTCATTTCTCACATGGAGAAGACTTAGGATCTTATTCCATGGAAATGACAGAATGAATGGAATTCAGTTAATAGGGTTAAACCCACTGTAGAGAGATGTGAAGCATAAAGCCATAGTTAATGATTCGTGATCTCTCTCCCTCCGCCCCCGTCAATACAGTCTCTTTATTCCTTTTTGGTCTATGCAACTCATGTATATTCCTCTCATCTACCACTTCATGACCTTGTTTGAGTCCTTAGTCTTTTCCTTAAAAACTCAGATGATGGTAAGATTACTTTTTTAAAACAGCAGTGAAATGTATTATACATGTGAGAATCAAATGAAAAATATTAATTCTGAAATGGTAGCTGTATAGACTAAAAATGTTTATGTAAATCCAATTTTCACATCCTTGTTCTAAGCACTCCAAAAGAAGACGTGATGCAGAAACCACGGTATTCTTTTGGCATGCTTACTCCTTCACTCGATTGTCTCTGATCTCTTAATATCTGCATTGTGGTTCAATATCACAAAGCAAAATATGTACTGTTCTTTCCTCAGCTGAGCCACTTGTGGAGTGTTTCAGTGTATCCAGATGTGGCACTTGGTGCTATGGTTTAGTTGAGGTGTTTGAGCATGGGTTGGACTTGATGATCTTGAAGGTCTCTTCCAACCTAGTGATTCTGTGATTTAGATTGAGACAATACTTCATTATACAAATACAAATCTCTGGGACTTAACTCTTATTTCAAGTGACAACAGAAACTGTTCAAATGTTTCTCATACTAAAAAGATCTCAAATTCCGTATTTCCACTATAATGAGATTCATACCAAACTCTTACTGAATAAATAACACGTACACTGTTATTGAATAAAAAGAATTGCATATCTAATAGAAGGAATTGAAGTATTGTTTTAAAGACAGTTGAATATTGAGTATTGCTTTAAAGACTTTATTAAATAATATTGTAGCTTATGCAAAATATTGCAATATATTTATTATTAAAATATATATATATTTATATCTATTATAATTTAATATATTTAGAATCTAAGATTAGAATTAGCATTTCTTTAGCTGATGAAACTCCAGAAAATACACTGATAAATATTTTGAAGGTAAGTTTTTCTTACAGATCCTGAGATTTATAAAATAATCTGTAGGAAAGCAAAACACAGAAGTCAATTTAACCTGTGCTCAAAACCAGTGACTGAAGTTTGCATGCACAGTTAGGAGAGCTCTGTGGAGTTAATCTACTAACACTGTGCTAAATCTTGGCTTTCTTCAAACTGGAAAAAATTTTTAGACTATTCAAATTACTATCACACTCTTGGCAATAGTGCAATAAAGTTCTGATTTTAAACCCAGAAGAATTTGCTCCAACAGTATTGCTGTGGATGAAATATCACACTATTTTGTCAATATCCTCTGAGCACAATATTATTTGATGTGATTGCAAAGTAACTATTAAAAATTACATCAAAGACTTGGTGGTATCTTTAGAAAGCAGACTTATTTTTCTGGCAATCCTCTTGCTTTCTTTGTTATTGTCCAAAAGACACAAATTGAGCTGGCAGTGTACCCTTGTGGCCCAGAAGGCTGATTGTATCTGGGGGTACATCAGGAAGAGCATTGCCAGCAGGCAGAGGGAGGGGATCCTGCCCCTCTACTCAGCCCTGGTGAGGCACATCTGGAGAGCTGTGTCCAGTTCTGGGCTCTTTATACAGCAGAGACAAGGAGCTCCTGGAATGGGTCCAGTGGAGGGGAACCAAGATGATTAAGGGATGGGAGCATCTCTCTTACAACGATAGGCTTAGGGAGCTGGGCCAGTTGAGCCTCGAGAAGAGGTGACTGAGAGGGGAACTCATCAATGTGTATGAGTATCTAAAGGATGGGTGTCAAGAGGAGGTTTCCAGGCTGTGCTCAGTGATGCCGAGCAATACAACAAGACTCAATGGGCAGAAACGATGCACAGGAAATTCCACCTGAATATGAGGGAGAACTTCTTTAATCTTTTAAATCTTTAAACTTTTTGCAGTGACTCAGCACTGGAATAGATTGTCCAGAGAGGTTGTGGAGCCTCCCTCACTAGAGTTATTAAAGAATTGTCTGGACACAAGCCTGTGCAATGTGCTCTAGGATGGGCAGTGGGATCAGGTGACTCACTGTGGTCTCTGTGATTCTGTGAAATTCCTTCCCTCTCAAACCTGGGCATGTGGAACAAAAAACATCACGTTTGCTGGAAAGGAAGATGGCAGTATCCTAATCCTTCTGTGAGAGAAGCTGGATTTGCACTTCAGGAAACTTTCAACCCTAGAGAAATGGAGGTCCATAACAAAGACCTGGCATACAGTGAAAGTCTTCCAGAAACTCATATCCCACTCATTGTCTGGAGATGATTTCTAAAGAAACTGCATTCAGTTTGCCTTGAAGTTTAAGAACAGTCAGAGAGAGGGGGGAATGAGCAAAGCCATGCTCTGCCAAGATTAATGGTTGTCAATCTGCTCATGGACCTGTCAAATGTAACTATGCAGTTTTCTAAGAGCAGGAAGTGGATTTGATATCAAAGGCTGCATCCAGGCAGCAGCTCTTAACTCATGGCTTATGTAAGTGCATATATATAAGAACAGAAGCCCCTACTTAAACCAGCCAGTCAACAACTCTCTTTCTGAGCTGTGGTGTGTCTCCAGAGATCCTTATTCAATTATTAATGCATCTGCTGCTAATTTCATCATGCAGAGTGTGAATTTGTCTTTCTACCATGAGCTCTAAGGGAAGTTTGTAAGAAATATAGAACTTGTCAGCACATAAGAGTCAACACATTACTGCTGTGCTGCAGCCATTTATAACAAAACTAAAATGAGCACTCACTTGTTTGGCATTAATTTAATGTCCCACTTAGCTCCTATCAGACGTAAATAGCTGCTTCATCCATTTAAGCATTTCTGTTTGTGCACATAATGAAGTACTCTGTACCTGTCAAGTAAGCAGAATTCATAACTGAAATAAGAAATGGATGAGAAAATTCAATGTTCTTAATATTAATCCTCTACACAGGGGTACCATCAGACTTTTTTCATGGTTTCTTTGAGATTCACCTTTTATTCCACTGTTTAGAGACCAGAGACATGACACATGCTAGCATGCCAAAAATGTTTCTAAAAGGGATATTTGTTCAACTTATGGCACAATTAACAAAAGCTCTACTTGTCGAACACATGCTATTACAAAATAAAATAGTTAACAAACCTGTCAGTATTTAAATATTTTTATGCTATCTGTTTTAGAAAAAATAAAATTTAATTTTAAACAGCACTCTAGCTGTGATCATATTCTCTAGAGGAAATTTTTATGAAAATGAACAGAGGTAATGACTACTATTAGTCACTGTCATTAGCATAAAACATTAAAAATGACAATATTTATAACAGGCTATGACATGACAATTAAAATATTACTTTCTATCCTTTGTGTATGCTTTGACTACAGCTGGTTGTTATTTTCTAAAGTTAAACTGATAGAAATCTGGTAATGGTATATTTAATAGCATGTTCATCATCAGATCTAATTGTTTTCCACCACAGGGTATGAAGTTTTATGTCCTCTATCAACCCAAAACAAACAGCCCTACTGCTTAATGGCTCTTCAATTAATGTTTATGGTGCTACTTTTATAACCTAAGCTACAGGAAAAAAAAATCCAACAAAATCCCTCCAAGAAGCCATTTAAGAATTTAAGAAGCTTAATGGAACTCAAACCAATACCAAAAATTACTAAAACATGTATGAGGTCCCAAAGCTGAGGATGTGAAATAGAAAACACTAGAACAACATTAGAAAGACACTGGAAAATAGAAATAAAAGACACTGAAAAATTCTTGTAGCACAGTGTTACAATTGCCACTGGAGGAGAGAACAGACCTTCATGATGGGGAATTTGGTTAAGGTTGGCCACCTTGTAACTGATGTTGATGCTGGGTTAAAACAGAGAATACTTGTTTATCTCAAGTCATGCACAGCTCAGACTCTGTTGCTCAGATTGCAAACTTATTCCCCTGAGAGTGATTTGCCCTCAGTAACCTAGATGCTAGCCTCCTACTCATAATTCTTTTCCCTATTTAGCAGAGCTCATGCTGATTAAAATGAAAGAACAGTTCAAAGACAGGTTTCTCTTTAACTGCCTTGGTGCATGTTAATTTTTTGTCTCTCCCTTTTCTACTAAGCCTCTAGAAAGCAATGTAAAACTGTAAATACGTTTTCACTGGAGAGCTGCCATTGTTCTAAATTATAAAAGCAAATGATTTCTGACTTGGACTGTTAATTCTACATAGCAATAATATATTAATTTTAAGCTTCCCATGATAGTTCAGACACCTTGATTTCTAGCTTTTAATGATGCATTATGAGACTTATTTCTCTGACACCCAGACAATTAATCACTGACACTCCCCAGTCCCCAGAGTAGCTGGACACCATTAGACAAGAAAGAATCAGACCTGAGGGGGGTCCAAATTTCTTTTCAGGAATTACTTTTTTTTTTTTGCACCATAAACTCTGCTTGACATTCATTGCAGCAAATATGTTTTAATAGAACTGCTGTTATTCTGCCTCTCCTCCCAGTCTCCCAGGAGTTTTTTGTAGCTCAACATGATGTTCAAGTACAGGCAAAAAATGCTCTGCGAAGTTTAAAGGCTGTCAAGCCTTCTTGGCAAATTCCCTCCAAGAGCAGAGCTGAGAAATGACAAACCTATCACCTGACTAGCTGGTGTTTAAAGCTGACTGCTTTTGATTAGGAAGCAATGAACCTTCCCTTCTGGAGTTCATTCTGTGTTTTATAAGCACCTATTCACTGAAAATTATGCAGTTGAACTGATTTGAATTTGATTAGCGTAACACTCCAGTTTTATTATTTGTAGTAAATACAGGCACCTCTTATGGTTTTTACATTTAGGAGAATGTCAGGATAGTTAAAGACTTACTTTTACTTCCTACATATTATTGCTTGACATTTAAAACAAATCCAAGAATGATGCATGCCTGTATTGCAGTTACTCACTTGTTGTGCATTGCTCAGTACATACTCACACTCTACTTCTCGCTGCTCCAGTGGGAAGAATAGAATGAAGGCAGTCCTGCCTATTCAAGGACAAGGTACTGTGTCCCCAGCAGGTGAGCTGAGCTAGAAGTAACTGAGAAATGCAGCAGCTAATGTCTTTAATGGAAAACTCCTGTATTAAATTCCATGCTGCAGACTGTGATATTTCAACAGGCAGCAGCGAGGAGGAGCAGAGCTGCTACCAGAGGGGCCAGCACTGAACAGTGAATCGCTCTTTCAATGTCAGCCAGCTTCAGGAGTTGCAATGTGAGTGCTCTGGGAAGCTTGATACCCTTTTATCTTCTGACAGCCTTTCAATTATATGTCCTTTCATATTATTACATAACTTCCAATGATCTGCACTGTGGACCTCAGTAATAAAAACCCATTTCATGCCTGAAGAACACAACTTCTTTGGTAAGTCAGTTTAGACCTAGACGGGGAGCAGTGCATTTGACCAGAAACAAATGCTGAGTGCAGTCAGATGGTCAGGTCAATAAAAGCTAAAAATAATACTTGAGAGAAAAGAGAGTTCAGGACACAGCCTAAAGGCTAGATTCAGCCCTAGCTAAACATTTATCTCTGTATCAGTGTTATAAGGAGAGATTAGACACCCAAACTTAGATGCTGCAGAGGGGCTACAGATACACCTACAGAACTCACCAGTAAGGACTGGGAGTCACTGAGAGCTTTCATTATTGCTGATATTGTCCGTAGTGTCTTATGTCTATTAGCTTCGGGCTGAGTATTTTTCAATATTTAATTCTACCTATCTTGAGAAAAATGCACATACTTACACAATTCACCTCCTCATTTACTTACCTGTTTTGTAGGCCATCATTATAGTGCATGACTATAGCAACATATCCCAGCCATAAGGGATGCTTTTAGAAAAATAAAGGAGGCTCACTTCAGCTGTAATTCCAGCTAATAAAACATTGTGTGGTATATGCATTTTCAGTATTCTTGAGCTTTCATTAGTACTAGCTCACTGTCTCAAAATTCTATAACATATTAATTTCAACAGTATCTGTATAAAGATGCAAGACAAGTACAAAAAAGCTGTTTTGGGTCAGGATATTTACATCTTTTATGCCAGCCATGACTCCTGGTTTTTGAGAACTTGAACCTGAGACTAGTGAAAGCTGCAGGCTGTCAGTACTTCTAAAAATGAAAGTGCTCAAATACAGAGAGAAGTGTCTAATCTCTCTTTTAAAAATGTTTAGAGTTATCAACGGAACTGCCTTCTCCTAAGTAAATCCTATTTCTTTACTAAACAACCAATTTAAAAACAAAGCCATCAGAGTAAAGAATTAGCAGAAGTTACAGAAGTACAGAAAATTCACTTCTGGGAAATTCCACAGGCCAATTTCCACAAGGTGAATGAGGTGCACAGGAAGGTCCAAAGTGAAGCCTTGAATGGTCTGCTCACAGTAAAGCTCTTGTGCCTTGGGCTGGGCTTCTCTACACCCACTTTTCAACTTCTTTCTTGACAACAGGGCATTGGGCACAGAACAGGCCTACCTGAAATTCCAAGGAGTAGCATATGCCTCATGCCTTGTTCTTAGCTCTGCACAATTTAATTAGTGATATGACATGATATACACAATCTGTAGCTTTTAATGGAAGCAGTGCCCAAACTGAAATTTAAAACTTTGTTCCTTAAATGTTTTGAATTTTGCCTGATCTCAGTTACCTGAAAGACAGCTACATAGCCTACACTAGGCATTTAAGAACATCTTCTAAACAGTAGAGTGCATTTCATCTAATTTGGGTCTTTTTGACACATACCTGAAAAGCGTTTAAATAGTAAATAGTGCTTTGGACCTGAACTGAATATATATGCGTGCATATATATGTGTGTGTGTATATATATATATATATATATATGTATATGCATATATATATGTACACATATATATGCAGCTGGAAAACATAAAAATCAGAAAATGCAAGAAAGTAATGGAATTAGATGAACAACTTTGGTATTTTGCTACAAAGTTCTATCTTGCTCAGGATGAGGAAAAAATCAGACTTCCCCTTTCTTCCTCTAGTGACTTTTGTTAATCTTCTAGAAATATAAGTAAAGTCTTCCAGCCTTCTGAAATATTTTATCACTTATTAAAAACTGTAGTTAGTACTGCAGGTAAAGGAATTACTACTCAAGTTTCCAAGAATACTAGGTCATTTTCTTTAAGCAATCATGATCACCTACTTCCAAGTCCCCCTTGTAAGCCATTTTAGGAAAAGTGATATAATGGTTAAGAGTTTGGCCTCTTAAGTAAAGGTATTTTGGTTCTGATGAATAGTATTCTGGGATGTAGTGTAGTTTCCCCCTTCTTCTTCCATTTGCTATATGCAAAGCAAAAATAATAATAAATAAAAAATATTTGTAGGAGCCTTAGATTACTATTTACAGTGTTAACACACTTAAATATAATCTAAGTAAACCCTTAAGAAAGCTGCATATTTTCACCCATTTCTTTATCTCACTCACAGCCTATATAAAACTGGAGTGTGAATACTGTCACCTAGGGTTTATTTCCAGCTCTAGCCAGGAGAAAGAATCTTGAAAAATCCACGGAGTTTTTTCTCAAGTCTAGAGCTGTGTCAGAGTAGCTTCTGGCCACAGTCTTTTAGCTCTTTCTCTGCAGCAAAGGAATCCATGTCTAAACCAGGGCATAGTTTAAGTTTTTATCACTATTTGCAAGAGCAGAACTTTGGTTCTGCTTTGGTTTTTAGTGTGGGCAGAAAAGTGCCACCCCTTTTTTAACACACGGCGACAGGGAATGGGGCCCATTTGAGGACTTCATGCTGTTCCTCAGGGAAGACTTCAGGTCTGTTTCTGGTGTGCAGCCAGGAGAAACAAGGCAAGGACTGTGCTTGCACCAGGGTGTAGGAAATGAAGATGAGTCCAGCTACCGCAGGACTTCACATTAGCTATTAATGCTGCTTTTGTGAGCTGAAACCTTCTGGATGCACTAGCTACCAACAGCAAGTGACAACGGTCTTTTGTTTCACATGCTCTTTGCTGAAGAAACAAATTCATTTCTAATAACTAAATGCAATAACTGTACTTTTCTATGACATATGGATGTATATAAGCTTATTACAGAAAAATACAACTCAGTATTTAGCTTGAAGGATTTAGGAAATGTTAGATTTATAATTTCCATTATAATTACATAACGTTCTTTAGCATATACAAGAGAACATAGCCTTTAACTACAGGACTCCTAATCAAACTACCCTTTTCTCCAAAAGAACTAACTCATTCTGGATATAAGATTGAATTAAATACTTGTATCTGTCTTAAACTCTAATGGCATGACCCTTTTTTGTTTTCTCTTTCTCATTCAAATGGTTATTGCTGTAGTTTTATTTACTTTCTAACAGATTTTCATTGTGCAAAGTTTGTAGCAACAATGCTAGAGTAACTGAACAATATAAACCTTAATAAGTGAATATTCACAGCAGCTCAAAGAAGATACCAATATTTTCAGAGATGAAAAGTGGAGAACAGAGCAAAAAAAACCCCAGAATCTGCAAAATTTGGTTTTCAAATACTGTCTCAAAGGATTGACTTATCCCAAGGGGAGATGATTTCTTCAAATATTTTTTATGCTGAACACACTGCAAAAATACAGTTTATTTATTATTGTGTTGCTTCTGTGAGAAGATGATTATCTGTTGTATTTCTTTATGACAGAAATAGAGTAAGAATTTAGATATATAATCAAACTGTCCTGTCTCAAAGTAACAAGCACCACAGGCATTTCTGTGTAAGCTCTTTAACAATGGCAAACAAAATGTGAACTAGTTTCAAATAATCCTATTTTTTGCAGACTGATGTGACCTAATTATCTCACATTTTACATAAACTAAAACCGTACAGAAAAATACTACAGCTCACCTGACAGACTGGAGGATCACTGTAAGTCTGGGTGGTAGCATATCCTAGAGAGGGTGGTAATGGTAGGTCCAGAACTCAGGGCTGTGGAGAGTCCCAACCTGAGATTGTCCTTCAGAAGCAAGTGATTTATTGCAAATGATGTTGAGCACTCTCAATTCCCTGAACACCATTCAAAAGGTACAGTACTTCCCTAAGGCTCCAAAAATCTGAAAATCAAGATAAAGTTGGGCAGACATATTCAGTAAAGAACATAAAATTAGTTGTCACATTAATATTTTTGCTTAAATGACCTAAGTAGCTTCACATAACATCTCTGTGACACAGGGTTATAGTTCTGATGACACAAAACTCTTGGAAGACATTACTTTCCAAATTCTGCATGCTATGAGATAATGCAGTTACAAAACATGATAGAATTTGCTATACAGTTCTAACATATTCCTGCTCCCTGCAAAGCACATATGGAATGGGAGTGCATGTGACCACCTGCTTAGGGTCTCTAAAATGATGAGTGTGAGCAATAGAGCAAAAAAGAGAAAAATGAACCAACTAAACAATGGTATTTATTTCTAGGTTTGGGTTTTGTTTTTATTTCTCATAGTTTTTTAGATTTCTCATCTAAATTCTTAATTTTTATACTGCTACAAATTTATCAGGTGCTGCCTCAATACCTTTTCTGTACGTGCAATCATCTACTTGAGATGAAGGCTCATAGTCCATGCACAGTAGTATGAGTGTGCTTTTGGCAATGTAATAAAAAAGGAGGTTTGTGGGGGTGAATTTTATGAACATCAACACTCATTATGCAGATATTAAAGCAGAGTAATTATATTCTTCCAGAGTAAATTAATTCTGAGTGTTGGTATGGATGAGAATGGGAACTTGTAAAAACAAGTTCAGTTGCAGTTGTGTTTCATTTCTTGATAATATTAACAAAATCAGGCCTATGAAAGACTAATTAAAATAAGTTCTTATTAAAATAAATGAATTGTGAGAGAATTTAAAGATTTAGGCTGGAGAGGGAGGCATTTTTAAAACACATTCGTTTCTCTCTTCAGCCAGCCAACATCCAGAGAGTGTTTTAGAGCATCTGGTTTAGGTACTCTGAATTATTTTCTGTAAGCAAAGATCACTCCACTGAATGTGCAGGTACTCTAGGTACCTGTAGAAGCAAAAGCAGTTATTTGAACCTAGGTGATGAATGTGCTCTGTATTTCCCCAAGTGTTACACCAAGGTCATTTCACATGGAAGGAAAAAATCCTGATCAGTGGAGTAGGGGAGTATAGACATCTTTTTACAGCTTCTACCAAGTTTAATGAGCTGGCAAACAACAACTTTGTGGACATCCCGTGATATTCTGCAAAATCAACAGATTTTCATGAAAGAATCATAAAATAATTTTTGGGTCACTCAGGGGAATTCCTTATATCCCAAGGAAGTTTATGCTACAGGAAACCTCAATTTGTACATTGTGCATACCTTTTCATAAACTTGGAAACATTTTTCTTTGATGAAAACTATTAGGTGGATGAAAACTATTGGTGGAAAACTATTAGCCTAAACATCAGGCTTGCAAAATAAATAGTTAAAGAAAGTCAAGCACTGTGAAGTTAGTTAAATACCAGTTATAGGTCAGTGAAACCCAAATTCAGGTCTTGTCATGTATACATTTGATGTAGTCAGTGTCTGAGTCACACTTTGTTAGATTGTTGGGTTTTTTTTTGTTTCAACCATTGAGTTTAAAATGGCTGAGTTGGTTTTTTTTTAAGTGAAACCCAAATTCAGGTCTTGTCATGTATACATTTGATGTAGTCAGTGTCTGAGTCACACTTTGTTAGGTTGTTGGGTTTTTTTGTTTCAATCATTGAGTTTAAGATGGCTGAGTTGTTTTTTTTATTCTGCTTGATTACATTCTTAAGAAAGGTCACTGAAAGAACAACTATTAAATAGTTCTTTTATTCTCATTATTCAGTGTGTTTTTTCCTCTATTAATTGTCTGAACTGTATTCAAAACGTTAATTTTTCTTGACAAAATTATGACTTTTGCATTTGGCTTTCTGTGTCGTTTGTGGTAATAGTACCTCATAAGTGTAACTAATTGTTTATTATATTCCTGAGTTAAAATAAAACATTCAACACTGTTACATAGCCTGGGAAAGCCAAGGTTTGCACCTAACCTTAACCAGCATTTTACACAGTCAGGCACAGCTGATGATGACACTTGTAACTCTGGTCAAAATCAGATCCAAAAAGTCTTTGTAAGATCTCAAGACAACAAAACCCACAACATTAGCAGGCTTTTACATTGACCTATTTGTCTACCCTCACACAAAACTGCTGACAGACCTGCTGAAGGACAATATAATCCATTCCTCTGTTTTAGCCAAACTCAGCTCTTTGCCATTCAACACCCTCCAAATCACTGGGAATGTCCACCACTGGATAAGAGCCTGTTTGGGCACACAACCCTTACACATTTCCACAATGTATCATCAACCTGTAACATCAACTTGTACATTAGGCAAGACTGCAATTAAAAAGTACGAGCACTGGGAAAATAAATCTGAGATAGGATCATTCTGGTGTTGACTAATTTGCTAATACAGACAGAGATTTTGCTTGTTCTACATATTTCTCCTGACCCCTTCACCACGCATCCCAAACATCTTTTTCTGGATCTGACAGAAAAAAAGATTTATTATTTTTCTGAACTGTTTAGCATTTTGACCAAAATCCTTAGGCTGAGCAGATACCCATCTTGGAAAATTTGCCATCTTGAAAATCCACCATCTTGAAGAGGACACAGTTGCATTTACAGAATATCTTAATGGTAGATAATATGGCCAGCCCTGCCAAAAGTATATTTACAAGAAAAGTGAGAGAAATGGAGGCATGGCAAATTATACTTTATAGCTTGTTCTGTATTTTTATCTGTGGGAGCTATGAATGAGAATGATTCATTGAAGTAAGTCCAGATGAAGAACCTGGTATAAAGTGTTATTACACCAATACATTATCTGCTTTCTAGATTCTTAAAGATATTCTTAGGGTTATTTTTAGTATTACAAAATCAGGTGCCTTATTTCCATTACTTTAGCTAAGCAGACTCCAAAGTAGAAAAACCCAAATGAACTACTCTGAATCTAAAATGATCCCTAAATTGGTATAAAATAAAACTTCTATTATTTCTAGAACTGTCAGTACTATAAAGTTTAAGAATATGTAGGTTTTTAGGGTACAGTCCAACTGTGCTCAGTGCTATGAGGAGGACATTGGGTATTTCCAGGTGTTTCAAGCCTTTAGCAGTGTTTTGAGAGGTCCTTCTTGCTCATCAAAGACATACAGCAAGAGAAACTTACCATGGCAACAGGTGATGCAGCTATAGAAAAATAGGGTTATAAAGGAAATTGATGAAGATAATTATAACAACAGGCTTCTTCAGTGCATATCTGGTACATGTAGGTAGGGTCCCTATACACACACATTCTGCTTTGGCTTCATCCAATTGCCTGGTGAAGTCCAGCAGGCACCAAGTGATGACAGCACAACTGCACCGTGGGCAAGGGAGTTCAGTTCTCAAAACAAATCCCAGCTCAGAATGCATCCTGCGCTTCATTTCCTGACGCAGCTTCCTACCCTCACCTGCTGCTTTGCCAATTGCACTTTATTACATCACTGTGACCTGCTGAGTGACCTCAGCCAAATCATGCGGCTTCACTGTTTTTCTGACTCTCCATTGTAAGGCAGAGATTGAAATACCTGCTGCCTTCAGTAACCGCTTTGAGTTCAGCGCAGCAATTTTCTTTTAAGCTCTGCTATTTCAGCTTTAAGGACTACACAGCATTATTGGGATGCCCATAACTCTTTCAAATGAGCACTCGATTCCCTAAAGCACATATCCCACATGCCTTCACAGTCTAATGGGCAACCCACTTTTGCCTTAGATCTGCAAACAGGTTCAGTGATACAAAAAGAATTGTGCCTCCTTCAGAAATGTGATAGTTCTCATGAAAATGAAGTGGTGACTACCATGAATGGATGAACTTGATTGCCAGGTTGAGATTTGAGCAAGCAACAGTGCCAAGCAAGTAGCTTCAACTAAATATTTTTCCTGCATGTGGGAAAACTGGTTATGATGACATGAAAGGTAAAATCTTGACATGGTACTGTATCTAAAGTACTCTTCCTGCATCCAGGTTATTTCACACTGATGCTAAGCAGGACATGAGGTGGATTGATGCAATCCAGTCCTTAACAGATAAGTGTGCTGTTTGAATTTAATTAAATTATAAAACAGATTACAGATCACATTCTGAATTTCATATTCCCTTTTCAGTCCTTGATGTCAGCATGGATTTTTAGTATATCCTGAGTAAGACCTGTAGGATTAAATTCTCCATCAGAAAGTGACTTTGCTTAACAGGAGTTCAATGTAATACAACATTCCTGTCAGTTGTTTGTATCTTTACATAATGAATTCTAAACCAGATATTAAAAAGGTATTAAATACTCAAAATAACATACAGGATAATAAAAAGAACCCTATCAGTTTTCAATACTCAGAGAATGCCACACTAAATTCCTGTATTATTAGCAAATAGCAGCATTTCATTTGAAGACAGTGTCCTTGATTATCTTTTCAGCTAAAATAAGTATATGAAACATTATGTTCTTCTGGGAAGAAGAGAAAAAAAGTGGGAAAAAAAAAAAAAAGAAGCTGCATTGGCAAGACCTTTTCACTGAATTTTGCCACTGGTTGTACAGGATTGTTATAAAGTTCAGGAAGAAATATAATGAATTATCAGCTGAGCAATGAATATGGAGTTAAAAGTGAATATAGTAAATCATGATACAAAATATCTGCATAGGTTGTTCTGTGTACTGTGCAGAAGTAAAGAAAGCAAGCCCCCCCAGAATGCTGAGTCACAGATGAGCAGCTCAGCAGTTCGTACCTCTGACTTGTTGGTGGCAACACAGTGTGAAGGTCTTGTAAGGCAAGGGCACGCAACAGGAGTATCCAGCGCTTTCCTGTGAGTGAGCCATCCATCATGAGCTAATGCATCCAGCATGGCAACAACAGTGCCAAACAAGATAGAAGCAGCTACTCTCACACTGTATAATAACACTGTATAACAGGAAACTATACCTCCATTAAATCAATAAGGTATAGCAGCAACAGAAATAAACAAGAAACATCGTTTTCATAATTAATTCTACTCTTGTCAGGGTACTGAAGCATTTCTGTTTTCCTTGTACATCCAAATGTTGTGAAAAGATATTAGGAAGTTCTGATTCTTCCCATATGGCATCTTGAAAAGTTCTTAGGGCACATGCAGGATATAGACAATCAACTGCACATATTTTTGTTTCATATTTATCTTTCTAATATGTGAATGACGACATATACCATTACAGCATGGGTGTGATCTTCTTCCAAGAAACCTCCCTTCTGATTTACATATTTGAAATATGTCTGCAATTGTATTTTCAACAAATCTTGCTATTCTTTGTAAAGCATAATAGGTTTCAAAATTAATTCAATTATTCTAGGAAAGGAGGCATTGATGTCTTTCAGTAACTACCCAACACAGCCTTTTAAAAGGATTTCTATAAGAAAAACAAACCTTTGAAACATGTTTTTAGTAGAAGCTTAGAAATCCGTATTTCTTATGCTTAACTTGACAAAAACTGCTTCTCTTTGAGAACGAAGACTTTGTTCCACAATATGGAACAATATGTTCCGATATGCACAATTTAGAGATATATTTCAACATGTTCTGCCAAGATCTAATACAAATAACTTAGTGCACCAGAGACTGTGAAAGGACAGAAAATCTTTCCTATACTCATACTGGCAGGCACAGTTCATCTTCAGATTCCATGGTTTCAGAACACTAATACTGTACACAATGTCTCCACCAAAAGATGTCAGCATTCTCAGGAGCAAAGCTCATACATAAATTGTCTAATAGCTATGTAGATCAGCAAATCTTTCAGTAGGAATCATTTTCCTTAATGTTTCAAATGAGTGTTAGCATCTGACTGCCAGGACCACAAACAAAACCAACTGAAGAAAAAGGAAAGGCTTAATGATTTCAAAGATTTCTGTCAGGTTCCAATGATAAACAGTAATGACTAGAAAAATTTAATTAGCTAAGAACAGAGTGGATGATGGTGATCATCTCTGAAGCCATAACTGGTTTGAGAAAGTTACCTGTGTGCCTGTTCTATCTCAGCAGACCAGTACAGTAAAATTGATAATGTGACACTTTTTCTGGTAACTCTTGGGTTTTAATAACCGACAGAAGTCACGGAGTGTATCTGAGATTTTAGTGGAGGACAAAAGACTTCGGAAGACATTAGCAGTATTTTTCTGTTCAGTATTCAAATATTTTTCAGTTTTTCCTGTGATTTTACTTGTTAATTCAGTTTCTTTTTGTACTTTGGTTAATCTGTTGACAACAGAGGATGACATGAAATAATAACAAATATGATCTTTATTCTTTGGACATTAAACTACAGCAAACCTTTACAATTATAGCCTTTCTTTTTGTGTAAAAACTTTGTAATCTGTTAGTGAAATTATTTTTTTAATCCTACCTTGAAGAAAATACATCTACAAATGAACTCTGTCCTCCTGATTCCCAAAAATCCATAGATTCTGATATAGGGATAAATTGGTTCTTTGTCACGTAGAATTCATTTATAACCTATTCTATGACTCTGACTTTATGAATATTTGTCCCAAACTCCTTTATCTTCTTGCAGTCTTGAGCCATTTATTGAAGTTCTACAACATTATAAAAGAATTCAGGTAATACTTATGAAAAAAAGCCAAACCTATTTTCTTTAACATCTTTGCTAAGAAATTGTTAGCAAACAGATTGTTTAATGAGATTATAGTCTTGTTTAGATCTGGTATTTCTTTCACAAAAGAAATTACAGAAGACAACAGGAGAACAATTTTCTCTCAAAATATATAGCCATTTAAGTAATTTAGGTAGAGTTTCTCAGTTGTCTCTTCCTTTTACACAGTATTTTTCCATAAACAAAAGGAAATTTACCAGTAAGCTTTACAGAATATGAGGTAGCCCTATAAAGGTTGCATGAAGAACACTGATATCCAGTGCTGTCCCTACTTAACCTTTATACAGTCTCAGCTTGCTTCTGCATGTTAATGCAATACAATATGGAAAATGTTCTAGGGCTTCCTTTCCTTAATGGATCACAGGCTTCTTTCATTAACTGTCAAAAACTTCTCTCCAATGTTTAGCTAATTTGAAGATTCTCCTTTACCTCCGTTTATAATTTTGTAGCTGCAATATTTGAATCTTGCAAAGCTTTAGACTTATTAGAAAGACAGTTCACAACACAACACACCTACTGTCAAACATGAAGGAAATACATCACTATTGTAGACCAAATTAGTTTTTATTTGAACACAATACATTGATTACTTGTTCTTGATTTTAACCTTCAGATAATAATCCTGGATGATATTTCATGAGGACTACCATAAATCCATATTATCATGATGAAGTAATAAGCCTTTCAACAGATGGACTCATATATGTTAATTATCCTGATCCTAATGGTAACTTGATTGCTTTACTCAGTTCCTGACAGGCAGCTCAGTACCTCAGTCCTGGCTGCTCCCTGGCAATACAGCCACAGGCCCTTCCATCCTGCCATGCTCACCCACAAGGTCTGCTCTCATTTCCTCGGAGCCACCACAGACACAGTGATGTGCTCCTCATGCCCTCGCTCCCCATCACTAACACCAGTGTGAGGCAGTTTGGAAGTCAGCACATCCCTAAATAAAATGGAGAAATCGTGGCTGGGCTAGGGAAGGGGCATGGAGTAAGGGATAGAGGTCACTTTTCTTTATGGCTGTAGCTCTGTCACTCTGGATGGAGGTTGAGGATCTCATTAAGCTACAAGAACATTGCCAATATCCTCTGTGGTGATGTCAGATATACTGTGCTTCCTGAGGTTCTTCATTTATTCATATGAAGATTTAAAATCTTTGTTGAAACACTGTAAGATAAGCTGAATAGGAAAGAGTTACATGGTGCTACTCCATTTTCTAATAAAAGTTGCTGCTCCAGAAATACCTAATTTTTTCAGTTAGAATGGCTCTTGAATACATGCAAAAAGGCTGCTAAACAAAATATAATTTGCTGATTTAACTACTAAAGAAGTGCAAAAAAACTATATAGCACTTTCTTCTAAAGATCAAACTGTTCTATATATAAGGTCAACACAGACAAACGAAAAAGTCTTAAAAATATTTGAAGAAAATTTTTGCCTTTCTAACTTCTCTTTCCCAGTGTTTTTCACTCATTTATTTTGGTATTTTATATTGCTTTTTTCTTTGTATTACAAACAAAACTAATTGCTAAGTGAGTTAAGCCAGATAAAGCGTCTGGTTGGTGACAAGTGTCTTGGAGTGATCTGTAGCATGAGTGAAATTACATGTTTTCTGGTGATGCACATGAGTTTTCAGGACCTCAGAATTGTGGCTGACCTGATGGTGGATGTGTGGAATGTGTCACAGTTTTTCATGGAAGACCTGAAGACAGCCGTTATTTAGAATAATCAGACTCTCTTGTTACTCTCTCAAAAATTAATAAAGTGGATTATGTTTTTTTCCTAAGACATAGCTGATTAACTGCAAGGCTTCTCCAGAAACACTAGTGAAATACACTTTTAGTTAGCACTGAACAGCACATGCAGTCTTGGGTAATTTTTCATACTATTTTCCTGAAAATCAATAGAAAAAATGTTTGCATAAACAGCTGTTTGCTTGCATTGACTTAACCTACTTTTTCAAAATAATTCTTATGTAAGAATAGTTCACAATGCATCATTTTACTGACATTTTCTGCCATTTTTAAAATTTAGACAAGTAATGGCTACAAAGTAGACTTAGAGACAGGAATATTAAAGGACACTTCTCTGCTATAAAGCTTTATTTATTGAAGTCCATCCTCAAGGAGTTCGCAGTAGTTACCCTCACATAAAAATGTGATGCGCAAGTGAGAAATTAATTTTATCTACTTTGTCATGGATCCCACTTACATCAGGTATGACCTGCTCACAGCTTTGTGTTGTTAATCATTTCAGCAAGGCATAGAAGAATTTCCTGGAATAGTAATATGGTATAATCTATAATACATAATAATCACAGTTATACCAGCATGAAACTATTTATAGCAATGGAAAACATTTTTCTTTTCTGTAGAGATACATACTGACCAAAGCAAATTACTGCAACTACATCCAAGGTGTGGAGATGGAAGAGTTTCCTACAGTGGCACACTCACACTGATGTGACTGTAATATGCAGACAAACCTTAATGCCATACTACATCACTTTGGTCTGTAGGGTGGTTGTACACATCAATAAAACCAATTTATAAAGATCTTGAGGCACCTCTTTGGAGAGGAAAATTAAACCCTTTATATCTTGTTATGCAATACAACTTGTGGCTTGTAAGTAACTGTTGAGTACCACGAAACCTGGAAAATGTTACATCATCCAGACCACACTCATAGGAAAAGATGCCAGAGTAATAAATGTGTCTAGGATTGTGTATTTGTGTAATCTTATGAAGTTAAGAATGATGACAAGAATTTTTACTTTTTGTACTGTGATTAGGTTTGCACTTCTGAGTCCATGGACAAGGCTGTAACTGAGCTGAATTTTTTTTGTGTTTCCAGCAATGACATTTGGCTTCGGCCAAAAATCTCACATATAAACTGAAGTCTGTTTAAGAAGGTCATCCAAGATACACCTTTATGTTTAAATGCATTTAACAGAGAAATACAAGTAATGCCTCCACCCATGCCATTGCATAGTAATACCTAAATGTCTCTGCCATTCTAAAGAATAAAAAAGAAAAAGCTACCAAGTATAAGTATAAAACTTCCTGTCTCTATACAGATACAATTTTCATAGGAAGAAAAGTCAAATATTTTCAGAAGCAAAGACAATCTAGCATTGCATTTTTCTTTGTTAAGTGACTATCCAAAATGTAGGCATGCTTTTAATAAACAGAAGCTCCTGTTTTAACAAGAGCAGTAATAAAGTACACCATCTTAATATTTACCATTAAAAGGCTAGATGACAAGATGTTTTTTATTGGAATGAAGAGTATCATAACACACATGTAAAAGTTTTGATTGCCATTATACCATGATCACGATGCTGATATGCAGAGAAACATTGCTGGAAAGACATTTATTTTAAAACTGCAGCTGAATAAGTGTTTGTCTGTTAGTAAAAACAAATGCAGAGATAAAACAGTAAATAGGAGAACCCCCTGAGATGCAGCAGAGCTTACCTGACCACTTCCCAGCAGATCTGCTGCTTAGCTGTCCAGTGCCTGTGAGTCCCTGAAATAGTGAGACAGAATAAACTCAATGTAACCATCGCGTAGCCTACTAAATTCACTTTAACACTTCAAAGGACAAAACATACTCATCATAAACTATGCAAAAAGAGCTAGCATGCAACTCCAGCTGCAAGAGATTTTGTTCACAAACTGAACAGCAATCGGCCTGTACTTTAGTCGCATCAAAAAAGTAAACCAATCACATTGACAAAAAGCCACTGTAAACAAAAAGACTGTACTGAAAGGATTAACAGTTTTGGCATCCCTACCATCAAGTTTTGCGCTCTTTTTTTTTTTCTTCATCAAAATTTAGGTTATATATTTGTTGTTAGCAAGAGTTGCATTACTATTATTGTTAATTTTAGTTCTGTTTATTACCTTGAGGGTTATATATTGTAGAATAATTTTGTTGTCACTAGTTAATGTTAATTAGTTGTTTTAATAGCCTATATACCTATTTGTTATCTTTTGGTAGGTTTACTTTTTTAACTATCAGTAACTTAATAACTGAGAATATTTTACATTACTGTTGCATACTCAAAATTACAGAGTTACTATTAGTGTTACCTGTTTAACGTTTAGTCATCCTTTGAGTCCTGCGACATATTTCCTTAATAATCATCAGCCATCAAGTCTGATAGTCTCAAAAGAAATATCAGCCCTCTAAACTGCCTTCAAGGGCGGTGATATTTAGCACTGAAAATTACAAATAAAGTTTTTGAAGTTGAGTACCAACAGCTGGGCAGTGACACTGATGATTTGTTTATCAAGACAAATTGTTATATACTACGAAAAATGCAGTCAACGCACTCTTCTGAGTGAAAACAAATAGGTGAATCTATGCAATGCTTACATGTTGAATGGGATATTTAATGTGCGGGGAAACTCAAAGGTTGAAGAACTAGCATTTAGACAGTCTAACAGTGGTAAGTGGTAATCTTACCTCTTTAAACTCCATTACATTCTCACGAGAGACATGCTAATACAAACAAGTCAATCAGAGTTTGTGTTTAGCAAGATCAAGCTTAAAGGATAGTTTAAAATCCATTTATTGTTCTAAAGCATTTTTTTCCATTAACATGTTATACATTAGTGGATACTAACCATGATTCATGTAACAGTTTAGTTTGTTAACTTTTATATTATTTAACAACCAGAAGTTATTAATACAACTTTTAAAGTCTTACACAAAAAATCTTAAAACAGGCTTGGGTTCATTTTTGTAATTTTTATATAAAAACATTTTAGGCATCTCTTGAAAAAGAAATAAAGCAGGCATTTAAAGCTAGAAAACAAGTAATTCCAAATTTAGTTTGTTACAAAAGGTTTCAGCTTTATTGACAAATTATGGCAAACATATTTGACAAAATTATGGTTTCCTATTTAGAGAAGCTTACACATGGAACTTTAAGTGATTTTTTTTAACAAATACAGGTTAAAACACTGAACAACTTCAGTTAGCTACATACATACAGTAGCTGCTTGTTTTCAACCCCATTAAAACAGCATTTAAAATTAAATTTACAAACTTAATATCGAGCATCTTAATCTAAACTAACATATATTAAAAAAGACAGGTTAAAACATCTTATCTACAGCTTGATTATTGTCTGGCTCGAAAAAAAAAAAAAAAAGATCATATTACAGTCTTTCAGCAACCCTAAACAGAAACTCAGCCTTAACTAGTATGTAGAGAGACTCAAGAGCTGTAACAGTGTCATGCTTTTTAGTTACACACAGCAATGAATACAACCAACAGAACATCATCTTTGAATAGTTTATAGACAATGCTTGCCAAAGGTTTTTTGTCTGTTTTTTTTAAGTCCGTGTTATAAAATAATACTAATGCCAATGTCACGCCAATGTTATAGGAAATACAAGTAGTACATAGGATAATAATGAGCAGTAATTCCTAGGATAGAAAAGAAATGGACTATTACTTGTCTTGTTGCTGTTTATGTGGAGACCACAGGCTATTAATTGTCTTTGAGATGAGGTCACAGATGAGGAGGACCTTCAATATCTACCATAGGGGTGTTCCCTGTATCCCCCTCTGGCTGACCTTGGAGGTGGTGCCTTTAGGCTGGAACGGGTCGTGGCCCATTCTTCTTGTGCTAAAAACAGAAGAGAAAAACAAGTTTTGTAAATATCTAAAATTCAAAGAACAAAGGGATGCCACTGCTAATGGCTGTCAAAATTCTTGAGGGTTCTGGCTGAAAGCTTTAGAAAATGAAATGAGGATGGTGTTATCATCCACTTCTTTATCCTCCCACAAAAAAAACTTACAGAAAACTAACCTACTTCTCTACACAGGAAACCTGTCTATCTTAGGAAGAAAAAAAAGCCTTACTCCTTCACTTTCAGCAGAGAATGAATAACTACTGTGTTGGCGGTACAGTCAGCTCTGGAAAAATCACTGCATTAGTCTGCCAGTTCAGAATTTATTTGATGTTTTGAGTTTCTAGTATTTAAGTTAAAGCAGAAATCCGAGCAGCATTTTATGCAGTTGGTATGGTAACAAGATGAAGAGTTGAATAATGAAAAGATAAGAAAGATGTATTTGATTTTTAATTTCCATTTGAGACCAAAGAAAGAAAATAATGGAAGAAAAATGTGTAGAAGTGAAGCTACCATGAAGCAAGAGGAGATTTTACTTTGCAGTATCTTTAGAATACTTTTTCATATTTAGTGAATCAAATATGCTCAGGAAGAATAAGCTAAAAACTGTAAGTTTAGTTCAGTTTTTACAGTGCTTCTACAAATCTTCTTCTTCCTCCCTGACATGATATTTCTGGAACTGAACCATCCCAAAGGCACAATCAGTAAACTCCCTACAGTCCTGATCCAGCAGTTGAACCTAAAACTTGAATTATCTTCTAAATCAAACAGTAGGTCATCAAATTATTTCTGGTTTTGCCTTCCACTGACTTCACCTGATCACACTTAGAGTGATTAAAGTGGAAATGCACAAGCTGCAGTGTATCATATCATGCCAGACTGCAGCATTGCTGGTATCTTGTTTTTGCTAATGACTGCTGACCATTGAAGCCACTAAGAAAATAAATATGTCAGGAGGCAAAAAACCCTAAATGGTTAAATCAGGTATCAAATATTCCTTATATGCAAAAATATGTCACTATGAGAAATGAAAATATAAAACACAAAAACACTGTTAAAATTCTGAAAGCTATTTCTTCTCTGCAAGATGTCTTCTCTACAACTGCTCTTCATTATCTCATTGCCTTGAGGTATGAGGGGAATAGCAGCTGCAGAGCTAAAGCGAGTTCAGGCTAGCATGTATGGAGTGGGCATCTCTGGAAAAGATCTGGTAGCAGTTGATCTTGCTATGGAACAAGAAACACTCCTGCTGTGATTTTTTGGTGCACTCAATTTATTTTCTTTCTCTTTGAGTTCTTCAGGATGTTCTCTTTTTGAAAATAAGGGGTTTTATGGTCACATGAAACCAAAGTTTGCTGTGGAAAGCTACTGCCTAGAGGGTTGAAGAAGTGGCAGCCAATATGATATGGTTCTAAATCCTCAGGTCTCTCATTCCTACAGGGAATAAGTTTCTGTATAGTGAATTTAAAAATCCTACATCTGCAGTATATATCATTATATCCTTTAAAAATGGCGTTTTGCTGTAAATTTTTTCCAGCTTCAGTTACCCTTTGCTCAAGTGTTACTACATTTGCAGAGAGGCCTCGGGGACAAGAAAGATTTATATGAAAAAGAAAAGCTTCATTTATATAAATGAGAATGACTGAAGTAGTAAAAAATATTCAGTAAATCTATAACACAAAGACAAGCCAATTTCTTGGTCCTTTTTAGTCCCCTCACCACTGTGCAGATTGGAGCACCTTCTTATAAAGGTGAAATGTACAGTCTTTTGGTAGTACTCATGCAGTAAAAAATGACTTTATATTACCAACTGGAGGAAACTGCTTTTCCTTGACTGTTCATAAAACAAATTGCTCCTGTGACTGTACCAGCTTCTGATATGGAACAGAAAATGAATCATAATTTGTGGTACAAGCCTCTTATACTCATTTTTTTTTCAGTAACACAGTGGACCTATTTTCCATGATTTCAAGCTTAAACAGCATCATTGAAATAAGAAGTGACTCCATAGCCAAAACAGACGTGGAAATTCTAGGACTACAGCCTTTGACTGGGAAAACTCTGGTGTGTACCCCACATACAGCAGTAAAGGTTTATATATTTATTGTGGAGAAAGCAAGATGATAGGAAGCAGCACTACTAAGAGTCTCTGAACCACACAGTGCCAGTACATTACTAAATGCAGCTACACCAAAAGAGAAATCAGATTGCTAGTGGTTTTATCCTAGAGGGGTTTTTAATGAACAACCTTATACCTGTGTGCTAGTCATCACAGGTTTGATGACATGAAAGCTGCTCTTTCAAGTCTTCCTTCCAGAACTCCAAGGTAACCTTTTTCTTTCAGCACCAAGGGAAGAAAGGGAGCTCCTGAGAATGGAAATCTCCGTCTTTGGGAACAATCTTAAAAGGCTAGAGTCCTATAGACTATCTCAGCAGTCACACACAGATTTAGGTAGCTCATTGGGTAGCAGAAGGGTCGAAAGTTTGATGACCAGGCTGAGCTTCACTGTGAGAACAGGAGAAAAGTGAGTGACCCTGGTCTTCTCTGAAAGACTGTGGCAAAAGGGGAAGGAAAGAGAGCATGGACATATTTCATCTTAAGAAAGTGACAAGTATTTCATCTTAAGAAAGTGACATGTTAATGAAATGGAAACTGAGAGGCATTTCAGCTGAAGAGCAGGCAATAGATGTAGCTTTGGAGAGAGAAAGGTAATTGGGAGAACTGCAAGAGACTGCCCAAGAGCTGAAGAAAGGTGCAGGGTGGTTGTTGTGTTCTAACGCTGATTCTTTTTCCTTTTTTTCTCATTCCTGGGAAGAACAACCCTGTGGAGTCTGACCTTCCTCTTCCCTCAGTGACATCCAGATTTCCATCCAGTCTTTCTGCTCTAGCAGACCACACTCATTCCCTGTCCTTTTCACTTTTGACCATCTCCAGTGCTATCAGGTATCAAAGACTATGGTTAAAAAGAAATCCACACAAGCAGCTTAATAATTCAAGGCAGAGGGTTCAGTTTGTTCAGGAATTTGGTGTTATTGGCAACTTTGCCATTCTTATTTAAGAAGAAATATTTTTTGTTTTGCTTTCAGAATCTAAAAGTATAAGTTATTGCAGCATGATGGAAACTTAAGAGAGTTCATAGGTGAGGAATCTGAGAGTGCTTGGGCTGAAGGATTGCTTTGGGTGTGATAGTGTCATAGCTACTTTGCTAAGAAAGATATGTGAAGACATGGGCACAGCCCTTTTAATTACACTGCATATGTCTCCCAAACCTCTATATGCTCCTATGAATTGGTATTTGAAGCTCACGTTTAGGATATAAAATTAATTCTTATTATCACAGGCAATCAGCACCCTTGGTTTATGTCTGACTGAATTTGCATGTTAGTGTTTTTGCACTGCTTTATATGGTTCAGATGGTCTCATATTTACTTTACTGCATTCACTGAGTTATAAAAATGATCCCAGTATTTATTACAGACATAACTTATACATTACTTGAGGCTGCCTTTAAAGATTATTTTTTGATCAACTGCTAGGAGAGTCAGATTGCAAAAAGATAATTTAATTTTTAACCTGATAAATTTCTTTGAATATGGGATCAAAAGAGTAACAGTTATAGCACAGAGATGGGTACATATGAAGTTGTTTCTTTCTTACTATTTTATCTATGCATTATTGAAAGCACAGAAAAATTCAGTGGTCTATCCATGTAGTGGTTATCATCACATGCAAAATGTCTTTATGTAAAGATTTGAGAAAATCACATATCTTTAACTCTTCATTTTGCATTCTGCAACCTTATAATGGAACTTTCCAGAATTTAATAGAAGTCTTTCAAATATGCAAAAAATAAAAAAATGCAATATCTAAAGGGCAGATCACAATAATGGATGAGCTAAAATAAAAATATATATTAATGGCATGTGATTTACATAGGAATATATTATCTCCTTACTATTCTTCATTTATAGTCATTGCTTAGACCTGGTAATAATCAAGATCTGATCACTTTTTCTTCCCAGTAACTTATTTCACATCTGAATGTTGCCCACAATTACTGGGCACAGTTTTACAGATTTCTGGTCAATTATTTTGGATAGGTGGCCAGGAAAAGATTAGAAAGAGCTATTCTGATTAGATAGTTAAGATGTATATAACAGCAAGTAGTGTAATGGTTCAATTAATGGTTTGATTTTTCATTTACCTTTTGGTGTTTTAGAAACAGAAGTCGATTTTTATTCAGAATAAAACAGTTTTCTTTTCTGTGAGAAAAAACCCCCAAACTTTCACTGCATATGTGTGGAGAGAGCACACTGCACAGGAATTTGGATTATTTGTTCTACTCCTTGTTTTCTCAGTGACCTTGCACAATTGTTCAATATTTTGTAGTATGGCTTCCTCACTGGTGGAATGAGACAAAAATACCTCTATCCCCGGGGTGTTCTGAGATGTAATTAATTGCCTGAGCAGTAAGAGAAAAGTGATATAGATGTGCTGAGCAGAAGACTCAACAGAAACCAGACATAGCTTTAAAGTGAGAACTCTTAGAATGCCTTTCTTTAGACAATTCAATTTGTGCTGTATTTCTAGTAAGCCTCCATAGAAAGATAGATGGAGACAAAATACCACTTGCAAATGGTTGGAAAATTTGTCCCACAAAAGCTAATGACTGAAGCTCAACTAACTTTGACAAATCCAGTATTTCAGCCCAAAAATTCACACAGAAAAGGTAGCTGCACTTTTCTTGTGCCATAATTGGACAAGTATATATTATTTTAGACAAAAATGCAAGAATAGATTTTTTTTTTTTAAGGAGAACATGCACTTTTTTCAATCTTCTGGTCTCTTTTTGCTTATGCACAAAGTTTGCAAAATACACAGGATTTTCTGACTTCACATCTATGCATTTTATTACTTTGTGAGAAGAAGTGACTCTTTCGAATCACAAATGGTGCCCTTCTTATTTGAAATTTGGAGTTTTGAGAAGACAAGAAATGTTTTCAAAACACAGGCTCAAACCAATTAAGCTAGTTTATACCATTTTAAGTACTCTTTATTTTACTACGCCTGCAATATGAAATATATACAGCTTAAAAACTAGAAATGAATGGAAAACCTTGTGGTTTAATAGTCTACTTGCTGAACATGGCCACAGCTCCTCAAAAAAACCCACTACTGCCCCTATGCTTGATAGTACCTTCTCTTCAGGTGGGCTGACAATCTAAACTATGTGGCTGCTCCAAATTTGTGTAAGGGTTGAGAGCTTCCCTGGCTTAAACTGGTAGTGGAGGGTCCCAGAAATGCTGCAGCTGGCAGCACTGGAGCAGAAAAGTGCCTGTGCAGTCCCCTCTGCCAGCCCTCCCTGCAGGTTCAGTAATGGCAGCCAGGCTTGCAGTAGTGACCACTGGAGAAAATGATTCCTCAGAAGGCTTCAGCCACTTTTGTAGTGAGCACCTGCCACAGACAGGGAAGGAGCAGCATCAGAGTACACTGACAACTAGTTTGGGAAACTGCAGTGCCAGGAGGAATAGGAGTCTTATCAGTGCTGTTGTGAGTGTGAATGTTGCAGTGTAGAAGGGGTTTCATTTTTCACTTATCTTCAGTAAAAATGGATTTTCTATTACTTTATGGTCATGCAACATGAAACATGCAGTGATATACTGCATCTGGAATTAAACAGATGCACATGAATATTACAGGACTTTTGTCTTAAGATTCTCCTACTATATAGTTCCCATGGTGCAAGACAGTGAAATTACCATTTGAAATGTTACATAGGAAAGTTTTGCATGATTTACTTATTCTTATTCTGTCATAGAAAATGATTTATAATTCAGAAGTAATAGAGGAAGCACAATAAGTTGCTATAAATTAAAACCAGTCTTGTGCTACATGCAGAATTTTTTTTTCATTTTCGTAGCATAACTGGACTACAAAAGTTTTAGGAGATACAGACAGTTAAAATAATGTAATGAGTTTAAATATGGGACTTTCTAAAGAATTATAGTCTAATTAAAACATTGATTTGACAAAACAGCAATAACTCTAGTATCATCCCCACATTAGTCATCGTAGCTGAATTCAAAATGTGCTCCCTTCCCTGCAAACTTTCAAAATCATGCTCTTATGAAAATCATAAATCTCCTCTGAGGGAATGAATGCCACTTGAGATACAACTAAGGTGATTCCTCTAGTAAAAGAATTGTTAAAATTTTGCAGAAAATCAAGAAAATGCTTTTGCCAGTTCATTGTGTCCCACAGTAGGAATGCCACTATCAGTAAGTATAGGAATGATTGAAATAGAAGATTAAAGGAGGGCAATTTATTTGGTGCATCTTCTGTCCATATGCAGTAGAAATCTTCATTGCCTCCTGTTTCCAGTTGAATAAAAAAATTGAGTTCTGTACAGGAAGACTCAGAAGCACTTCTGAGTTCCCAGGGCTGGGAACTGAGCATCTTCCTCATGCTCAGCAAGAGATCAGACGCCTCAATCAGCCCAAAATGAAGATGGTCATGCAGGGCCATGTCATACTCCTCAGAGCCATGGCACATGTAGCAAGGTTGTTAGCAGGGACAGTTTGGGGGCATCAGGATTCAGGTGCTGCATCAATATTAGCACATGGTGCACACCAATAGGGATGAACTGCAGAGGAAAACAGCTGACTGAAGACCTGATATTCACAATACAGCTCCTACAGGTATTTTTCATTTCAGACTGGCCTAGTTTGAGCCTCTGGAAGTGAAATCTCACAAACAGTTGGGATTGCATTTTTTGCTTTAGTTTCAAACTAAAATTTATGTACTTTGAATCTACTCAGTGATGTGGAAAGAAGACCCATAAATGCAGACAACTGGTAAATCTGCTTCTAAGGAACACTCCTGCTAGTATACTATATACAGGAACACTGCCGTGCTAGTATAGAAACACCAGCATGTGCTAAACAGCCAACCAGGTGCTCTGTCAAGACACCACAAAAGCTCCACCAAAATGGTACAATCTGCACCTCTATTGCCTAATTAATAATAAGATATATTAGGAAGTGGTTGGAAAGTCACATCCAGAGAGTAGTGGTGAATGGCTCAGAGTCCTGATGGACATGAGTGACAAGTGGTGTCCCTCAGGAGTCCATACTGGGACCAGTGTTATCTGACACCTTCACTAATGACAGAGGCCAAGGGATCGAGTGCACCCCCAGCCAGTCTGCAGATGACACCGAGCTGAGTGGTGCTGTTGACACACCTGAAGGACAGGATGGCATCCACAGAGACAAGGACAAGCTCCAGAAGTGGCCCAGGGGAATCTCATGCAGTTTAACAAGACCTGGTGCAAGGCTGCACCTGGCTCAGGGCAATCCCTGGCATCAATCCAGGCTGGGGATGAGCAGATCAAGAGCAGCCCTGATGGGAAGGACCTGGGGGTAGAGGAGAGGCTGGACATGAACCATGGCCTTGTGCACTCATAGTCCAGAAATCCAACTGGATCCTGGGCTGCACCAAAAGCAGTGTGGTCAGCAGGGTGAGGGAGGTGATCTTAGCCCCTGCTCTGCTCTGGTGAGACCCCACCTGCAGGGCTGCATCAGCTCTGGGGTCCTCAGCACAGGAAGGATACGGACCTGTTAGAGTGAGCCCAGAGGAGGCCAGCAAGATCATCAGAGGGATGGAGCAGGTCTCCTATGAGGAAATGCTACAAGAATTGAGATTGTTCAATATGGAAAAGAGAAGGTTTAAGGATGAACTAATTGCAGCCTTTCAGTATCTGAAGGAAAATCACAGGGAAAATGGAGAGTGACTTTTTACAAGAGCATGTAATGACAGAGGAAGGGGAAATAGCTTCAAACAGGAAGAGAGCAAGTTTAGATTAGAAATTGGGAAGAAACTACATTGTAAGGGTTGTGAGGCAATGGGACAGGTTGCCCAGAGAAGTTGTGACTGCCCTATCCATGGCAGCATTCAAGGCCAGGCTGCATGGAGCTCCGAGCAACCTGGTCCAGTGAAAGGTGTCTTCATCCATGGCAGGTGGGTTGAAACAACATGATCCTTAAGGTCCTTTTAAACCCAAACCATTCTATAATGTTATTATTCATTCCATGATGCTTTTGAGACCCAGACACCAAGGAAAGTTTTCTTTGGTATGTTGCCATAATATTTTCTAGGAGACACCAAATGTATACACTCAGATTATATAAATGAAAAATTGGTGCACATTAGTAAGACTTTGTTAATTACTGTTGGTAAAGACATTGTAATCACAAGCCATGTGAAGTCAAACACTGTAATGATGAGAATCAGACCTACATCTCTTACATCTGCAAATCAGTCACTATGAATTATTTGAGCACTTGATTTCTTACATTTGAATATTTAAATGAGACTCGGGGCTAGAAAAAAATAGGGCAAGAAATCCTTAGCATGCTGAGCTTAATGAATATCAGGACCAATGATCTACAATGCCAAAGTTATTAAAAATGAGAAAGAACCTTGGACTCAACAACTGAAAAAAACCTCCTATCTCCATCTGCACAGGAATTGGTATGAAGTGCTATTTCAAAATTCACAAGTATTTTCTCTGAGTACATTGTGACATGGCTTCATTTGACTTTGTCATTGCCATAGAGAGTTTATTTCACACTAGGGTGACAGTTCCTTGAGTTCCAGGACATGAGCATGTTTATGTCTTTTAATGAAGTATGAGAATTCATGTCCCCTAACGTAACATCTCTTCAATCAAGCTCTTTTTATCAGAATTCTAGAGGTTTGAACCCTCCATACATGCTTTCCTCCACTAATTTCATCCTGATATACTTACTTTTACTTGTTCAGCAGAAACTATTATTGTTATTGTAGAAAAAATTAATTTACTAAATGAAACACTTTTTAGGACAAACAGAGAATGAAAAAACAATATAATAAAAGAGTAGTGGAATATTGCTGTACATTTTTAGTTGTTATCTATAAAGGCCTATAAAGAATTTGTTTGTGAAGTGCCATCTCCGTAGAGGACTACTCAGTAAACTAATTGCTATAACAATTACAAAGCTCTTATATGGAGTGACTGGCAGGGAATTATTTGTGAAATAGTTAAATCATTGTGACAGCATTTTACAACTTAAATGATGTCTTACATTAAAAGCAATTCCACCAAACAGTTACACGCTCCAATTTTAATTAAAAATTGAATTATCCTAAAACCAAGTACCCAATTCTTTACAACTCCCTAATGCTAAACTGGAGTAGAATAAGCATCAAAAAAAACCATGGTCATTTAAGAAAATCTAAACAGCTGAAAATTTTTGGTGAAGACAAAAAATATTTAAATAATGTCCCCTTAACGCAGAGACATGCAGTAAAACCTTGCAAGCTTCTCCTGAAAAGCAGCAGTAATGTGACTGGAGTTCATTTATGTCTTCCCTCTTTGTATAGGTGCCAAGCTACAGATTAAACTTTCTAACTCTTGCCTAAGGCCTTTGGCAGATGGTGTTATTCTAATTTAATTGTGGTGGTTTAGGAGCTTATAGACTTCAACCTATCCTTTCACTCTCTGTCTAGGGTTTCTGCTTTTTCAGTAGTAGCACAAGAAGTCTGAGTGTACTGGTCTTTCAGATACTGCAGTTCTTGACCTGACATAAAAACATAATGGCCATAATTTTCAGGAAATACACAAGGCAGGATATGCACCAGGCTGTGAACTGTGGCATCTGACAAGATGCACACTCTCAGTACTGTGGCAGTCTCCCTTTGGAAGCAGGGGCCGAAGCCTCTGGATCATTCTGCAGCCGCAACCGGCAGAGCTCACTGCTGGAGTCTCCAGCCTTGGGAGAGCTAAGACAGAAAGAGTCGCTGATAAACAAAGTTTGGAATGCTCTGATCAGTACAAGGGCAAAACAGGATTCAGATGAATAAAAAAACCAGTAAAGCAGGTCGGTGTAATGACTTCTTGGTTCTGCCTTGCCTGCAAGTCATATACTCTTCTCTGTTATCTCTCTAATGTGGCCTAACACAACACAGCGCTTGACTCAAAAATGCTGCTTCCTCTAAAAAACAAAAAACAGGGAAAAGGAGAAAGAAATGAGAACATTAATTGATAACAAAGGGCTTTTTATTTACAATGGTCCTTTCCAGGGAAGATGCTTTTTGGAGTTGGGTATCACATTACATACAGGCAGGAAAGATTCTTAGTTACCAAACTTTAGGTCTACATTTTATCCTAATCAATTTGTAAGACAAATCATTAAACTCATGTTTTCACTAGTTATTTCTTCAGATGACAACAGTGCCAGAAGGGAAATCACAAAATTACTAACATATGATGACAGCAAAGAATATAAACCTTTTGTTCATAAATTAATCCAATTTCATGCCTTCTCCCTTAAAACATCAGCATCAAGTTAACATGACACCATTACCTTAGTTTAGACTTATCTGCAGGCATCAAAACCTTCAGTGACAGAAGTATCATAAATTTTTGTGAGTGTGATTAGAGGGGAGGATGTTTTACATTTTTGAAAATTTGTACAGTACTTTAAATGACTGGTCTTTTGTTTTTAAACTGCCTTCTAAAAATATTTCTTTACCACTCACATGAAGAAGCCTGTAAGGGCCACATTCCCAAGATTTTCAGGCATATGTCCCAAATTTATGTTCCTCAGCCTGGAACAGCAATCTTCAAAATTCTCAAGCAGTAGCTGCATAATCCTGTTCTTATAAAAAATTTGTAGGAATCTCATAATTCCTGAGTACTGTATTTCCATGTGCTCAGAGACTGCTGCAGGGAATGCTTTGAAGTGTCTCTACTTTGATCCTTCTGAGAGACTGGGTGACAAGCATGTCAAATGACAACACAGCTTAAGTGTCTAACTTTGTCAGGGGGTTCTGTACTGCACATTTTCATTCATGGAACATCCCTTAGTCATGGGAAGCAGTGTGAGTCTACATACATCCCTGATCTTTCTATTGTCTTGGGAGATGCCATGGCTGGATTTGGAGGGGATGGAATACTTACAAACCTTCATAAAAGAAACTGAGCAAGGAGTTAAGGCAGTTAAGTTATGGATTTTACAGCAATGAATACTGTTTAGGAATCTATCTTGCCCAGCTTACGACAAGTGACTTAAGATTCCTCCTTGGTTTGTACTTCCATCTAATGAAAGAGATGTGAACTTCCTGAGAATTAAATGCTGTTCAGGTGGGCTCTGCTCTGAAACGCTCCTCTAATTTTTGGAACCATACTGTGTAAAATCCATAAATACATAAATCTTATGATCTTCTGAGGAAATAGCTTCCCCAATCAGAATTCTCCACAAGTTCTTTTAAAAGGAGCAGAGAAGAACCCATGAGATGTAAAACACCTGCTACTTCTCAGGAGTACAGACAGCAAGGAAAGTCATAGCAGGCAGCTCATATAGGAGTACTATTGCGCTCTATACTTAAGAAGCTACAAAGAACTCTATTTTATATTTTAAAAAGATTCTAAGTATGAAGCAGCATTATTATTTAATTGAATCTACTTCACGAGAAATGAAAAAAAACCTTCTCAGGATTGAAAATTGTCCTCCCTAAAGGTAAGTTGGAAGGAAGAGGATGCACGGAAGAAAGTAAAAAAAAAAAGCCAAGCTAGTAAATTTTTGATAATTTAGATATTGTTATTGAAAAGGATAAGAGAGAAAAGATAAGTTGTTGCACAAAACACCTAAGAGCTGACAACAAGACTTTATTCATGTACCATTTGTCTGTGGTCTTATTCAGAGATTGGGAGAATTTTGAATTACAGAGGTGTGCCAGAAAGAATTGTAAAGGAGGAATATAGCCTTGTTATGGAAGGCAAAACAAGGTGTCAAATTGAGCTGAAATGAAAGAAAAACTTGACTTCTGCAGGATGGCGAAAAATGAAGGGGTTGCTGATTTAATACAGTGGGATGGATTCAGGAGTAACTCACAATGAGTTACAAAACATCCTGAAAAAGTAGGGAACTGGAGACACAGAATTAGGGTAAAGTTAGGTGAGGATGAAAAGAGGTGATAGATCAGATACAGAAAGAATATCACTGTATGCAGAAAGAACTCAGAAACTGAGGAAGTTAAGCACATATTCTATAGCTCTATAGCTCTGTGTACTCAGATTGCCTCCTCAGATAAATAGTGGTGACCTGGGAATGACAGAAGTTCCTGCATGTGTTTCTAGGGCATGAAATTGGCAAATTTACTAATCTCCTAAGCAGGTGAAGCAAGAGCAGCATAAATACTTATATATAAATGTATCTACTATCAGGAAGTAGCAAAATTGCAATCTGAAATATTATTCAACTTTAAGTTTATTCCAAGTGATTGATAACACTCAGATCTTTGTATGCAAATGCCAACTCAGAAAACAGTTCAAGCAAAAATTAAAGCAAGTCCACAGTTATGAGCCATGTATTTTAAGTCTAGCATAAGGAAACCCAGGCATATTGGGTTTGTTTCAGCTGCTGAATGGAAAACAAAAAAAAAGGAGCTTCATGCAGAGCATAAACTTAGTCATGATGCCACTCTGTGAACACTTTGTAAGCCTCAGCTAATTAGTCCATTCAAAATCCCTGCTGGGAAAACAAGTAATATTCTTCTAGTTTTACAAATGAGGGATTGGAAGGAAAGTGACACTACTTTAAATGTCTTGCCCAAACACATGGAGATTCAGCATGGTGGAGTGTAATTAAAAGTGAAACAGTGAGTAATTCTCACTGCTGAGCTCAGACTATTCTTTTTTGCATTGCCTAAAAGCTTAGGAGTTCATTCAGGACAGCAGTGGAGAGGGGATCTGTAGATGGGAGGAAGGATCTTCCACTACAGCTATTAAAAATGTATGTGCAAAAAGGAAGCAAAACAAAGGGTAACTGAACCACTCACACTGACATGGATAAGCTATTATTATTACTTGCCTAGCATTGAAAATGTGCTTGACTGCACATTGTATCATCCAAATATATTGTGAGAACTGATTGTACAAAAAAATAAGTTATTTCTGATTATGCAATGCAATCATTTTGACAACATCTCACTAATGTCTATTTCTGTACCAATACAATGGAAACTGCAAGTTAGCATTAGTGACATTTGCTTCACAGCTGCATGAATAGAATTATTTATTTCAAGCAGCAACACTTATATTACCCCTTAGTGTAACTTTCATTTGCAGCATCATTTCCAGCAGCTCTCATTTTCGCAATGCTGTGGAAGTCACTACGTAGACTTAGGATACTTCAGAAGTAGTAAATCAGGCATTAAAGCTCTGCTGAATATTAGGGTTACTCTTTAAGCTGACTTGTTATTTCAATGAAAATCTCTGAGTGAGATTCACTGTGCCACCTGATACAATGTACTGATAATTATGAATAGGAAAACATGGTCTACACACCAGTTATTGAAATATATCACTAATAGCAAACAACAGATCTGAAAAATGATTTGTACTCAGGGGAGCTTCTCTTCCTTTCACTTCTCTTCCTTTCATGCTCCCTGTACTCATGAGGTGGAGCTGCTCCAGCTCAGACACAGACTCGGTGGAGAAGTGCAAAGACTACAGCCCTCCCTCTGCTCATACTGCCTAGTGTGGCATGAGATGCTCCTTAGTCTTGGTGCAGGAGGGGTTCCCATGGTGATACAGCACCCTCTCCTTCTTTCCACTTTGATTAAGTCTATATTTCTAAATCTCACCAACCTTGCTAGTTGAAATGATGCACATGACAACAGCAGATGCATAGTATTGTTGGTAAATCAAGCAGACTGAAATTTAACACTGTGAAAGATATTCAAACACCAACAGAAAGTTTTGTGTTGCTGCTAAACTGACCGGTGACTGTGAGTAACTGGCTTTGAAATTTTGACTGAAATTCATCAGTCCAATTTTCTGGTCCTATGTCAAAACTCACCCTAAAGTTACACAAATCTATTTTGTTTGGTCTTTGTAAAATGAGAGAAATAAAGTGTATGGAAGTAATTTCTGAATTGCCAGTGACAGATACTTTCCTCTGATTTCACAAATTTGCAGAAGATAGAAGAGACCTTACCGTAGCTGTCATAAGCCTCTTCACTTGTTCCGTGACCATAGTCATAATATTCAGGCACACTGTAACAGATTCAGATAGCCATGTCACTATTATCATAACAACTCAAAACAAAAACACAGCTCACAAAATAAAAGCCATTTTTACACTTTGACATGACAGCATAGTCCAGCTAGTTTCAGGCATAGGGAATATTTAAAGATATGAAAGAAAATGTATCAGTGACAATAAAAGCTATTGTACAGTACATAACATTTCTTATCTACTCAGCATAAAAACCAAATTTGATTCTAAATGTGTAAACCTAGAGACATGACAAAGACTGAGAGAAATTCTATCTGCAAAAATTAGGTCTGAAAAAAGACCTGATACCATGATACAGTGTATCATTCACTGCTGTTAAACCATCCTCATTTACCTGTAATTCTAAACATTTATGCGTTACCAAACTCAGCGTAGTATGACTGTATGGCGTGGAACCTGTAAACTACTTTACCAAAAACAATGACAGGCTTCCAGCTTTGATCCTGAAGACGAACGATGTTCCCACTGCCTGTAGAGAGAAATTTGATTCTCTACAGCCTTTTTCCTTACGTGGTTATTGGACACCAATGGAAAGTTTTATACAGTGATCAATAAAACACAAATTGAAATAAACGAGGGTCTAAGTGCAAAATCACACTTAACAGTCTCAAACTCATTTTTCCACTGTTTTCAAAAATTATGTATGGTCATATTAACATGTTATCAAAATATTTCAGATAATGGTTACATCCTGGCCATCAGCAATTCCCAGCTATTATGTGGAGTGGGCATCCAAAAAAATTCAGCCTCTGAGACACAAATGGAAAGGGAATTGTTCACATTTTTGCTTCACTGCTATTATTACTTATAGTTTGCATGGTGTTTTTGGTACCTGGTACCAAATTCAAGATCAGGCTACTTCTATTCTCAGGTAACATGTAAGCATACAAGAATCAGTCTCTGCCCAGAAAAGTCTGCGAACTCCATGAACTCCACTAGAATGTATTTCTTCAATCTGCAGTGAATAAAACAGAAAATATAACACTTTCTCTGTTGATAATTTTTAATTGTTGTTACTTCTGCTTCTTTTTCCCTGGACACTGTGTGAGATAGAGTCTTGCAAAATGAACAGAAGCAGGCAAGAAGCTCAATATTGCTATAATTTTAATATTATTGCTCAGGCCATTTTCCATATTGGATTATTGTTTTAAAAATATTAGTTTACACTTGAGAGAGAAGCTTAGTTGACAGTGGATTGCAAGTAGAAATATTTCAGAAGTGCAATAGAGCTAAACAAGCAATCTGTAACAATTATTTCCTTAACCTAATTTTAACTTTGCTCACAAACAGCCTGTAACCAGATTTTAAATTTCTTGAACTTAATGGCTATCCATAACTATTATTGGAATAATTTCTGAGAATGATTCATGTTCTCTATCACATTCAAGAACACTCACTTCACGTATCTGATAACTGACAGCTAACCTGCTTTGACTTGGGTCATGTCACCCCCTGAATGGCTGGGGATAGCTCTCAGTTTTTGGCTACAAATATCCATTGATCTGGTTTTGTTTTTTGGGTTTTTTTTAAACTGAAAATGTAACTATAATTGTGTGCATTAATTCAGTAGTTTAGTCAGAAGTCATTCATGTGAGTGAATTACAATGACACCAGATCTTAGAGAGGTGAAATTCATTTGTTAAAGCAGTTGCAGAAAACAGACATAAGAATAACATGAATGAAATTAAGTTAACACTTCAATGAAGACTTTTCCCAATGGCAACTGAGCTCTATAGGACACAATCACTGTCAAGACTTCCCGGATAATGGAAACCATCCAGCTATTTGAAAATTAATCATCTAAATATACAAACAATGCAAGAAACCAACATGAAGAATATATCTTTTATTGGTAGAACACAATATTCACTCTGTACTATTTTGCAATTATTTTAGTAGCCAATTAAATTAAATTACAGGATTATGTAAGGTGAAGTAAAGCACTGCAGCATCAGGGTTAAAACATTTATCCAGTCATAGCCACAAATCTTAGACATAAGAAATTACTTGTACTGTTCAGAACAGACACATGACATACCACCCAGCTCTGGCAGACAGCCATATGAAAAACTAATTTTAGAAGCTGCATTTTGACAAACTGCCTGCTTTCCTGGCTAGAGGAGGGTGTTGGACTAGTGAGTGGTGTTAAAAGAAAAGAAACACAAGAACTCCTATCTTCTGCCAGCAGATAAGATGCTAATACTTTTTCCTGATAGGTTTTTGCAAACCAAAGCAGCTGCCTCCAAAGGTTACCTCTAAAAGGAGGCCAATCCAAAGGCCACTAACTTATCAACAGCAATCCTGCTTTCAGTGATCACTGATGAGGGCCTTGAGCTATTAGCCATCAACATAACATCCAGCAGAACACAAGACTTGCAAGAGCAGGTAAAAGATTCATTGCTACATTGTTGGTATTGTATGCTTTTATTTGAGAAAGAAACATACAATCACAGAGATAATAGGGATGTGAGATAAAAATCCTGCAGTGAACATTCTGAACTGAAATACACTGTCAACAGAATACTAAGTTAATACACAAACAATCACAAAATAAGCAACAATCTGTATTACAACTATAAAAAGGAAGTAATTTGTTACACACTGTGTATTTGATGTCTGTGAGCATAATACTTAACACACTCCTGAAAATATGTAATTCATAGCACAATACATGATTGTCATCTTAGTCTTCCAACTTTATTTCCCTGAATATAACATCTTTTTTCATAGATTTGAGCCAAAATGGCATATCAAATTCCTTGCCAACTCATACTGAAAAGTGTTTTGAAGAATATGTAAGTGAATAAAACTTATTTCCTACTATGAAATACCAGACTTAAATTTTGTGGGCTAGACTGCTTATCCATTCATCTGCTTTATTTTAAATCTCTCTGAACAGTCACTATAATCTATTATATGCATTTAGTTGTAGACATTTTCCTCTGCTTTACAGCAAAGTAAACAATGGGCGATATTTATAAAAAATATGTGATAGATTATGGCTTTACAAACATCATGTTATTTTTTTAAAAATTACTGAACTACAGAGAGAGGTAGTTCCATTTGCATTCTAGCCAGCTGAGAAGGAAGCAATCAGCAAATGCATTCAGCATAAATAATACTTGTTTATATAATTTTATAGTTCTCAGACTGTTCCTGGAAAATACAGTGATCATGAGCTCTAGAAACCACTGATTCTCTTGGCAGCGCTAATTGGAAACAAAACACCATTATCTATCATTAGCATTCATTACTTTCAAGCAACATGAAGTGTAATTTACTTAAAGTACATGCACCCACCTGAAAGCAGGATGCAATGCATTTTATAAAGCAGACAGGATTAACACATTACTAACTTTTAAGCTTTTACTTCACTATACTTTAACACCATATTTCTGAAACATAGAGGTCTTGATATACTATGACTTACACTTTAGGAACCTTCTACAGGTAGCACTCATGGAAAAAATTATATACACAGGGGTATGTATCTTAGAAGTAGTTAATTTGGTTTGTATATGAGAAACTCTGATGTTATTTTTCTTTATAAGAAATATTTACAACACAGATATATGACCCTGTCCTAATTCCTATTCTGTGCCCAAGGAGATTACATATACTGGAAATCTTCATAATCTTTACCTATTTATGCTCTGTTTTTAACTTTTCATTTTGGTTAATACTTTTGAACATGTTCATTTTAAATTTGAAAATCAAAGTTTCCATGAACAGTGATGTGTTCTCTCTCTTCATGCTGATAAAGCTGGATCAGTTTCCAAAAAAAAACCCCAAACTCAAACCAGCACAAGATGCTTGTTTTTGAGAGATAAGGGTCCTTTAGTGCCTTCCAAACTGTGTTATCTAGGGATCCTATGATATGATGAAGGCTCAGGTACAGAGACTGTATCTTTTAACTTCTCATTAACTGGGACTTTTTGAAATTGGTATTAGTGCAAAAAAATGAATTCCAGTTTGACTGCGTCAACACCCATGGGAAGCTCAAAAGCCTGTAGAGAACAGCACTTTAAAGTGGTTTAGGCTGAGAACCACAAACAAAAGTGTTAAGATCGAAGCCAGAAAAGCCTGACTCTTGGGTCAACAAGCTACCCAAGGGAAGCGTGATGCTCACCACTCAGAGGTCACTGGGGTTAGGTACAGGAAAACATGACATTAATGAACAGACTGCATTAGCCTTTGATCAACCTCTTCCTGCACCTGCAGGAAGCTGCTGGCGAGAGACCCTGGGTTATCAATATTTCCATCTGGCTCCCTGGCTGCTCTTACAGCTGCAGTAATACAAGGCAGCAGAACATTGCAAGAACTGAAGAGCAGAAGTACTTCTTGTTCCCTTGTGCTCTTTGGTCGGGTGTGGGTTTTTTTGTTTTGTTCTTCCTTTCTCTCTTTTTGTTCTTCAGGTTTTTTTCTGGGGGGGAAGGATGCATCTAACCTTTTATTCTCAAGTGTGGTTGTAGACACACAATGGGCTCTCTAAGCCAAAGCAGAAAGGTACAAGAAAGAGTTTATCTTCTTTAAACATCACTAATGAGTGAATCGGTACAGAAGCATGTTCTGTAGTCTATCTTAAAAGACCCTAAGAAATGGAAAGTCTTTCAGTAAGACTGGTTAATTTAGATTTAGCAGATCATATTTCCCTGTAAAAACATTTTTTCTCCCCTAATGGTACTTTTTAACTGATAGAGTATATGTTAGTATAAGAGTATTTTATTGGGAAATGTTTGGGAAGAAGCTGGCCAATTTAGAGGCTTTTGATAAATCACTGGAACTACAGCACTGCCATTAGATAATAATTAGGCTTCTTTTGTGAAATACATTAATTGATTCAAACTAGAAATTCAGCCACTGAAGTTCCACAGTTCAGACTCATAATGAAATAGGTTAAAACCTTGTTCACTAGCCTTTGAAGAAGTAAAAATAATTTGAGATACTTCCACCTTTGCGTTGTAGAGATCAACAATGTGAGACTGAACCAGTATTGTGGAAATCTCTGAGGAGGGATTCCCAGCCTTTGACAGTTTGCAATCAGCATCTATACATGGGTACAGATAAATGAACCTTTATCACTCCTTAGAGATATATCCCAGTCATGGTTATCTTTAGACAAGATTCTTGAGTCAAGCTAATGTCCAGGATAGCTCACAAGGACCACTAGAAGTAGGATTTAATATTTTAGAAGTGGGATTCAATATTTTAGACAAGTCTCTTTTTCACATCCTCAAACGGATCCTGTGTACTCTTGGTCTAAAATTATCTCCTTCTTTCCCTCTATAATTTCTGTTCAGTAATCTTTGGCATTTCCAACTTCCAACACCAGTAACTGGTACAATCAAATATTCAGTTCCTGTGCTGACAAGATGCAGTCTAATGTTACTGCAGTTGTTTTATGTAAGACTGTGTTTGTAAAGCTTCTCCCTCCTACATGAGGGAGGGAGCCAGCAGGTTTTAACACACAGTTGGCCGTGAAAGAAAAGCTGTTTACACAAAGCAGTGTACCTCTGCCTGGAAGAGAGGTGAGCAAGATCTGCACTCACATGAATTACAACATATGAAATTTTTACAAAATAATATCTCATAGTGGAAATGTGTAAATAAAGAAATAATCATTCTAGGAATCTGAAACTTACTGGAACATTTTTACTTAATAGAGCATTGTATCTATAGGGAAGATGACAAATCTTTTGAATATAGGAACTTACAAGATTCAGTCTTAAATCACAAATACATTCCTTTACTCAATACTTCTTTAGAATGAATGGAATAATATGGTGAGCATTTTAGTGGATGAAGTCTCCCTTTTTCTGAAAGCTCAATTTTGATTGTATCTCATATTTTTAACAGAGGATAATATTGCCATTACAATGCTCCTTTTAGATTTAGTACCTTACAACATGCCTGAAGTTAAACTAGATTCAACTGTGTCCAGCATTTTTGTATTTTTGATTTTGTGCTACTGAAAATATGAATTTAAAACTATTATAAACAATGAAGGCAGTAAAGTTATACAAGCATAGGATTGGATAGCCAACATAATTGCAAGATGACTTCAGTTTCTGAACTTTTTGCAACATATGAAATACAAACCAATCTGCCATTTAATTTCACATGGCAGTTTCTATTTATCTATTCTACATTCCACTGCCATTTTCTGTAGATACAGAATTATGACTAACTGTTTCAGCATATAAATCCAAATGTCTACAGACAGAGTATTTGCAAAGGGAATGATGCAGCCTTTTAGGAATCCGAGACAGTTTTAAAGGAAAAACTTTTCTCTAGTTCAGAGTAGTGAAATTTGACTCAACTTTGCTCATCAAATCAAATAAATGAGAAGTGGCATTTGAAAACAGTTTCTGATGATGAATGCCATAAGTAGATTGCTGTGAAGATACATAAAATGTCATATTCTAGGCTTCCTGCCTTGATTGATTTCAACAGATTGGAAATAAAATACAGGGAAATCTTTATTTACGGACAGGCAGATATAAGCACGTAGCCAAAATCAAATATGACAAAATATAAATACAATGCACAGTGCTTAAAACGTGATAGAGTGAGTAGTAGAGAAAATAATAATGAATATCTAAGTTTGAAAAGAATCAGTGTAACTATTCTACCTATTGCAGTCTCTACTATATTTGTCTATGTATTTTACTACATAGCAATATTTTGATAGTGGGACAGAAGTGTGTAAAACTCTGCTTATATCACTAAAACATTTAACTATGTGATAATCTACTAATTCAATTAATGATTATTCCCAGTCTTGTCTAACCATTGTTTTTAAATTAAGGACAAAATTCTTTCATTTAACTATGGATAGTTCACAACTAATCTGCTGGAATTTCTCACAAAGCAGTAGCTGAAAACAGTGGGACTTCTGAATAGAGTTCACCAAGGAACACGTACACCTAGCTGAACCTTATACTGCTCTCTTTACAGGTGTACTAGTTTGTTACTTTACTTGCACCACTGCTTTGAGAAACTCATCTTCAGAAACAGATGTACATACAGCACCTTGATATCTGGAGGTCAAGCAAGGATAACCTGGATGAAGTGGAGCTCATGCAAATATACCCTGCTGATGCAAATAATTCTTTCAGATACAACTGGATAAAACACACTTCCTAAGTCAATTTGCAGCATGGCTGTGCACTGATGTGATTGTACTGTAAGCCACATAAGTGACATGGACTGAACTGTGGTCCATGTTGTACTCCTGCATATCAGATCAGAAATAAGTGATTCCTAAAGCTCGTCTACTAGCAGCCCACACTGCAGAAAAAAGAAGATATAAACACAAGCTTTACAGTAGATAACATGAACTTTGTAATAGAAACAATAACCAGGGAAAACAGTTTCTTTTCAAAGTCAATAAATTGTCATATATTCAACTTCAGTGGCTGCATATGGTCTTGAAATTTTCTGTGAGTATGAGTAATTAGAAGAATGTAGCACCTATCAGAGGCTGAATGGATAGGTATTGCTACAAACAGTTACTGGGATAAAAGCACATTGATATGGTCACAGTATCTATTTTCCATAGCAGCACAGTGGACACAGGCAGCATTTTTGTCCTTTTACTTCTGTTCCTAGTACTGACAAACAGATGCCCAACTGGACTTTGCACATAACAGTGCAGCTTTTGGTATTAGAGCACCTTTTGAATTAAACACAATTCCGTGTGGTGAAAGGTACCAGTCAACTTGAATTTCTCTGTTACTGCACCTTTTTTTCCTTCTTCAGTCCTCTAAGAGAAGTCCATTTAAGCAATTATCTAACACAATGTTCGTCAGTCTTCCAATCCTGAAGAACTACTTAGAATTTATTCCAGATATATTAGTGTCCTTTGTCTTTATGTTAAAGCTTAGATTCTGTAGTATCATTAACATCTTAGAGGGGAAATTTGGAGATAACATGGCCTATAATATGCAATTCCAATCAGAAACAGAAGTTTGTTTATTTCTTTAGCAGATGCAGGAAGGGTTTGAAGTGTGAGTTTGGCAGATCAAAAAGAAATTCTTTGGCCAAAATGATCGGCATACCAGCATGAAATGTCTGCCCAGAGGACTGCTGCCAAAGCATTACATAACTTATTTGCCAGATTAACAGTAAATATTTTGCCAAGAATTGCTTAGAGGTCCTAAAATTGGGTCACTGTTATTATTAGTGAGGCTGGGTGCAGACAGACATGAGAAATGCTTTTTACCTATGTCATCTTGCAGTCACAGCAAGGATGACAACAGCCATCACAAGGCCTGTACTGCTGTGGGATGGAATCTGTAACAGCAACGTTGTGCACTATTTTCATCTGTCTTTTATCACTGAATTATTTATTCTTCTTGTCAGTAAGTTATGGGTTTCCTGATATTTACAAGTCTATTTACAGCCTAAGCTGGGAGTCATCAGCCCTCCTTTCTTTAGACAGCACACAGTGGCAACTCATATAGCTGCTGAACTATGTTTTTAACAAAAGCCATACAGAAAAAAAGGCAGAATAAAAAGCCAGGCAACCAGACCTGAAAGCCATTGCCAATATATCATCTACCTGTTCACAAAAACCGGAGTGGATCAATGGATGACTGCTCATGCCAGGCATTGTGGAACAGGGGAAATAATATGAAACTCAAATTTTAAGCTTCATCAGATAATCCTTGGTTTCCTTTGCTCCTCCCTGTTAGACACCACTGTTTACACTACATACGGCTGGACAAGTTGGGCACAAGTGAATTAAAGAGAATATACCCTTCCCGGTTCATCCCATGACTGGACAGTCAGTCCCAGGCTTCCTTGGTGTCTCTTTGGCTGTGAGACATGGTATCTCTGAAATGAAACTGTTGGGGCTGGCAGAGACACAAAGGCCAGTGGAGATGACTGCAGATGTGGCAGCAGAGCTGAAGATGGCTCTGTTGGCCACCACGATTCATCAGCAAATGATCCATTTCCATCAAATTACTCTGTTGGTCTTGGCTGAGGAGTCTGGCCACACTTTGCACGTGGGACAGTCTGATCCCTGACAACCTCTGAATAACCAAAGAGGCTGATCTTCTGCATCTCCTCACAAAACTTCCAATCCTTTTCTTCTGGAGATCTAGTGATCTCAGTCCATGAATCCTGGACAGTGGTGATAGATCAACAGACTTAAAAGTTCCTGGTAAGAAAATCAAAAAGTGCATTACATTTTGAAAGCTAATAGGATTCTCTTATATTTTCTGTGTTACAACTGAGTTGGAAATTAGCACTTCTACCATTTTGTATATTGTGTCTATATTTTTTTAAATAAAGTTGCCAGACTAGAGGTTTGGGAGGTACATCTAGCTGGCAGAAAGGTTTTGAGTGTCCTCTGCCTTACTTTCAAGTATGCAGAGAATAGTGTATGAACTTAACAGCTACTGAATATCTCTTGGACGTCAGATATTCTTATTAATGCAAGCCATCTTCACATTATATGGAAGGGAGGGGAAGAGAGAGGAAAAAAAGGTCGTTGAGAAATTCAAATTACAGCGCATTATTGTCCATGGGAAATATGGCAGATATGGTGCCTTCTCCTGCCCAGTGATATGGTTGTTCCCTTGTTCTTTTTGGTATTTGACAAAGCATTCATTGTAATTACCTTAAAAACTGTATTTTGACATTTGTATGAAAAAAATTTCTAAAATTAGTAGGGATTCTAAATATCCTCAGAAAATGTGTAGTTTTTCATGGACTCAGTTGGGAAGGACAGACAGTTCGTTTAAATCTGTCCTGGGGTTCCATCTTGTGTTCTGGGTCGTCGTTATGGGACAGGAATATAAGGAGGTGAAAAAGAGGCTTTGCAAATACATCTTCTGCTATTTAAAGCAAGACATGCAATACAGACTGTCATGACCCATAATTCCCTTATTTCTAAAATAAGCCTCCCCATCTTAATAAGGTACAACTGGCACTTACCATAGTTAGAGTCCTGCTTTTCTCTTTCTTCAAGTTGCTTCTTTGCTCCATTTTAAATTGTGCTGGAGACGCCTCTTAGCTTGTTCAGACAGGCAGACTTACTGTGGGTTTCATTCCAGCCTGATTCTGAGGCTCTGTCATGAGCTCTTCCACAGGTGACCCCATCCCCCTAGTTTCAGCCTAAAAATCAGACTGCTGTCATGAAGGACAGACAGAGCTTTCTGTGTGGGGAAGTTCATTAGAGAAGTCCATTAGAGAAGGACCTATACCAAGTGTATTGTTGGACCTGCAACACCATCCCTGACTTTTAGCACGAATTTTTAGATAATTATGCACTGAAGTACAGCATCTGAATAGTCTTGGGGATTGGTAATTGTGGTGCTCCTTCTACTAAACCATAATCCTCTGTTGCAGCACCGTGCATGTCAATACTGTGCTCGTTTTCTCTGCTGTTGGCAGAGCTCAGTTTGCAAAATTCTAAGTCAGACCTCTTGGACAGCAAAGGACTAAGGCTCCCTAAACTAAATATATATGGGCAGAAAGACTCTGTCAAATGGGAAGTAGACCCAAGGTATGGAAGACAAAGGCAGTGATAACAGGGGTGGTGGTGGCAGGCTGCCCAAACTCTATCTTCACTCTATGCATGGGATGAGCAGGGGAATGAGGGGAACTTACTATGAGCTCTGCTCTAAAGCACACCAAAGCCAGCCTGAGCTCAAACCATCCACCCTGTCCGTTCATGACCCTCCACCCCAACATGTTCTTTTTGAAGCAATGAAGAGAATAAAGCTTGGCCAACATGCACAGCAAGGCAGACAGTCAGACAAAAGTATGCATCACTCTAAGAATTTCCATATTGAGTCCCTAATAAGCCATAAAAAGCAATGGGAAACTCTGCCCTTAACATGAACAAAAATCTTGGTACTCTGCATTAAGCCACTAACTAAAATTGCTTCTCATCTCATGCTTTAGAATTTCAGTCATTCCCTGCAGAGGGAAGCAATGGTAATTTCCTGGCGGAGCACAGACATTTTTCTCAAGTTTTTGTTATTTTTTTTTCCCTTAAATGACACATGACATGAGTCAGTACTTTGGAGCAGTATTACTTATCTATTTTAGGTGTGCACATGGTATGTCTCATATGACTAGACTATACTAATAAGCAAGATCTGAGACTTGGGGAAAACATTTTGCATCTAACCAAATATTTTGGGCACAGTATTTCACTGTATTGTTCGATTTTTATTTTTTGCTCGGTAAGCAGGCATTTCTATGAAGCTGAATGGCCAACAGTGTGCAGAAATACAAGTTGCGTATTTAATGGTCCATTTGTTTTTAAATCTTTGAAACAAGAAGCATGTAGCTCTGAAAGTGCTCTCTTTGAAATCAATGGGCTACTTGAGGCATTAAGCGCCACTCAACGTGGGTAAGTATGACACATGTCTTGTCATATATTTCAAAAAGAAATATTTTAGTTGCAGATTTTAAACAGATTAGGTATCCTGGAGGTAGCTCCAATTAGTAGAAAACATATCTGATGACTAAACTTAATAGCTGTTTAATTAACTAAATTATGTGACTATAAATTTTCTCTCTTGTACCGAATTATCACTACTAGTTCTAGCTGCATTATAATACACTCCTCATAAAGTTGATATATTTGTCATTTAGTTGCCTGGGACCTCAACTTGCAAAGAAATTACAGGTTAATTCAGATGTTATAAAGCAATGTCATATCAAGGTATTTCCAACTAATTATTGTTTTTACATCAGAAGCAATCTCTCCTGTGTTAATTCACTTTTGCAGCAAAAAAGGAACTGAATTGTTTTAAAAAAAGTTGAAGTACATTTGACAACAAGGATACCTACCTACACAATGACATGACGGGTGTAGCTAGTAATGTATAATTACTTGAAAGTGTTAAAGTATACTTGATGGGGTTCACATTTAGGTGTGACAAATCCTTTTAAATATACTCCGCTGGATATAAAAATACTTATAAAGTATCTTTTATCCTCTGAAGTATCACTCACTACAGCAGTTCTGCAGCTGAATGTAATTCTGACAGGCATTTACATCAGCAAAGCATTCAGTGAAAAAGATGGCTAAACAAAAAAGCAAGTTTAAGGTCCTCTGGCCTTGGGAGTGTAGAAGTCTGTATGTATACATCACTTTCTTGCTTAGTGAGAAACACACTAACTTAGTTAAAATTTGTGTCTTTTCTTGTTAAAATTTCATTTGCCTTTCCACAACCTTACAAGTACTTTCAGCAATGCATAAGACCACTTTCTGAATAACTGGTTGAAAGACGCTGTTATCCTTTAGCTTAAATGTGAAAAAGATGCCATTCCGTATTTAATAAACATGCACTGACTGTCCAAGTAATGCATGAATGTGTGAGATGAATGTATATAAAAATTAGGTAATTTTTGTTGCCTCATTCACACAATTCAATATAAGATGTGAATGTAGCCTCTTCCTATTATTCCACATCACAAGGACAAAAATAAGTTTCCAAACTTATAAATTATGAGAGTTACTTAGAAAATAACTGGTTGAAAACAGATAGCTTCAGCCTTACTTCTGGCATGTAAATCCCTTCTACAGTTTACCTTGATGGTGGATGCCAACCAGAAACAGGTTACCATCACAAATATTTTTAAAATTTCCTTTTGGTTGTTCTCAAAACATTGTAAAAGCTGTAAGTATGAGATACCCTTCACAACTTACCATCAGTAAAGGATAAAAAAGGGGACAAATAACTTCAGAATAACATCAAATAAGAAAATTATGTAATCGCTTGCTAAAAAAAATACACTTAATTCGCACCAATTTTAAAAGCATAGCTGCTTATATGTTTACTTCATCTGAATCTCTGTATATAAATTCAGACTGTCATTATTACTTTTTACTTCTAAAGTACTCAGAGATTTTGTAAAATTTTATTTGGAAAATAAACCAGGAAATTTACATTAAAAACTAAGATAAAAAAGTGTACTTTGGAGAAATAATGTAAAAGCACAAATGCTTACCTTTGTGTTTGGGTGGCATAACTGTTATCATATGCCTCATAGCTTGGATCATCATATTCACCCCCATATCCATCATCGTATCCCTAAGGGGAAAACAGAACACCACAGCTTAGAAGAGTGATAAATCAAAGCATATTATCAAGCTGTAAAAATAAATTGCATCAACATGTGCATGTCATGTTTGCCCACGATAATGTGAAACACGCAGCTGACTGAAGAGAATTGTGAATCATGAAGAGCAACCTGTACATTGCAAGAATAAAGAAATCAGTCACTCATTTAAGAACTCAGCTTATTCACTGATAAACTGTGGTGCATTGTCCAAACCACAGTGCTTCAGTGGGATCTGTGTGGAATACTGATGAATGAATAATAAAACCAACAATTTCCGAGCAGTTTGTTACATAAATGGTTCTATAAATACCTACAGGTGAAATGAACAAATGGCAGGTCAAAAACACTGACTGTTCTACACTATTAAGAATGGCCTTGTGATAAAATCTTAATACTTTTCTGTGACAAACTAAACAACACTTTAGTACAGGCTCCTCCCATCTAACTTAAGGCTCTCACTGAAGATCTCAGACAGATGCTCAGTTCGCCTAAGACAGAGAGACACAAGTGACTTCAGAAGGTGGTTCAGCTCATCTAATGCCTGAATTTTCCACTGAGAGAGTCATGGGCAATTGTGATTCATTGCAGCTGCCTCTGAACCAAAGAATGCTCAGGAACCACACAATAAATAAATAAAGATATAATCCAAGGGATGACTTTTGATACGCTCTTTTCATGTGACAGAACAGCAGAGTAAGAAATACTGTATGAAAACTGATTTTTTTTATTTCTCTGTGATTTTGGGAGCCAGTATTTGTAGTTAAATTGCAATTAAACGTTTCAGTGTCTAAAGAAAACCTTGCTGCTAAGGGAAATGCTAAAGGAAATAGTGGACTTAAAAAACCTTAAGTAGATATTAATTACAGCAAAAGGCAATTTTTCCTCTCACAAGCTATGCAAAATTTAGTCAGGCTGGGGGAGAAGGGACAGCATGAGGCAGCTCCAAAATAACAGCAGTCCAATAAACAATCACTCTAGTACACTATCATAACCACCCAAAGTACAGTCAGTTTGCTACTTCATTATTTCTGCTAATTAAACTCCCCAGTGGTATTAAATAAGACTGCACTAGCATTCCTAAATTCAAGAAAACATTCTATGGAGGAGGCATTCAGTTGTTTCCTTAGGTCAAAGAGATTAAATTTGACTGTTCCTCAGGGCTACCCAGCAGTGAGGGTAAGAGTGGATTCCAGGTGGGGGGTTTCATCCCTGTGGTGCCCTAAGTCCTGAAGGAAGGACAGGACTCTGCACGGTGATTTCACTGTGTCAGCTGTAGTAAGGTAAAGCCTTTTAGGGCAGAAGGGAGTGTCCATTTTCAAACTGGAAATGGCCTCGCCCAGAATCTGAAGTGTACACAAAACCCATCATCTTCCATTTTGGGTGGTAGTGCACAGTTTTGACTAGTCTGCATTAGTATGAACTCATAGCAAAAAGTAAAACTAAAAACATATCCCTGCAGGTGACAGTGATATATTTAACATTATATAGCTAAATACACAATCTTGCTTTGGGGGACAGGATAGAGAAACAATGCACCCCAGGAGACAGATGTTAGTCACATTGATTAGTATGCTATTGGGTGGGATCCTGCTACTGCGAAGATGAGGGTGATGGGAGCTTCTATATAAAGTCAAATAGCTAGAGGACAGACATTTCAGCCTGCTTACCCAACCATTTGAGAGAACAGGAAAGGCAACAATTACAAATTAGCTCTCTGTTTCTTGATGCCTGAGGTAGATCAACGTTCAGCATCAGCAGGGCAGAGAACACTTGTTAATATTTGACACTTCTGTGGGTTCACGTTACAGACTTTAACAGTCTCCCTCAAAGCTCAGAGCAGGTCAATACAGTGCAAATGGTTCAAGTGGAATGGTTGGAAAACAAAGTAAAAAAGCACAATGTACCTTTAATGAACAGAAAGTATTTTCTGGATAATATTATTTTATTTGTGCCAATCTATATGAAAATTATCTTCTAATTTTTTGAAAGTTTAATACAATGTACCCAGACACCCACCACACCTTTAGGGATCAAGAACTGAGACTCAAAATAGCTCCTTAGCTCCTTTCACATCCTTGAAGTGTATTAAACTCACTGAGAAGTTTTTTCCTCGTTAACCTTCAGATCCTCAGAACCCACAACTTTAATGTTTGAAAATATTTCTTGGTCAGGCACTTTGAGAGATGAAGCACCCAGCTCCCACCTAGACCCAGCTGAGATGAGAGTGAATCTGAGGGTGTTCAAATTTACATATTCTGCTCTATGTGTGATGAGGATGATGCTCCAAAAGCAGCTTTGTATAAATCCAGAGACCAGAACCCAGGATGCTCTCCCCAAATGCAGTGTAATTTTATACTCAGCACTAGAGTCAGCATTCATGCACTTTTTAGGTCTGTTAGAGCTCCTATAAAAACCAACCAACCAACCAAACCTTTTCCTGTATAGAAGTCTTTTTGTCTCATAATAAAATAACCGTCACCCTCATTCAGAAGAAAAGAAAAAGCCTCCTACAATGAACTGAGAAACATGCAATGGGCAACTATTCGAAATATTTAAACTGATAGCCATTTCTAGGCTAGGTTTTTATGCCAGGCTACCTTTATCTCAGGAATTTCTTAATAAAATAACTTTCCAAAACACAAAAAAACCTCAACAGAACCTCTTTACTTTGTGTCAAGGGAAAGGACAGTGAGTCTTCCAGTGACTAGGATTTGCTCTCACCCTATAATGATACATCCTGGATGTGAGATAAAAGAACAGAAATACACATTTGAAGCTGTAGTTACACTAAGAATGTTTATTAACAATTATAGATGATTTTAAGGAGTTTTGATATTGTTTAGAGTTGAAAAATAGTAACAAAAAAAAAGCTGATAAGCTTATTTAAAATATTTACAATAGAGCTCAATTAAAAAAAAAAAAAACTGATTTGAAAATAAGCTTTTCTAAGTATTTATCTCCCTACAAAAGATTGGAAAAACTCTTAGGAGAATCTCAGAACAGCATCTGAAATTAGCATTTGCAAGGCTTTCTTCAGGAGGAAATACTCCCTACTCTACTGCTGATAACGAAAATTACAGTCAGTGGAAAAAGGGGTGTAGAAGCAAAAAGAGACATAATTGAAGAATGGCTTATATTCTACTACCTGAGAAATTTGATTCAGCACTCAAGAGACTATTGAGAAGAACTTATTTTATTTATTTAGATTTACTCAAATCCTTTTCTATTTTCAGATGCTGAAAAAGATATTAGAAATACCAATAAAATTTTAAGTATCATTAGTTACAAGGGTATCATAATAGAACACAATCTGATGTCTTTAAACATGAATTTTCTTCTTAGTGTTAGACCCTGTTTCAAACTGTAACAGCCTGTACTCAAATGCAGCAAGTTTAAATCACCTCTCCTCTGAAGAGGCTGAGAAAATAGAATTTTCACATTTTTCATGGTCTGAAAAATGGTAGGTTTCAACTCTGTGAAACCAAGAAAGAAAATAAATCTAATACTTCTAACGAAAACTGTCCTGCTCACAATATTTTATGTATAAATGTCCTCATAATACATGAGAAAATACATTGTAAGAGAGTTGAAACTCATTTGTTTTGTATAGAAAATAGCCCAACTCTTTCTAAAGCAGCAAAATGCAAAATGGCTAAACTTTAAAAAAGAAAAAACCAAAACATAAACAGTAAGTCAAAATTAAGTGATTTATGCAACTCAGTATTTTAGTTGGCAAACATGTGAACATGAAAAATACCTGCAGTCAGAGAACCGGAACAGCCCTTCTCATTAGCTGCATCCAGCAGTACACAAAACTTAGTCCTGTGCCTCAGAGAAGGTGAAGGTATAAATATCCACCTCTAGTTGTAACTCTTACATGAAAGTGGTTAAGGGACCTTGGCACAGTAGTGTTAGGTTGGAAACAGGGGTATTCTATTCTTATCTGCTACAGGTGTGGCAGTTATCTTCTGTTAGTTAGGCAATTTGCTTTATCTCTTCCATAACCTATCCTCCCTTTGGGGAGAAATCTGCTGTTAATGGGTCATTGAGTGTCACTGCACAACAGATAAAACCACATCGTCCCACTGCAAGAGGCTCTGCCCAGGGGGAGGAGCCAAGCATTCCTACCTCAATATAATCAGAGTTGGAACACCACAAGCAACCTTTTCCACTGGATTCCCAGAGGAAGACCAGGCCTATCTACACTATCACTGGATCTTCAGAGGAAGACCACACCCTTCTACAGGATCACTGCTTCAAGAGAACCACACCTGTTACTCCAGGAGGACTGCAGCCACCATTTCCATCAGACTGCTACCAACACCCTGACCCACAGGGTGTCAGGTCGTATTCTGACTCTGTCAATGTTATTTTGTACTACTGCATTGTTCATTTTATTTTTTTTAAATTTTCTTCCCTCGTAAATAAAGAACTGTTATTCTTGCTCCCACATCTTTGCTTGAGAGCCCCTTAATTTCAAAATTCAGAGGGAGGGCATTTACATTTTCCATTTCAGGGGAGGCTCCTGCCTTCCTTAGCAGACACCTGTCTTTTCAAACCGAGACAACAGCTTTCAGTATTTTCTTTGCCTTGCTTCTATATTGCTGTCTCACTCTCTTTTCTGCTGTGACTGGGTTACATCCATGCTTTCTCACACATCGACATCACCCTAGCTTAGATAGCTAAAAGCCAGTAGTCTACCACTAAGCTAGCAGCAGATAAGACTCACTCATAAGACTCACAGCGTAGAGATAAAATATTTTTAGAGGATAATTCATACTATTGACACGTATTTGAAAACAAGTTGACTTACTCTTCAAATGAGAACTTTTTTTCCAATTACTATAAAGGGAGCCCAGGATGGATGTGTTAGATTTAGATAACTGACCTTAAGGTAAGCAAGCTAGTTCACAATTTGAAGGAAGTTATTGCTCATATTGAGAGCAGTCCTAAGGGAAAGAATTTGGAGGCATTGGTTGATGAGAAGCTCAACATGAGCCAGCAATGTGTGCTTGGAGTCAAAAAGCCACACATGTCCTGGGCAGCATCAAAAGCAGTGGGACCAGCAGCGTGATGGAGGAGATTCTGCCACACCCTTCCATCCTTGTAATACCTCATTGGGAGTACTGCATCCAGTTCTGGGGTTTCCAGCATAAGAAGGACATGGACCTGTTGGAGTGAGTCCAGAGAGGGGCCACCAAGATGATCAGAGGGCTGGAGCCCTTCTGCTACGAAGACAGGCTGAAGGAGATGAGGTTTTACATCCTGAAGAAGGGTTTGGAAAGACTTTAGAGAACCTTCCAGTACCTTAAAGGGGCCCCCAGAAAAGCTGGAGAGGGACTATTTACAAGAACATGGGAGAGGGAGAACGGCATATTAAGAAGTCAGCAAGGCTCGAGTTGCCCAGAGAAGTTGTGGATGCCCCATCCCTGGAAATGTTCAAGGTCTGGTTGGATGGGGTTTTGAGCAACCTGATCCAGCGTGAGGAATCCGTGCTGGTGGCAGGGAGTTTGGAACTATATGAAGGACATGGATGTTTAAGGTTCCTTCCAACCCAAATCATTCTGTGATTCCATGGTTCTAAGGTGTGGGGGTAGCTCTAAGTAGATGCAGAGGAACACATCTCAGTGTATTAATTTTGCATAATTTAGAAAAATACCAATTTTATTCTACCAACTACAAAGAAGTAAAAATAGTAATTACTTTATATTTGGATTGTTCAGTGTTGAAAACCTTTAGTTAGAGCAGATGAATCTCATTGAAGTACCTAGGAAGTTAGTCTGTTGCTGAGCAAGGATTCCCAAAATTTTAATTCATATTTAGAAACTGAAATTCTGACTAAATTATTCCATAGGAACATATGTCTGTTTTTATAGCTGGCCATGGATTCTTCAGCTATATCAACAGTGTCAGAAAAACAAAAAACTAAATTTTCAGGTTTTTGAAGATGCTATATGTATTTATATCCCCTGCACTGGAACATTTAACAAGTATTTTGATGATGAACTAAAAAATAAGTACAATGACACTATATCCATCAAAATTATAATTAATACTAATAATAATAATAAAAAGCTGAAATTAAAATGGGAATACCCATAAAATGGGAATCAATTGAAAAATCAGAGCTCTGTGTTAGGGACTCCATAAATGCAATGTATGAACTGGAGTCTACAGTGCTGAGAAAACCCAGAGCAGAAACACACGATCTCTTAACAAGATCACTCTTCTTCACACCAGCAATGGGAAACACCTTCATAAAGGAATGGTAAAACATAAAGAGAAGAAAAATTTACATATGCTCATAGAAATATGATTAAAGTTTCAGTATAGTTACATTCATAGAGATTTTACAAATTCAAAGCAGAGAACATTCATATCCTCATATTTCAATGGTTTAAATCAATCTCAGACAGAACAATTAATGCAGCAAGAATGAGTGAAACTGAACAAGTTTACTACCAAGATAAAGACAGGACAGAGGACATAAAAGACAACAGATATGCAGTGCCAAAACAGGCGTAGTAAAACAGAATCTCAAATACTTCCAAAAAATTGCTGTGTATTCTCCTAAATGTGGGCTTAATTTATTTTCTTTCCTATTATTTGGTATTTTTTTTTCAACTGCATGCAAAATGAATGAGTAACACTTAAAATACATTTTCGTGTACTGAAAATCAGAACAGAATGAAAATGTAAACAGAAATCTAAGAGAAAAGAGATTTTTCTTACTCCTTTCATATTCGCAAGACTAGAGTACAGCACAATTTGCTGCTGCAATTATTATACTCCAGCATTCATCTGATTAACACCCTTCTTCAAATCCTTCTGTTTGCTTTCTTTATGCCCATGAAGCCAGATTAAAACTGCTAATCCACGTGTCAAAGCTCTGTGCAATCAACTGCTGCTTGCTTCCATTTAACTTCTTGCACTTCCCCTAACTTTGCTCTGAAACCCATTCCTCTCCCATTTACTTGTGATGGTTTTCATATTGCCTCTCCCTATGGAGTGCCATCCTAACCACTGTGACAATACTTTACTCAGTTCCCACTTCACAGAAAGGTCTTGCAGAAATATCTCCCTTCCAATAGCAATAAAATTACCTATTTTAGTAATAAGCAGCAAGTGGAGATGAAAAATAATCCAACACTATCTTCTTTGTCTATCTGCCATAAGATCCATTTTTGCATTTGTCTGACTCTGAGATTCCTGAAAAAAGGGTTTTTTAATTGTTGTTTTTACTGATGATGTGTACTGCTTTACATAGTACTTGTATTACAAGTACTTGTAATATAATTACAATAAAAGTACTTGTAATATAATTACTTGTATTATAATGTATTACAGTAGCAAGTTGCACTGCTGACATTCTATCACATAAATGTCATTTAAATTAAAGATTTCTTTTCCCTGTGAACTGAAATGAATGGAGTAAAAAGCAACCTTCAGCTGCCAAGGGAGGATGGGCTGCAATACACCCATTACTGGTTTTAATATCTTTATCCTATCTAATATCCCTCTTTACAAAGTTTCCAGCAAAGTAGATGGTGAACCTCTCTTGCATTGCGATGCTTCCACAGCTGGAGAGAGAGAGAAACAGATGGAGCTGGCTCTGTCCATGAAGCAGTAAGATTTAGTGAGTCAGAGACAAAGAAATAATTACAAGTTTCTGCTAAAAAGTGACAACTCTTCTGCCCCAGTTTAGTAACTTAGTGATGGTTTAAAGCATTTCACTATGCTTTAATTTGCTAGACGCAATGTCATATATGTTAAATAAACTCTATAATAATCTAGGAAATTATATTTCCAGGCCTTGAATGGCTGGGAATTCCAAGAAATTTTACTTTTTATTTTCCAGCCCTTGAAAACTGGACCGTCCATGTCAGAGCTTTTAAATGCTCAAGTAAATGCTGTGGTACTAGGAAGGAGCAGAAATGCTTTCACAGGTGCTTAACAACACCTTAATCAGCATTTAATTTTAAACCAGGTTTCACTATGATGTATTAGTAAATCTGGAAGTAGGCTATTTAAATACAACTTGGCCAAATGCAATACACTGCACTCTAGCAAATACATACTCAAATTTTATAAGCTTCCCATGTCTCCAAATTTACAGAACTCCCTAAAGAGAAGACTTGTAGGAGTCATGATGATTAACAGCTATACAATTTCACTGCAGCACCGAAGAAAAAAAGCTTCTCAAAAATAGTAGGATATTTTTTATGTCAATAAAAGAAAAGACAAGACATAAGTTAATTCTTTCTGCAATCCTATTGTTTTTGATCCACTTTTATCCTCTATTTAAATATATTTAACCATTAAGGAGTCCATGAATTAGTAATACATAACAGTTGACAAATCTTCAAGTGCTCAAAACCCAAGGCAAATAAAGATTTATTTATTTATTAATCCTGAAGCTAGTCTAGATGAGCATTCAGGCATTCCTAATTTTGGAATCTTTATATCCTAATATTTGGAAGACACCCCATGCCTTTTTCATATATTATAGCTCTTGATTAATCAAATTCCAAATTTGAGTTCATCACATATTTTCTGGCATCCAATTTTATAGAAAAGTATTTCTAAAAATAATTTTGGACAATGAATTTTGAATTGTTCTCTGTATGTGATTTATGTATTATTGCATAGCTTTTGAGTTCATACATAAACATTTAAACTCTTCCATTCATTTTTCTTAGGAAAGACCATACATGATTATTTAGAAGACAAAACAATGGTACCTCTTATTTAGCATTGCATCAAGCCATCCAGCTAAACAGTATTTCACCACTACCATGATTACCTTTGATTATACTTTTTAAGCTGTAACCTGAATAACATATTTCATATATATATATATATATATATATATACACACGCATTTGAATTGATTAAACATTTTCTTTGTACTCAGTTTTTAAGTGCTGATGCAATGAAATTTACTATGAACAAAATAATTAGCTTTTAAAAGTTATGAAAATCAGTCTCTAAAGAAACTAAATGTTAGCTGCAGAAGAGATGAACTCATTGTTTTTTCTGCTTATGACAATGATTAAGCTTATTATATAAGTATTGTATAATACAATGAATGCAGCTGTGTTTGCACTGCTGCTAATCACATTTGAATAAAAATGTTCCTGAAAATTCTTCTTGATCCTGCATACTGTAAAGGAGTAAAATCCAAAGTACCTACCCACAGTATCTTCATAACAGCAATATTTAATTTTCTTACAGATATTGTCTGATTGGGAAATACACTTTAGCAAGGATTAAAGGTGCTGCAAGCTTTTATTCTTGGATTTAAAAAATATGTAAGAAGACTGAACTCAATTAACACAGTCTTGTAAGGAATTATTCATAAAGGCCAGGTATAATTAAAAGAAAACATGCAGAATGCAATGGGACTTCTCATTTGTGAATATAATAATGAGCAAAACAGTAAAGAGTAGTTAATACTTGTTGAGATATTTAAAGGTAGTCTTTAAATTGTTATTCCCTGAAGTTTGAGCATGCAATTAGAGAAATTTGGAATGGAAAAGAACAGATCATCTATTAGAAACTCTTGTCAAATGTCATTGCTCCTTTCAGCCCATTTTTTAGTGCTTTCTCTAATCAAATGGTAAATATTGCCTGGAGTAGGGATTCCACCATTTCTCTTGGGAGACTTTCTGACAGCCTAATAGATCTTTCTGTCAGACACCTCTGCTAACTTTATCCCACATGACTAAATATATCCCACTGCACCAGTGAGATGTATTCTCACAACTCCGTATTCTCAGTGTTCTCCGATGTCTGTGTTATATTCTTTCATTTTCTTTTGAAAATTACTCAAATATAAAGATCCAAAGTCAATGCAACCCTGACATAGACAAAGATACACTGATGAGCAGACAGCACAGCAACCAGTGAGGACCCACCCCCAAATCTTAGTAAAAATCTCATACACATCCTTACCTTCACAAATAGGGTCCAGGAAATTGTTGTACTGGTTGTCTTTGACTGTGGTGGATCAAGAATGGTAAATACTACTACTAGTATCTTAAAGTGAAAGCATTCTAAAAGAAGTGTCTATCAGTGATGATAGCTGAGCTGCCTGAATTAAATTTTTAAAGTTTGATGGAATTTTACTGCATAAAAATCCACCCAGAAAGTCTGTACAGATCTCAGAATGTGACTTTCACAGCAACTCACACAACTCACTCTGCAAGCCTTTGTTCTATGCACCAGATCAAATGTGCATATATTTTTTAAGGTGATGGCAGTGATACAGATATAGATCACAGTTACAAAATCCCTAATAAATAGAGAATAAAAATCCTGTTACTGTGTATGGCATATTCCAAGGCTCTGGTGTGGCCTAGCTCTCATGCAAACAAGGATGTGTCGTGATCTCAGACTACAGCAAGAAGAAAGACAAAGGAATTGTAATAGTTTCCTCTATTAAATGCTATGCTCTTTCTACCATGCACTTGTAATGGCTTTGGTCTAGCTTAGTCTTTACCTGCCCATCATTCATGGTTGAAAACTCAGAAAACTGACTGGATCTTTGATCCATTAACTGAGTTAAGTCCATTAAAAGTACAGAAACAGGCAAAACTGACATACTGAAAACACAACTGTAACTCTATGCTAATTCTTTTCATGTTGCCAAAGAATAAAAAGACAGAAGAAGCAAAAGAAAAGGTAAAAAAGGCCAACAGCTCTGTTTCAGGACTATGTTTCTCAGGAGAGTGATTCTGACCTTTCCTGGTGCAGGCTGTCAACAAATTAAGGACTAAAAAGGATTAAAAATATTGATGGACTGCGAACTAGAACAGTATTGATTTTCATTTATCATATACAAGTAGAAATTCACATCTAATAATGCCTCTTCTACTCTAAGCACTGGGATGAAGACACCAAAAGCAGAGGTCAACAACCTTCTCAAGTATGCCCAGGGCTGAATTCCCAAAGTGTACAGATCATCCTGGGCCATGGTCATCTACTCGTGGTCTCCAACAATGTAACTGCAAATGTAATTTCTGGTTCCTATTTTAACAACTACATTAGATAAAGAGTGACAGGCAGACTACCTGCTAAAAGAAAAAAATTCTTTGAAGAGATTTTTCTTTTGCCATAGATGTGAAGGCACAATATAAACTGCAGTGAACACTTGACTGATATACCCAAAATCTTGTGTTGTTGCTGTTTTTTTTAATGAATAAATTTTACTATTATTCCTTAGATTTCCTTGCTAAGATCAGAACGCTTTTAGTGCCATATTCAGAATTGAAAATAATTTTTTGCAATTTTGCTCTTTCAACTATTTAAAACCTACATATCAAGTAAATTTGTATTACTCTTCTACTATTAAGTGACATAGGTTTTTTATTGTTTATTTTTACTGTTATAATTTCAGCTTTCTTTTTATTATATTTTATATGAGGATACTTACATTGTATGAAATATAGATTGTGATGTATCATAATCCAATTTCAGAAAGAGAAAGTAGGGAAGTGGGATGAAAAGGATTTGTTAGTTGCTATTTCCTCTTAAACATTGTTTCAGCACTCTATACATTCATCTTTATCTTTTTCTTTATGCTACGACAATACCTTGCCCAGGATAACATAAAAATCTAGGTATGTCTCAGATCTTCTTTCTTTTAAAGAACAACAATATTAACAGGAATTTTAAAACTGAATTATTCGAAATTTGTATCAGGTCTTAGCAAGCTGAGAAGGCCACAATGTCAGTTTTAGAAGTACTGAAGGAAAGACTGTTCACAGCTAAATAACAAAGAGGATATATCAGCGCATGCTGTGGTAGGAAAGGAGAAGCATATGGATACATTTTTTTACTACCACTTCAGAGAAGATGTCAGCTAACTCTTAGACTCTGCTTGAATACTAAAAAAATCAGTAGAAGGTTATTCTCACCTTCATAGAATCACTGAGGTAGGAAAAGACCTCCAAGATCACTGACTTCAACCTCTGACTAAACATCACGACGTCAATTAAAGCATAGCACTAAATGCCACATCCAGTCATTCCTTCAACACCACCCGAGATGGTGACTCCACTCCACTGCTCCCCTGGGAAGTCCATTCCAATGCTTGACAACCCTTTCAGTGAATAATTTCTTCCTGATGTCCAACCTGAATCTCCCCTGGCACAGATTGAAGCCATTCCTCTTGTCCTGTCTCTGGCTGCCAGGGAGGGGAAACTGGCACACACCTGGCTCCAGCCTCCTTTCAGGCAGCTGTAGAGAACAGTAAAGTCTCTCCTGAGCCTCCTTTTCTCCAGGCTAAACACCCCCAGCTCCCTCAGTTGCTCCTCACAGGCCTTGTGCTCCAGACCCTTCACCAGCTCCATTTCCCTTCCCTGCACTCACTCCAGCCCCTCAATGTCCTTCTCACGGTGAGGGGCCCAGACCTGGACCCAGCACTGGAGCTGTGGCCTCAGCAGTGCTGAGTACAGGGGGACAATCCCTGCCCTGCTCCTGCTGGCCACTCTATTGCTGACACAGGCCAGGATGCCACTGGCCTTCCTGCCCACCTGGGCTCACACTGCCTGCTGGCTCTTGTCCAGCTGCTCTTGACCAGCACTCCCAGGTCCTTTTCCACCAGGAAGCTTTCCAGCCACTCTGCCCTCAAGCCTGTAGGTCTGAACAGGGCTTTTGTTACTGGAGAGTAGGATCACTATTCCACTATGTCAGTATTATCTCCTCATTGGCATTGTCCTTGTTCTGTCAATGCACTGGAGAAATGAAAGACATTGATTTAGCTGTGATTGCAATAGTCAATGACTCAGGAATCCACGTTAAAAGAAAATCTTCATGATTCACAGAGGCAGTGTCAGTGCTTTATACGGTGCTTCATAACAATATTTAGCTGGGTTTTGAAACGGAAAACCCATGGGACAGAGGGTTGCATTGGTTTTTCCCCCTAGCCAAGACTAGGGTCTAGTCCAGTGTTAAAATGTATACATGATTACAAAAAAACATCTGGACATTATTTAAAATTTCAAAATTAATTGTATTCAATTAACTCCTTTTTTTTTTCCAGTTTAATAAGATGTCTTTTGCTTAAGTTCATAAAACTCAATTGTAAAATCTAAAATTAGTAAAACATAAAAGGAAATAAATACACAAAAATATACTTCCTGACTAGCAAACCGCACACTGAAGGGAATATGGTTTGAAAGGAAACTGACTATTTTTGTCACTGGTGATTTTCTGTATTCAAATATTATCAGAAGGAAAATCCAAATCAGGCTCATGAAAATATTTGACACCTCTGAGTCCCATCATTGTGAATCCAAAGAACTCTATTTGAGCCTGAAGTAGGTTAGCAAAACCACAGCTGAAAGTTCATTGACTTAGAATCTCTATCAGACTGTCCATCTGTTAATGTATCTAAGAAGCAAAAGACGCTGACTTATCTATGATGCTGATTTCACAAAGGTATCCCTCTAGAAATAGAAAAAAATTAAACTCCTCCTGATTTCAGTATTTCTTTACATACTAGTAGCCAGTCAAGAACACAGACCTTAGGGAGGTCTACTGAATACTGACTTGCCTACTTAGCATTAATATTAAAAAGGCACTAAGTCATTTGGGCTAGCAGTATTTATTTCCTTGGTAATATGTTTGGAGGTGTGTCAGTAAAGTGACTGGTAAACTCCTGAGCATCACCTTGAACATCTGGGAAGCCCAGAACATGGGCTCAGATTGATAAAATGGAGGAAGGACACTTAGAGCACTTAATTACAAGCATCACTGAAAAAATACTAAATTATTAGTATGCAAATAAACATTAAGTATTGCATCACTGGTGATTAAAAACTGGCCTTCAGCTTTTAAATTGCAGTCATCTTGCCAACTGAAGAAGGCTGTATCTCAATTTCGACCTTGAGGCAGACTAATAAATATACTTGCAGTCAACACAGGAGTGAAATCATATCAGCTAGAAAACCTGAAAAAGTCCCTTGTTGAAATTAAAAGCAACATTCTTCTTGTTGATTTTATCATCTATAGTGTCTAAGGATCAATGGGGTTCTTGCATTTCATGATGTAGCTTGGAGAAGCTGAATGTAATTTAAATTTAAGTCCATTTGGATAAGCAAAAGCATTTTCTTCTTTGAAAGAGACCTTTCTGATCAGTGCCTGCTGGAGGTCAAAAGCACAGTTCAGTGGAGTCTTCTAGTTTAAGACTAACTGATTTTGGTGTCAGTGAAATCGAGGTACCTCACATCTGACCACAGGGCAGACATTAAGAGCTCAGTTCAGCAGCTACACAGTTATCTCCTGTCATTTTAGACATATGAACACATCCCAGCTTTTGCCTTCTAGTCCAGCAAGGCAGGGGTTCCTCCCATGTCTCATATGACATCAAGGATTGTCTGTGGATGTCTTAAAGGCATCAAGACCCCTACAGCGTCTTCAATTGACATTGTAACCTGTGTCCAGGCAGCCCAACTGAACCTGAACCGAGACTTGCTTGGAGATGAAGGGTGTAGCCACATTCGTGTTTTGAGCTGGGAGCTGCCTTCAGCACTGATCCTGCAAACCGAGGCTAACGTGCAATATGTCTGAAATCTTGAAGCATCTAAGACTTTGAGATAGATATTCCTAAAACTTTTCTTCTGGGCAGGCTTGTAGCATCAGTATTGGCAGAACTGAATGGCCCAACAACGACATACCACTAACATCTACTCACTGTCCATTAAGTTCTCCATTTATCATCCAGGAAAGTTTTGACCTAGTTGGCATGCTCCAAGTATACCCAATATACACATCCGTGAGTGTGCCCAAAACTACAGCTGATACCCCTTGTTTCTTTCTGATAGAGCACAATACCACAATACTTGCATGGAGTACCAAAACTATCTTGTCTCTTCCATCAGCATTCTATAGGAAAGATATAGCTTCTCCTTATTCCTTAGTTTTCTAGCTGCAGAAAATTCAGGACTGTAAATCATAATTATTCCCAATGGTCTTCATAAATAGATACTTATACCTATTTCCTCATAACTGAGTCAAATTCAAGAATGCTACATGAAGTTTCCATAACATTGCAACTGGGATGTTAAACACAGTATTTTAATATGGAAGAAACTGGAAATAATCTTTTAAGGTTTTTGATTTCCGTCACAAAATATCTTTATATTTGATCTTGGTATTTAAATAACTAATATCTCTGTGACGTTTTTGTGTGTTTACAGATTATCTTCTAATTTTCTTTTGCAATGATAATTTCATAATGAGAAACAGTATTTCATATTTTGCTTCTGCTTTACCTTTCAATGAGAAAGCAAATGCAAAAAACACTGTATATTTCTGTTTCCCAAAATATTCTCTGCTTTTATAAAAGCTAGCACTGATCACAGAAATGACAAGTAGGAAAGAAAATATTTTTCTGCATGACTAATCTGTCTTCTGGATTGTTCAATATCTGTGGCAAAAACACCACTGATGTTTTGGTCTGTATATTTTTATAAGTCACAGTACATGAACAACAAGCTATCCAGTGAGCTAAGGGCACTTCCTCCTTGAAACAGTGGGAAAACTCTCATGGACTTCAGTGGCATCAAAATTACAAGAACAAATCTGAATTTTTTTTTCATTTTTAGATCTTTTGGATAATTTTGGGAATGTAACTGTAGGTATTAATATGAAAAGTAAAAATCTGTTATACTCTAGTTGTCATTATTTATAAGAAAAACCATTATATTATTAATGTAAATAATCATACTGATTTTGTTTACTGTATTAAAAAATTCAACTTTAAAGCAAACCTATGATATAACAAATTATGACTATCCCTGTTATACAGATGCAGAAAACAGAATTTAGAAGTGTTAATGTAATTAACATGCTCATTATCAAAGTGAAAATCTGTGTCAGATCAGTGACAAAAACTCAGAGTTATTTGGATCACGTCACCACCTTCTTAAGTGGTATGAGTTATTCCTTGCTCCTATCACTTTAAAAGTAGATTAGATATCGATGCTATGCCAAAGGCTGTTTTATAAAACTTTTTCAAGTATCTTATCAAACAGCTTCACCAACTCAAACACTTTAAAATCCACGATTTGAAGTCCACAGCCAACAATACGAGGTTTGTATCACCTTGGAACATGCAACTTACTGTGGCAAAAAGATTTGCTAAAATTGCACCAAAATACATCTCTGTGTTGGTGACCTTAAGGCTTTGTTCATTACAGCCTACCCTTGTACAGCTTTCTCATTATCTCATAACAATTGATGCAAGTTCAGACTTATTCTTAAAGTTCTGAAGGGTTTTAAGCTAATCTGACAGATTATTCTTTTGCTTTGTCAAAACATTTTCTTATCTGATTTCACTAACACACAAAAGGCATGGTCTTTCCCATCACTCTGTTGCTCACATATTTGCGATAACGGAAGAACAAAAAATTAGTAAGGTTGCAAGATGATAAAAAAAAAGTTTGTATACTTAATGATGCCCATCAGTGTGTCTGAGATCTGATAGACCATCTCACAAGAATTATTTGAGGAAAAAGTTTAACTTCTCTGTGAGAAAACTGTGGTTGAACCAAGTATGCCTGGTATTTAAGAATAGGTGTCTTTTTCACTTTTATATTTTGTTTTTTTTTAAATTTTTCATCCAAGCGGAATGACAGTGAAGAGATCTTTACCAATACTGTCATCACTGTCACTCTTTATCTGCATTTTATCTTTTAAATTAATGTCTGATCATATATTAATTCTCTTCCATTACTGCATGTCTACAATCAGGTTGAGACAGGAGCACTGACATCTGAAAATTGCTCGCCCTAAATATTTATGTATACAGACACCTAAACACTCCATTCCAAAGGGAAGTAATTAAATTTTATCAGGAAATTCAAACATTCCCTTCTCAGATACAGCCTGTGTAGAACAGTCAGCTTGCTCTAATGCTAACACTTGCTTTTGGTTAGTATTTTTGTCATCAAGATTATTTTATAATATTTTGTTTTAATTTAATTAAAATATTTATATTTTGGGTCTTGTTTCTTTCTTTGTATTTTTCCGTGTGTATGTTTTAGACTAGCATCTTGTGAGCTCCTATGTTTTTCTACCTATAAAACACTATCAAGAGGCCTTAGAATGTCTGCCCAACCATTCCTGGTGAATGCTGGCATAAAAGCAAACAAGCAATGGAAAGAAAATAGAGGGACTGTATGATGAAAAATAACTTCTTCACATTTTACCAAAAGATGAAATAAGCTGATACTTTCATTTTGATTTAATCATAGCACATTTCACAATTTTTTAAAAAAAGCTTTTCTATCCAATTTTCCTTTCAAATTTTCCTCTCAAAAAAGCAAAACTTTATCCCTGAAATTGAGATCCTGCTGGGAAGGCATATTATTGAAAGCTGGTCTTTCTGAAGAACTGCTACTATACAGGTACGCATAAAAGTTAGAAAAAGCTCCAAAGAAATTTCTTTATTTACAAAATTAATTTACTACCTGCACTGACTAATCTCTGTTAATCAATGTCTTAAAGTGCAAGAAAAGTATCCACGAATGTGTATGTTTGAATTATCACAGATGTCCAATTCTGAGATATTTCTGTAGCACCTTAAAACCATCCTTTTCTTTCTTTAACTGCACCTTATACATTTTATGCAGATCTGAAGTCCTCTTCTTTTCACGGATAGGACATCTGAGATTTAAATAAGTCAAATCATCTTGCATAACAAAATGAGATCATTTTATATTAGGCTTCAGTGTATGTTTCTCTCTTGTTCTAAAATGGTGCTTCTGTGAGCCACAAGAAATTTCTAACCACAGAATTTTTTTTCTCTAGCCAGGGTAGCTTGATTAGTTCCTTACTTGTACTGACAGTGTATTTGTGCCTAACCTATGTGCAGGGGTTGAGGAAATTACCTGTGAAGCAGTTGTAAAAAACTCAGATGTAATAGCAAAACTTATTCCTGGGGGGATAGTAGCCTCGCTATCTCCTCCTGACAGGCATACTCATTACCCTGGCATGGAAGGAAGCAGCCTGGTTACTGATTCAGTTCCAGTTCTACATTTTCCCCTAGAGTTGGCTCAATGCAAGTCAGACAGCTGACAATCTCAGCCAAGGAAAACTGCAGCACAGAAAACTGTAGCATTGCCTCAAGTAATCTGACTGGCTTGCTGCCTCACAGTATTTCTCTCTCCAAGGTACACCCCACAAACTTCAGCTTCAGACAGGAGCAAAAAACAGATTGAATTTAAATGCACAAATGTAACTTATGATCATAATTCATGAAACACACAGATACTGCAGTTTGTAAAGACAGCAAGTGAAAAAATCTATAAATAAACTTCTGTCAGGAGCAAGAAAACATATTCTCTAATATAAAATGCAAAGAACATGGGAATATTTCTGTGTGCATAATATAGCCTCATTCCATTTCAGTGATGCTTCCTTGTCTATCAAGACCCAGAAGTAATTACCACTGCTCATCACCAGATGATAAGCAGTCAAGAAAGAATTTAAGATGAAAAAGATTAATCTAGCAGAAAAGTTCTAACCATAAAAACTTTCACACTGGATATGCCTGCACCTTGAATCCTGTGCTCATTTCCTGGGCGCTCACTTCAAGAAATACATTGAGGGGCTGGAGCATCTCCAGAGAAGAACAATGACGCTGGGGAGGATTCTGGAGCACAAGCTCTCCGAGGGGTGGCGGAGGGAGTTGGAGGTGTTTAGTCTGGAAAAGAGGAGGCTCAGCAGGGACTTTATTGCTCTGCCTGAAAGGAGGCTGTGGCAAGGTGGGGCTTGGTGTCTTCTCCCAGGTAACACATAACTGGATGACAGGAAATAGCTTTAGTTTGTGTCAGGGGGAGTTTAGATTGGATATTAGGAGAAGTTTCTCTGCAGAAAGAATTGTCAGCCACTGGAACAGGCTGCCGACAGAAATGGTTGTGTCCCCATGTAGATGTGGCACTTAGGGACATGGCTGCGTGCTAGACTTGGCAGTGCTGGGTAAATGGTTGCCCGTGAAGGTCTTACAGGTATTTTCCAATCTAAATAATTCTGATGTAATCTGTGATGAACTAGAAGAGAGTCCAAATAATTTAGTTATGTGAGGAAGGGTGCATTTTTTGCAATGGAAAATTCAAGAGAATTGCAGGAAGAGCTCTGTGTAGAAAGATGAAATTGCAGAGTATCTGGAAAGAAGTCAGGATGGCATCTGCTACTCTGTCACACAGAAAATTTTGTCTTTCCTTCAGGAAAAAAACAAATGGTTTCAGAAAAGGTTTCAACTGTTTGATTAGAAAAGGTAATCCTAAGAGTATAAAGCTATTTTCCCTGGCTTACCTATTTTTTTTTCCTTCAAACGGCCACAATTCATGTTAATATTTTCCCCAGCAAAAGGTAAAGATACATTGTGGTGCACAGGAAACAGGTCCTTTTATCAGAATCTGTGGTTCTGGCTGACCCAGTGTGGGATGCTCTGCTCCTTTTGGCTTTCTTGAAGAACAGCACTACAGTAAGTGCTGACACTAGAATTACATCAAAAGCGAAGTGACAGGAAAACAGCCCATTAGTATCTTTTTTATTGATCATATGTCAGCTTTTTTATCTATAACAAATGCTTTTTCTTTCCATTTTAAAATACAAACTAAAAAAAAAATCAATGTTTTCTCCAATTCTGTAAATGAGTCAAAACAAAAATAGATGAACACTGTAGAAAAATTAGCAATACGAAGATAGCAGAATCAAGGAAATTGTAACAGCAGCATCTTTTTGACTGAGGGTTCTAAGATCTAAAGATTACAGGAAAGGAGTTAAACTAGTTTACTGAATGCAAAAGTAGATTACTCAATAAACACGCAAACAATGGCACTCATTAAAGTAATCCTTCCATCCTTGTCTTCACACCACCATCCATGCAGGCAAAACTGCATTTTTCTATCCAGTGGTGCTGAAAGACTGTAACTCAGTCTTTCACCTCCATTTTTCCTGTATATTCAAACAAATGTAACTAGAAAGATGAGAAGACATAAAAAACTGTACGAAAGTCTTAGTTATTCCAGTCATTCCAGTATCGTTGGGGTATCGTTGGATATACTCTAGACTAGTTTTATTAGGATTTTGCTTTGGACAAAATTTCTCAAGCATACTTGAGTACTAATTAACTTTGCTAGAGTATAAAATGTGTATTTAAGGGGGCTAAAATCAGGTCCTTATGAGCAGGGGGAAAGTTAAAAACTTCTGCTAAATCACACTGATTGGAGTTCTACTAAAATTGTGTCAAGTATGTTTTTCAGATTCAGTAAATTTTTTTACTATAACACATTAAGTATACTGAGTGATTGCAAAAATGGTGGCATGCATCACAGTACAGACATAAAACCAGCACGAGAGGAATCTGATACAAAGAAAACTAACTGTTTTTATGCCATTTTTTGGTAGTTTTTTTTTCCCTTCCAAAAAGGAGACAAGTATGTCTTGCAGAAATATTGTTGAGGGAATAGAAAATGAAAATTTGTATTTTTCATAAAAAATATAGTTAGGAAATTATTGAGTTTTAACTTCAGGATAAAAGCTTAGCTATCAGACAACAGCTGATCTATAATGTATAAACAAAACAGCTCACAAAATGCAAAACTATATAGTGAGGGAAAATGCTCTTAGATCTACACAACTGAACTTAGTTCAGACATGCAGCTTTCCCTTGGCATGCAGAATTCACACTGAGATCAACAGGAGCCAGCAGGAGCACCACAGCTGAGTCACGTTTTTTTGTTACTCAATTTAGGTTCTTCCAGCATTAATATATTATGCAAATTAGATGTAAAAGAGAGTGTCTCTGTGGGGTATTTGTACATGTATATGAATCTGAGGGAAAAAAGTCCATGGAATGAAAACTTCTAACTTCAGGAATGTAGGCACATATACAGCCTGACTTTTAATTAATTACACATTTTAATGCATTTAAGAATCATGAATTTTATGTAACAGCTTAAATTAAAAAATGTGTTTGAATACGAATCTCTGCTGCACATTTATGGAACAGAAAGAGATTTAGGGGTTGAGGGCTTAGAAAAATCTTAAGTTACTATGAGTAACATGGAATGTGAATTGAAAGACAGCTGTTCCATAGCAGTTACATACAGGCATATGCTTACCCTAAATTTAACATTTGTTTTTTGGTTACAAAAACCTGAACATTGGAAAGTTGAATCTTGAGATGGTCTAGCCCAACAGGTAGTTTCCAAGAACCAGTCTGGTTTTGAATATTGTCAAGTATGAAGACCCTACAACCTCTCTAAGCAAGCTATTACACTGCTTGACATCTCCACAGCGGAAGAAGTGTATTTTATTTAAGTGGAATTGCCTGTGTGTTAGGGTGCACTTACAGTCTTTAGTGGCCCTGACCTGCTCACCTGTAAGCTTCATTCACACCCCTGCCCATGAGCCCTGTTCAGCCTGGCCTTCCTTCCCTGCCTCAGTGACACCACTGGAGAACCAGTCTCCAGCTGAGTGACAGCTGTGTTTGTTCAGGACCACTGACCCTCCCAGCCTGGATCCCAACTGGTCAGCTGGCTTCCCAGCCTGACCTAGGTCTGCACTGTCACCATGGACCTGCCTGACAGTCACTGAGCTGTGTCTGACACTGTTCATCCCCACCAGATCTCATCATGTTCTGTGGATGGACTCCATGGCTTGCCCTCAGATCTGTCTCTGCTACAAACTGACAAGATGATTTGGAGTCTTGACTGAACCTGGGCACCACTCTGAGTCTACCCTGCAGGGACACAGTGGGACTGGGCTCTGGGAGGCAGGGCCCCTGCCCTCCTGGTCATGATATTGGCCTCCATTACTGGCCTCAAGACAGCTCTTGCTGTTCTCGACACTGTATTTCCACTGGCAGCTTGCACCATGTGCCTCTGGCAAAAAATTGATGCCTTTTAACTTCTCTTTCTTAGGTATTTACAAACATTGATAAGATGTCTCTAGGTCTTATCTCCAGGCTGAACAGTTCCCACCCAGTCAGCCTCTCTTCATACGTATGTCAATGCTTCAGCACCTTAATCACCTTCATGGCGCTTTGCTGGACTCACTCCAGTATGTTCATTTCTCTTGCACTGAGGAGTCCAGTTCTGAGTATTCCAGGTGTGTCTCAGCAGTGCTGAGCAGAGGATCACCTTCCCTTGGCAGTGCTCTGCCTAAGGCAGCCCAGGACGCCACTGGTGCTCTGCTGCGAGGGCTCATTGCTGGTTCATGGTCCACTTGGTGCTCACCAAGATCCCTGGGTCCTTTTCCCTGAAACATTTCAGACAGTTGGCTCTAGCTTGTCCTAGTCTCACATGGAACGGGAGCCTGACTTTAAATGTCATTGGTATCCTCTTCGGCAGCAAATTCTGATTTCAGCTAAGTCACTGCTGAATTCTCCATCAATGATTTGTGTTGTTGGGTCACATGAGAGTGAAAAACCTCATGTAGAATTACAAAATTGATGTACAGACACTGTGAACTGGTGGTAGGAAAATACTGCTGGAAGGGGAGGGAAATCAGATTGGGACTTGACATTCAATTTGTTTAAATTTTGCCTTTGTGCTCAATTAACTGATTAGTCATCTGCATAAAAAATTAATGAATGCCCAGGTATTTACTATACAGCACATTCAAATATCCAGTCCAGTTTGTGTCAAAGCTATGTCAAACAGAAGACTGCTTCATGTACTAAAGGAATCTTTCTTGATAAAAGTGTTGAATGAGCTTTCTTGAGTAGGGATGCAAAGAACAAATTAAATTTCAATTCAGTCTCTAAATAAACCACTCTCACTTGATATCATGTCTATTGAGGGAGTGCTCAGCTCAGTGGGCAGCCCATTCAATGACTTTGGCCTCAAGCAGCTCATTTTCCCCTTATTTTTTGCTTGAAAATAAAAATAATTATTTAATAGCTGATATTCAACCATCAATTAGTTTTAGCTTATATATATTTGCTTTCCTTAAATTTAGTGATTTTCACTTGATATGCACAAAGCTAGCAAGCTTCTCTAAGCACATATACGCTTAGAAAGGAAAACCAAAAACCCCCAAAATGCAAACCAGAAGTATACTAAAGAGAGGACAATGCCATAAGCAGGAAGCTTTTGTTAAAATATGCAGTTCATAACTTAGAACATTCCAAGCTGTCTTAAATCCAGTCTCAGTAGTACTTTAGATCTGATTTGTGCCTAGACTCAGTTTAATTACAGTAAAACTCCACTTCAGCAGTCAGTTTCAGAAACACTATTGACCAAAGAAAAAGTGTAATCTTTGTTTTATGACATGAGCCATGTACTAATAAATATAACACTATATAACAGGTAGCAAAGGAGTCATTACAAATATGTGACCATGTGCTCATTAAATGCAAGAGGGAGCAAAATACTGAAATAAAAAATACAGTCTGGTCACTTCCTCTGTCTCTGAATTGTGTCCTTTTCTCATCCAGCACACTAGATCAATAACTAGAAGCTTTTATTCAATTTATGATATATAATTATTGTGCAGTGGCTATTTTCAAAATGTGGGCTTTTTTTTCTTTTCTAAAGTTAAGTTCATGGCTGCAACCCTGTATATACATTAGAAATTTATTTACCTACCACATTGTTACCTATGTACAGCTTGTTTTCTTATCAAACTGAGCTATCACGACATGTTGCTAATATATGCTAATTGCATATATCCTTACTTGGAACATGATAGCTTAATAACAGCATTAGTTTTCTGTTTAATATATACTACAAAAACCCTAAAAGAAAGATACTGAGTAATAACACATGGAAGAAGGAATTAGATGGCTTCTTTGAAGTAATTTTGCATCTAACAAATCTTGCATTTAAGACATGGTTGGAAGATGATAATCAGCATCACTCCTGCAGAATCTTATGTCTAGGTATTACTTGCTCAAGACTCTAGACCAACTTTGAGAAGTAAAAATGCAAACAACAATGCAAATTAATGTATGTTCCATCATTGACCTGACTGAAATATCTTCTCCTTTCTCTTCAGCACTAGATACTAGATACACTCAGTAGAAAAGAGACAGCGATTTCTCATTTATATAGTTGACTCATAAGGAGTGAAGGAATTTCATGAATTGCAGTTGATAGTGGTGCCACTGATTTGGGCAAATTGGATGCACAGGCTAATTTCTTCATTAACTGACTCAGCCAAATCTAAGGCTCATGAGAGAATATTGATCTAAATACCTCTTGGAAGTGCAAATGAATTTTTGGTGAAGCTACTGACATTAAGATACTGTTATAGTTAGGAATTTGTCAGACTACATCACTACTTTGTTGCATCAAGGCACATAGGAATGCTACAATATTCAAAATAAGATGCAGTCTTAATTTTTCAAATATTTGGTTGAAATAATTCATACCCCTGCATCTGATTAGCATATGCAAGGAATGTATGACAATGATGTATTCATTTATTCAGCCAGCTCTGAAGGAAGAATACAGTTTACTGTATTTTCCACATAGTCACAATTGCAAGGACTTTAGGACTATGATAAGTAAAGACTGAGAAAAAAAAAAATCAGGACACTGTTCCACTACAGATCACTGGCCTGAAAGATTTTGACAACACGGCAAGGAACATTTAGAATAAAATGGAAATAAATTAAATGCTATTATCAAGATTGAGAAAGGCTGCTTGAAAATACACAGCCTTATGCTTCAAAATTCAGAAGACATGGATGAAATTAGGGCTGTAGTATCTGTGACAGTCATAGCTCTTTGTGTGTCTTTGCAGATTTTCTGTAGATCTTAGGAATGAAAACCCATTACCAGTCAATGCCAAACTGAGCAGTACACCTGTATAGATCAGGAATAGCCAATCCAACACAGACATGGCTATTGTCAGGACCACAAACATGAGTTTGTGGAACGGATTTCCTCCAAAGACTGTCACTCAGTAGCAAATAAAGGTGGAAATTGATGAAAAAAAAATTTTGTTATGAACAGCAATGCTGGCCTTGAGACTTCCCAGAAGAGGTGGCACCAAAGTCCTTATAGTGGAGTACCCTATCAAAACCCTTCAAGAGTCATTACAGAATGCTGTGGGAAAAAGCTTATTCATAATAATTTAAAAAAGTATGGAAAGGGAGGAGGAAATGGTAATGTAATTTTTTTCTTGTAGGGTGATTTTTCCTTTATTTGGATTGTAGACTCTTCCTCAAATCTTTTGATTCCATCACTGCTTTTTACCTGCTTGATAATTTTGACATATAAACACACACTGACAGTCATGATACAATGTTCTTTTACACACAACATATATTCCAGAATTTCTTTCTTTGTTTCTTATAAGCCTATAGGACTTGTGAATAGAAAGATCTGGCAACACTTACACTTCAGCAGTCGGTCTATTCATTTTTCTAGCACATAAAGCCACTCCACTGGCATGACTATTTTTTTGAATAATGACCAGGACAATCTTCTATGTCTGCCATCCATCTCCAGCCCCTCAGGAGGCTATAACCCATCTCTCTAGGCTCTTCTGTGTGGAGTACAACCTACCAAATTAATATCAAGGATTTGGAGAGGAGGTCTGTCCTATGCCTCCAGATATCTCATGTTAAAGATGCCATGAGTAATTTTTCTGACGGATTTGATTGTTTAATATCACTGCAGGTTGTTTTTCATCCGGAGTTTAAAAACTATGCCATATTTTTAAGTTATGACCACTTAAAAGAAAAAAGAAGCAGTTAGTTTTCATAGGCAAGGAAGGTATCTGAACTTTCAGAGGAAATTGTAAGCTACTACCCTGATGCCAATTTAGTTCCCTGATCTTAAATTCTCTTTCCATGTCAGATTTCCTGAGAAAAGAAGAGCAACAGCCTCAGATCTCTCTCTGGTAGAGCCAGGAGATGACTCAGATACTGTACAGTACTTGCGTAGTGGCAAAACAGATTTCTCATTGCTTTGACAGATGAGTTCTCTGTTTAGGAGTGTAAGTTACAGTCGATAGTGCCAAGGATGCAGAAACTACACCCACTCTGAACTGTAGAAGAAGAACTTTCTCCTAATTAGGCAAAGGTTACTAGTTTATAGAACAGTTATCCCTGTGTTTTTTTAAGAGTTGGACTTTTTAAAAAATCTCATATATGACTGCATTAACATAATTTTTCTCAAATACTGCACATCCTATGTAATTCTTCTGATTACTTCTTTCTGCCAACTTATCAACCTCCAGTATGTGATACAGACATCTGAATATCCTCTTAGGGAATAGGGCTGGAGTTTGTACTTCCCAGCATGTCCTTCGATTCCATTCAACTTTCTTTCTTTTTCCATTTATCTTAGATGTGTAGAAAGATGCGTTGCAGCTAAATGAAGCAAGACTATCCTACCTCTCTTTGCCAAAATGGTAGGTAGCAATAATGACAGCAGAAACTTCTAGAAGCAAACCTCCCAAGGGAATCTTTCTATTGATTTCATCAGCCATTGAACTGTCATGCATTTATAATGCAGGATTTTTGTGCATATTTCTATTAAAATTTGTACCCAGTCCTTGTAAAATTTTAATTGTAGATTCATTTTTCTGGCCAGGGCTTTTATGAGCATTTCCTAGTAGAAACACTTCTGTGATGTGAAACATCACTTGAGTAATTTCTCAAGGAACATTTATTATACGTGAACTACAGCAACTAAGCATTTATGCAACCTGCATATGACTCAGAGCTTGGAAGTAGAGTTTTGTCCTTGTTACATCCTAAGAAAAATCTATGAACTTTTAGCATTGTTTTCTCTACATGTACCTTCTTCTACATTTTACATGCAGTATGAGTGAAGTATTTAGACTAATACCAAAAAATAGTGTAGTAACATAAAATGCTGGCAAAACTCAGTTTTATAAAATGGAAGAGTTATCCATTAAGACATTGTTGTTTTGATTTTGTAAGACTTTGTTAAGCTTTTTGATGTTTACATTCTTTCAACAAACTTTTTTACACACAGTTCTGTAAATAACCTATGTTTTGCATTCTTTCATGGAGGTGGAGTGTCCAGTGGCATTGGAGAGGTGGCACTGTCACCCTCCAATCCACTGTCACCTTTGAAAAACGATAAATGTTAGAGTCAGAAAATAAAAGTGCTTCTTTTTTGTTCCCCTCGAAAGCAGCAGTGTCTGTGTCATCATTTCGTGCCTTATCACAACAAGACATTGCTAATATTTTTAAAATTTCAGATAATTTAGAATGGATTCTTCAGTCTGCTTTACTGAAGACTGGAGCTGGAATTAGGAAAAAGAAAAATGAAAAATCCAGGTCAGACTCAGCACCAACTCATGTGGGAAGGCTTCAAAGAAGTCTTGTACATTTGTGAAGGTAAGAACTCAAAACCCACAAATATCTGATGAATGTTTTGCAATCCTTATGGGTAGGCAGCAGCAAAAGAGGTGTGATAAATCAATAGAACAAACTGTCAGGCTGGTAACACGGCTGGCACTGTGCTGCTTCTCATCAGATGCAGCAGGAATTGCAGAAAAGCTATTACAGCATTCAGCACTGTTAATGAGATGTACTACCACAATTAGTCTGCTGACAGAGTATACAGTCTGCAACTGGGTTACCCTAAAATATTTTCACATGTAAGAGAATTTAGCAAAGACAAATTTCTGATAGTTACCAAACCTGAAAACTTTCCTAAAATATTTGTTGTAGTCTGATATAAACATCACCTTTGAAATCTGATTCTGCTTCAGATAAACCTGATCAGTAGTAAGATCCAAAGCCAGTGTTTTATTGATATTTAAGCCAATGCATTTGATAAGGCCCTTGACTACCTCCCTGAAACTCAGTGTCAAGTTCAAGTGTTGGTTGCATAAAGTGCCAGTTTCTAAATATTTTTCTGAAAAAACAGAATGGAGTGTATTTGGTACATCACTGTTTAGACAGGTTTGCAGCTCACAGTAGTTCCTGGTTTGAAGACTATAATCTATAACCTGGGTACAAATTACATAGGACAGAAAAAGGGTGATATTTCAGTTTTCTTTTTATATGGAATATGTTTAAGGAAATTTCAGGAAAATTAATTTAATGAAATTCATAGTGCTTATCTTAGTATACCTGCACTTTTAAAGCATTTTGATAAACAATACTTTCCTATTTGTTTCAACTATTTGTTTAGGAATGTTTGGACTCTGATCTCTAGGTGTGAGGTTAAAGTCTGGTACAGCTTTTTGTGGTATTTCTCCATAGGTGTCCATATCTGAAGATTTCCAGCAGATTTATGTTTTTCTTTTAAACACAGAAATCAACGATTTTTTAAGTTTACATTGATTTCTTTTTTCCATTCTGTTTTTCATTTTTTGATAGGCATTGCAGCAGCATACCATGCTATACAACATTCTTATTCTGTTTTCCTACTTCTGCTGAAAACATCTGGGCCCCGAGGGCTCCTCCAGTCCTGACTCTCCCTGTTCAGCCCCCACTGGCCCCTGGCCCCTGCCCCCAGGAATGCTGCAGCACAGCTGGACTCCAAGTGCCCACAGCCCTGCCCTGCCCTGCTGAGCTGGGCTCACCTGTGGGACCGTGTCCCAGCCCTGGGAGATGGGCAGTGCCCAAGAGCTGGGCTGTCCCAATGTGCCCTGGCTTCCCTGCTCCTGGCTGGGGATGGGATGGGCTCTGGCTCCCAGGCCAACCCAGGGGAGCAATGTGCTGCTGCTGGCCCCTCCCCTGCTCCCTAGGAGAAAGTGTGCTCTACTGTTCTACACTTGTTATTAATATGCCCCCTCTTTCTTTCTCTGCAATTTTTAAAAATGCAAGAATAACTCCATCTTCTTCATTTAGCTGTTCAAGATGGTCATGCCTACCACATGGATGTCTCAGTGCCTTCCCAAGGCAGATAAGTGTATCAGCTCTGTGACAACCTTCCAGACATATAAACCCAAACATCTACATCACTGTTAATTTTCACAGGTGGGAAACTCTCATCCTCTGCCTCCTCTCCTTTCTTCCCCTGAGCTCACCCTGTCTCACCTACAGATCTGCATCATCCCTCCTTGGCCAAGGGTCTCTGGCTGAGCTTCCAGCTCTCCTTACAGAGACTGCTCCTGCTGCTCCCTGCTGTCCTGTCTGCCATTACCAGCTCCTGCTCCTTGTTCACCAGGCCCTCATCATTCCACTTCGTGTGCCTGTGGATCTCCATGACCTACTCCTTCCTGCTGGTCAGCTCCAGCCCTGGCTGGCTTGGCAGATGTTTTCTCACCACATCTTCCTACCCTCACTCCTAAACAGAACCACACTGTCCACACAGCTCTTTCCATGAGTCTCCCCTGCACTACACGCTGAATACTGCAGACCATTCCTCACTCCTTTTATTCAATCCAAACTGAAGAATCTTAAAAATCAAATGCTACTTCTGAATGCAAGTTCTAAGATGTTTTAGGAAAAAATGTAATACAAGGGAACACTGCAACCTTTCCCCTAAAAACCCGGCAAAACAAAACCACACAAATGCACCCATGCAGAACAAAAAAAAGCCAATAAACTTTAGCTTTTCCAAAGAAAAACCCAGCAAAGTCCTTCCACCCTGTTCTATTGCCTCAAAAGGAGTTAAAAATGTTAAAATACATGCTGACTTCCTTTGTTTCCTTAATTACAATTTTGCTATTAGAAGCATGAGATTGCTGAACATGCATGAACAGCATGAAGGTCACAGGAATACGAAATTATGATTTATCCATGATACATTGCTGGTTTGGAAGATGTTTTGGAGGAATCTTTCAAATAGAATAAAAGGACTCAGTAAAAAGCTTGATCCCTTTTGTGAACAAAGAAACTACATAGGGATGGCAAAGAAATACTGCGATTCCTTTAGGTGAATGGTAAACACATGAAACAAATAAAATTGATTAGCCCACTTTTAATACATTTAGCTTGATTTTTTTTTTCCTCAGGCAGCTTATCTTCCCCTTTAAAAAAGAAAAAGAAGCTAGAGTCTATTATTAACCAGGGTCAAATATTACCTATAATTTGTAAGCAAAACAAACTAATTCAAGTCATGGTTTTGTACACAAGGCTATGAAATCTCACTCTAACCTTTCCATGGCTTTGCAGCTCGTTGGTGCACACTAAGTACAGCCTCCTCTTAATGAAGCTGAGTCTTTATATTTTTAACACTCATTTGGAAAACCAATTAACTCTGCCTCTATTGAACAACTTGAACAGGAAATAAATCAAATGTTAAAACATTTGTGAAGAGCCAGACTTTCTGTAATTAGAGTACTGATGTGCCCAAGGCTGACTATGTAGTGTGCAGCATTATAGATTGACAACTTCAACAGTCCAAAGCAATTAAAATTGTATGTTCCCCTTGCTACACATGCTAGCATCTAGCAAAACCACTGTATGATATTTACCCTTCATTTGGGTTCTTTATGATTTATAAGAAGCATAATATTTCTTCTTCAATTTAGAAAACTAAAACAGTTCTAAGGTTTTAAATTACATTCAATACGAATATTCTGCAGGAAGTGTAGAGTCTGTTAGGTGGGAGACAGCATAAATTTTCTAGGCAACATTAACAGGTTCACTGACCACATGCAATGTTTCCAATGAAATTGGAATTTATTGTGGCAAGCCTTAAAATGTATTTGCTATGACTTTCTTTGCTCTTCTGCTTTACTTGAATGCACAAAGAGAAGGTTTATTAAATTTCAGGAATAAAAAATCAGTTGTTCAGTATTTTTTCAGATGTTTAGTATTACCTCTAAACTTTCATTATTTGGACTTTTCCTGACTATAAAGAAAAGCAGATGTGGAAATAAAGTAAAATACATACTTTTTTCATGACTCTCTGTTCCCATTGACTGTCAGGGATTCTGATTTGGCTTAACTGGTGGTCTGAGTTATTCACCTGTCCCTGAAGCTTAGACAAAAACAACTCCAAAACAGGTGTCTATATATACCTCAGAATAGGTGTCTATAATGATGGGATCTACATAAAATCTTTATACTTAATAACATGAACAGTGAAACATATATTTTCTACATTCAGTACACAGTTTCTTAGTGTGTACATACCTCATCTTGAATACCAGATACAAATCTTCATTAAAGATAATACAGTTATTAATAAATTCTTAGTAAAAAACACATGACCGGCAAGTTGCATTCTAGGGAAACATCTCACAGTGACAATACAGAGCTTCCACAAACTATTTCAAGCATTAGAGTTAAAAACAGAGAAATAAATTTCATGAAGCGGCTGAAGAATTCCCTATAGATGAAATACCTTCCAAAATTCATGCTCAGGCTTGGAGTGACTACTAGGATTAAGCAGAAATGTGAGAAATCTGTGGGTCTATACATGGTATGTGAGTACCTGATAGCAAGAAGCTCCCTCTCAAGGGCCATTACCATGCTGGTGTACTTGGACCCTGAAGGGCTCAGAGAGCCTGGACAGCTTTCAGGGTTCCAAGCAGTTATTGAGTTGCCAAGGGAAAAAGTAAAATTCTCTGTCAGCCCTAGCAACAAACTGTGGAAATGGAGGACTAGTCCTTGCCCCTGAACTGTGGCTGGATTAAACACTTCTTCAAAAAGTAGCTGCAAGCACTTTTGATAAATTTATCAAGCTGGGGATGGTACCCCGTGCCAGGAAGATGATAAACAGAACACTCAACAGTAAAGAAATTAATTTAGAAGCCCATTTGATGCAATCTCAGTAGGTTTCAGAGTGCACTGCAAATGAAAACAGAATTATACCTTCCAAAATTCATGCTCAGGCTTGGAGTGACTACTAGGATTAAGCAGAAATGTGAGAAATCTGTGGGTCTATACATGGTATGTGAGTACCTGATAGCAAGAAGCTCCCTCTCAAGGGCCATTACCATGCTGGTGTACTTGGACCCTGAAGTGCTCAGAGAGCCTGGACAGCTTTCAGGGTTCCAAGCAGCTGTTGAGTTGCCAAGGGAAAAAGTAAAATTCTCTGTCAGCCCTAGCAACAAACTGTGGAAATGGAGGACTAGTCCTTGCCCCTGAACTGTGGCTGGATTAAACACTTCTTCAAAAAGTAGCTGCAAGCACTTGTTTTGAAAGTTTTGAAAAAGAGTAAGAGAAGAGTAAACATTACACAGGTTTATGACAGATATCTAAACTGCAGTAGTAAAGACCTAGAATAGATCAACTCAGTGTCCCTTCCATTGCTTCAGTGAATTGGACAGGCATTCAGGAGCAGGCAGCTAGAAGAACCAGTAACACCTGATTCACATTCTCTGTAGTTTCTTTGTCATTACTGGTACTACATGCCTACTAAATATTGTATTTGATTCTTTTTTATAGATCTGGTGTAATTCAGAGCAGCTTTGATAGTCTTAGCTTTGGTTACTTGAAAATGAATGAACAAGCTGCTTATATCCTCCCTTAGGGGATGAAGAAGTCAAATGATCTAAGGACACTTGCTGGGAAAATTTCAGCTGATAGTTCCTTTAGCACATGAACAAAGCAAGGTATGAAATTATTTTTTAGAGCCTGCTACAATGCTTGCATGGGTAAATATAGTCAATCTCATTTCAAATATCTTGAAGGCACTGGTAGATATTTAAAACATAGCATAAAAAGGGAAAGACCTTTCACTACATGATTAGATCGACTCTGTCTTACAGCTAGATGCCCCTCATGTGAATAAATCTCACTGAAGTCCTAAAAAGAGACACCCTCCTTCTGACCATAAAGCACACACATGTATTCAAAGCTGAAATACTGATGACTAGAAGACAAAACCAGGCTTCAGAAGCTTTAAACATTGCAAATATTAATACCAGGAACTATCTATAAGAGATAAAAAACTTGCCTAACAGAATAAGATTTTATTTCTGAGAAGACTGGACAAATATGGATAACTAAGACAGCAGACAAAACTAGAAGTATACACAAAAAGCTTTTTTGAAGACAGAAAACCTTTCAGCTTTTTCTTCCAGGAACTTTACTGAAACAATCAAGGAACCTAAGAGGCAAGACTTGATTCCACTTTTCACAGTCTGTAGCTGAATCTTATATACATACATAAATGATACAGTTGTTCCTTATACAGCTGTTTTGCCCATGAGCAGCAGAGTTTTCTCCATGTTTTCTGCATGCTAAGTGGTTATAGCATAGAGATGTAATATTTTTGGCATTTCATACTAATGACATTTTTCCTTTGCTAAGAGACCATAGATATTTTTTGACAGTTAGCTTATTTTGAACTCACTTTGTTCAGAAACCTTTCGTAAGTTTTGAGTACCACTTCCTTTCCTGATATTCAAAAACTCCTTTTTCTGATAGCTCAGCCTCCAAAAAGATCAACTGTCTGCAAGTAAATAAAGAAAAAAAAGTTAATTCTAATAATTTTGCTGACATAACCACAGATGCAAATAATACTGATCATTTCACAGACTTTTTGTATCTGATATTCATACCTGTTTAGTATTTAATTCATAAGTTCTGTTGCAGACTAAATGCAATTGTTATTTTCTTAAGCAGCAACTATATAATCTGTGAGAATTTTATGTGCTTCATTCCTAAATTTAAGACAAATTTATCATTTATCTTCTCAACTGCATTTTTTCATTTATTGAAATAAAAAAAAAAACCTTAAATATTCTGTGTCTCATTTTCCTCCTTCAATGCAGTATTGGCTCTGAGACAGCAAAAATAATTATAAGGTGTTTTTATTATTTAGTAGCACATCTATAGTAACGACTGGAATTACTGCCTGTACACTACTAGGCAAAAAGTGAAAACCTAACCTATTTTGTATGCCCTTGTACTCCCAGTTTCAAGAGGAAATCATTAACACTAATTTTTCTTAGACTCTGACTCATTGTATCTTTATTTATGATCTTTTTCCACTGAAAGACATTTTAGCTCCCCTACACTTATTTTTTTCCTTTTTGTTCTTGGTTATTGGAATTCATTTGTTTTGACAAAGGCACAGAATATTTCCTCTTAGCTTTAGATATGTGACTGGAATACTTAGTTTGAAAGCACCGTTCTACATACCTTGTACTCGTCACTGAAAAAAAATGGAATTTTCACAGATAATTTGGCCCATGTAAGATCTGATTTGCTTTTCTGTGGAGTTGCTAGGGAAACACATCTATTAATCTGAATATGAGTTCAGAAATGTTAAAAAAAAGATTCACAAGAATAATTACCAATAATCACTATCAAAACAGAAAGATGGAGCAACAGTCACAGAACTTTATCCATTGTCCAGTACTATTCAGTATTTTATTTAATTACTTGGGTGGAGTTATTAAATATACAATTGCATAGATGACTTCAAGGTGGAATGTTAATGCAAATATGTTGGAAATTCAAATTTATAACTTGAAAGTCATCTTGATATATTGGACATAAGTAAAATTTGTTGGCTAAAGCATACTTTTGGACTTCAGATTTCTATAATAATAATCTCTTGCTCAAGCAAAAGATTACGTACATTATCTGGCATCTTAACTATTTAAGCTGCACTCCTCTCAAAAATCTTTTCTCAGAGTTACTATTTTTGCCTTTTCTCCTATTTTACTTGTATGTACTGCTGATTTCAAGAAAAGAAGCAGAAAATGTCTGCAATGACAGATGTGGGAATACCACCACAAATAATATGACTTAGAGAAAAAAGAGGAGGAAAAGGAGTAAGAAATAGAAGTACTCTCATGAAAGATGCTATGTAAAACATAATGCCCTTAAAGCAAAGATGAGAATTTTCCAATTAATATGAAAGTATACAGAGAAGAGGAAAGGATTCAAGCAGAGGGATGATATTGTTGAAGATGCTGGAATATTTATTAAAAGGATTAGCACAGCAAATCCAATTTTAACTTGTACCATATTGCTGAAAGAATTTAACTCATGTAGCAAAATACATTATCTGGAACATCTGATGCAAACAATCATTAATTCAATTTGCATTTAATATACTAACAGGGAAAGCTGATTTAAAATAAAGAATAACTTATGAATCAGTATTTTACATTATGTTTAATCATTTTTCTTTGGTATATGGGAAATAATGAGAACTTCTACTACAGTTCGCACCTTTTTTCACAAGGAAGAACTTCTGGTAATACTGAGGATCTACAAAAATTCATTAAAAAGAACCCCTTTCACTCTTCTACAAAAAATGCATATATATTTGAAATTATAACCAAAAGGTGGGAAAGATAGAGAAATCTCAGCTGAAGCAATTTCAACACATTTTTATGATGTGGTTAGAGTTCACAAAAAATGTCCATAAGACATTAAAGAAGAAATGGAGCAAATAAAATTGAAAAGGATAGGTAAAAAAAAAAAGCAAAGAAGGGGAAGTATAAAGAGGTATCAGTAGAAAAGATGAGTAAAAAGGAACAAATTATATCATTAATACTTACTTCTATTCTTTTAGAAATTTAGATTCATATTTGAGGTAAGTGGAATAGCTCAAACCTTACAACATATAGTGCAACATAACTTAAGAGTGTGACCTTCATCCTAATGAAGAGAATGCCCTTAAAAAGAAGTTTATTTTTCCTTTAATATGAAACCAGAAGTTGAAGAATAGACAATATTTATTCTCCATTAGGATTATAAGACAATAGGTTGATGGATCAAGGGAAGTAAATGAAGCCACACAACTTAGTGGTATTTTAAAGAGCTAATCAGACACAGCACTTGATCTCCTGAAGTAGATTTTAACTTTATCTGAACAGGAAGATCTACAGCAAATCTGGAGCAAAAATTGGGGGAAAAAAAGCTTCCTTAAATTTTGTTTAATAGTGGTAGTGGACAGGATTTTGATTTACATTTCTAGATTACTCACCCTACCTTGCATGCCCCCAGTGAAAATACATGAATGCTTGTTACAGTCACTGAAGAAAATAAACTCTTGAACCATGCTAAGTGGCTTAAGGTGTAAGGGATGAACTGGGACAGCTGTACCCCTCTCCAACAGCATCTGAGGAGACCAGGGAGACAGAATGACTGTGGATCTGCAGGTAGAAGGGCCTCAGAGAGCTTGTTTAGGACCCCTATATGATTGCAAGAGTGCACCCACAAGTTATTTCTCCCTAATCATCCCAGACCAGTATTAATGGCGTCAAGAGAGCTTCTATGAACAAAAAAAAATATACTAGAGGTAACTTCTAAATATGCTTTTCCATACTGAGCACAAAGGGTGTATTTGGACAGATTTTTCAAACATTTCCACTGAATTCAAGAGTGCTTTTGTCATTCTATGTGATTTAAAATAATCAAGCATATCAGATATTGACTGTGACGTTTATATCAAAAGCTTTTTTTTACAGAGTTAAGATAGTGCCTATATTTCAAAATAAATCACCTTTTCTTTATCACAGCCTCTAAAATACATTTAGAATTCAGGATTATCTTTGGTATTTAAATTTAATTACCAAATTAGTGACGGGCGATTTTCTCAAGGTTGTAGCACCACAACCACACACAATGCTGACATGATGTTCTGTAGAAGTGCCTTTCACAATGACACATTATTGAGCTATTTACTGATGAGCTATTTCAATGTCTTGTGAATATTCAGTTGTTACATTTCAACTGGATTTTTAAAAATCTAAATTCATTGCCTTTTGGAAACAATAAACTAATGTTTTCAGCAATTTCATGGATGTACAAAATTACTTGTATTTTAGAACTTGTCTGCTCTTTGGAAAATGCAATCAGCAATTTTAGGTTGTTGAAATATCCATAAAAGACTAGAACAGCTTGTAAAACAACCTGTGGAACTTCTCCACTGTAGTTATTAGTCATCTATCCAGAATGTTTGGGCCATCAACCAAACATGTGGAGAAAGTGGAAATTAAATAGCATTAAGTATCAAAATGAAGAACGACTTTGAAAAATCACCAACTGTATTTGTTACTTGTGATAAATTGGGTTTGCCTGGACACGTTTTGGCAGCAGGGAAGGGCTTCTGTGAGAAGCTGCCGTAAGCTTCCTCCATGTCTGACACAGCCAATACCAGCTGGCTTCAAAACAGCCTTGTTTTGAACACTGGACATGGCCAAACCATCTGTGACAGTGGGAGTAACTCTGGGATAACAGAGTTAGGAAGGGGAAGAAACCAGGAACTGCAGTTAGAGAGAGAGGAATGAGACTTTGTGACAGAAAGAACTCAGCAGACACCAAGGTCAGTGCAGAAGGAGGGGCAGGAGGTGCTCCAGGTGCCAGAGCTGAGATTCCCCTGCAGCCCCTGGTGCAGCCCATGGTGAGGCAGCTGTGCCCCTGCAGCCCATGGAGGGCCATGGGGATGCAGAGATCCACCTGCAGCCCTTGGAGGACCCTATGCTGGAGCAGGAGGATGCCCAAAGGAGGCTGTTACCTCATGGGAAGCTCATCCTGGATCAAACTCCTGGTAGGACCTGTGGCCCCATGTAGAGGAGCCCACTCTGGAGCAGGATTTGTGACCTCACAGGAACTCACACTGGAGCAGGCTGCTCCTGAAGGACTGCACACCATGGAAGGGACTATGCTGGAGCAGTTTGTGAACAACTGCAGACTGTGGGATGGATTCATGTTGGAGAAGTTCATGGAGGACTGTCTCCCATGGGAGAGACCCCACTCTGGAGCAGGGGAATAGTGTAAAGAATCTTCTCCCTGAGAAGGAGACATGTGATGAACTGACCGCAACCCACATTCCCCATCCCTCTGCACAGGTTGCAGGGAAGATGTTTGAGACTGAAGTTGAGCTTGGGAAGAAGGGAGGAGTGAAGGAAAGGTGTTTTTTAAGATTTGGTTTTTGACTATTTCTCATAGTCCTACTCTGATTTAATTGGTAATAAATTAAATAAATTTTTTCCCAAAGTCAAGCCTGTTTTGCCTGTGACAGGAACAGGTGAATGATTTCTCCCTGCCCTTATCCCGACCCATGAGGCTTCCATTATTGTTTCCCTCCCTTGTCCAGAGGAGGAGAGGAGTGATAGAGTACTGACAGAAAATACTATGTACTGAAATGCATTTGAAGAAATGAAAACATTCCCATAGAACTGCACCAGACAGATTCAGCAGCCAGAAACTGTAGTTGTAGAGACAGGTAAGTCAGAGCTAGGAATAAAATTACACTGGATGGTGTAGTTAACAATATATTAGCAACAATTCCTGTAGCCTGTGTTGCCTGAGAAACAGAATTAAGGTGAAAGAGCAAAAAACATTTCCTGAACAAAAAGGACAAATTCTGTGAAAGTCATAGGGGGAAGAAAAAAAGAGCTACTGGGGAAGCTTTTCTGAAAATCTCAAATCCTCCAAGCTGTAAGAATTCTGCTTATATTGAGTGACACTTTCCTTGAGGACACATGTACTGCCAGTTTTCTCAATGCAGTACTCATGTCATCTGAGGCAGGGAAATCACTTATGCATCTGAGGAGCCTCAGCTTTGCTCTGCAGACAGTTTTGATAAACAAGATTAATGTCTTTTTACAAGAAAAAGTACCTTCAAACCCTGACTTTTCAAAAGAGTCTATCACTAATTAAAGAAGTGGGTTAGCAAGATAAGTAGCACATGAGCAGCATGGTTAATAACAGAAATGCCCACATGGTGAAAGGAATTCCATCCACTAACAGACCTGACAGTTGGTATATAGGATACCATTTGTACCATGACAAATTTAAAGCCTTGAAAATCATTAGCATGGCCATGCGGAATTCAAGGGAGCATTGGTGCTGTCATAAATACTACTAGAATTTCCTACAGGACTATCTTGAGAAAATTTACTTAATATTTCGCATGCAAACATAAGCTTTTCAAATGTTCTGAAATCCTAAGATATTAATTCTGACCAATGAAAATGACAGCAACAATAGTACACAGATGTCTAAAATTATGTGAAAGATGGTAACTTCATTGCAAGTAGTTAAATTGAGATGTTGTATTTCTGGGTATTAATGTCTAGCTGTCAGCATTCAAATTACGGCAATTTTATGAGTTAGCGAACTTTCAAATGTTGTTTATCTAAACTGTTCAAAGACATTGGATAAAAATAAATTTGCAGTCTAGAGGAGAAACTCTGCCTATTAATAAATAAAACATTTTCAGCTCTACATATTAGATAACTCATAATTAACCTCTATCTTGAGAAAAAATATTGGTCAAATGCAAACAAGACTTTTTTTTTTTTAAATTCAGGAATATAAACTTACAAATGTAATTGTAAGTAAGGTGGTAATTAAGTCTATAATTGACAAAATCAAATCTGGTACCATCACTCACTATTGAAGCTATTTCATGACTTAGAGTAAAAAACTACCAGTTAGAAAATGATTTCCAGATACACATAAATGTATCAAATTTTTGAATATACACAAAAACCCCCAGCCAATTTATAAAACAACTGATGTTTTTCACATTAATGGGTGTAGAATCAACTGGAGAGTATCTATTTCCACGTCTTTACAAATTAATTAAAAAATAAAAGGGGGCAGAGGAGGATACACTCTTAAGTTTAAGGGAAACTACAATTCTCTTGGATTTTACTGACAAGTTTTCCTGCATGGCAAATGTAGAACAAAGCTATAATATGGATAACTTGGAGCATGCATACAACTGTGTCAAGTATATTCACTACCCTCAATCACAAAGGATTTTGGGGATGTGCAGTATATTTCACAAAAGGTCTTTTGTATTATACATGCTAAGGTCAACTGGATATTTGCTTAAAAAAGGAAATTAAATAAGATTAAATACTATTACATAACCTTGCTTGCTTTATAATGCCTTATTAAGTAGGGGTAAATAGGATTTATGCTAATCCCAAATTTATACCATTAATCCTGTTTTACAGTGCATTTATTTCTGATTTTTTTTTTTCTCTTACTACAGTCCTTTCAACATTTTCTGAGTTTACAAGACATTCATGTAATAAAATAGCAAGGGTGACTGCTTGGAATGAAAATCTTGCCTGATCTATACAATTACAATTTGTATGGTCATTACCTGACACAAGAATGAGTGATGAGCTTTTGACAAAGACATGGCAATTTGTTAGCATTGCCTGCTGGCTTGAGTGACACTTTTATATTACCTCTTTTTTTTTTTTTTTCTTTTTTTTCCTCCTGGAGTCTTTTCAAAGCTTTGGCTCCTGATTAAATTCTGGGACAGGCAGTTGCTGCAGCCTCTAAAATATACTTTTGAAATACCTTTGATAGTGTTATGTCATTCCCATATTCTGGCACATTCTTTTCTACATACTGATTATTCCACTGTTTACCTTACACCCCTGCGTTCACAAATCACCATCACTAATAACATTGCACAGCAAGCAAAGGGCTACTCATGTGCACAGCACATGGTCACTGGGTAAGGTAAAATCCAAATGCAAATTAAACTCAACCCCAGCACAGACTCATACAACATCAATCACCCTGGATTTTGGACAAAGCAGCTATTCGTGACACATAAAGCTGCAACAAGGCAAAGTACAACACCAGCCATTTTGGTCTGAAATTGCTTTGTATTTTAGAAATCCCCTTGATGTAGGGGAATAGCCTGCATTGCAGCTGAAACACATCCCAGAATTCACTGTTCCTCAAGGAATGGTCTGTGGAGACCGGGTACCATGCACATATACATGAACATTCCCTGAGGTGTGTGAGTGTTGTTCTGGAAGTGCTGCATAGCCACAGACTGTGCAATGCAACATCTCCTTATTTTTGTCGTAGACAGGGAACTTGCCTGTGGCTGCAGCTATAAAAACAGCTGGATCAAGGTCAGGAAGTCAGCTATCTCCAAGCTGCTCACAGTGATGCAATCCTGCTCTTTTCCATGTTGTTTCCTTCACTTCACATTGGTGCACAAATTATTAAAAGCAAGAAGCACCTGACATTTCTGTGGCTGGTTTTCTGAGCCTTTCTTGATACTTCTGCACAATGGCCTTTGCATCTCAATATTAGCTTTCGGTTTATTTTCAAGATGTATCTCAATTATAAATATATCACAAAGTACCCAGTGTCACTGTGTCCTTCCTAAGATAGATAGGTTGAGATTTTAACTGAATGGAAAGCCTTCAGGGAAATCTAGGATTTGGAGAGAAAAAGGTAATGCCAACAGTAACCTCTTATAATTAATTTCTGACCCTTTTAATTACTTTTCTCACAGTAATTTTAACTGTGTGGTTTATTGCTGAAAATTTCCTATTTTGCTAAACCTAATACCTTACTAATGCTTTACTTCCTGATTATATCTATAGATTTCAGAAGCAACATGGATGAAGTAATATTATGAGAACACTGGCATCTGGCTTACAGCTTTTCAGCATGGAGTAACCAAACCATTCAGAAAAAAAGAAGCCTGTGCTTTTTTTCTCATCTATTTTGTAAAAGTATTGTTGTTTAACCCATTAAATAATTTTAGGTTTTTTTCTGTTAACAAAATCTATAGGTACCTCTTTTCCTATGCCTATTTAAATGATAAATTACTTTGATTTCAGTCCATATTTATTTCTGGCTTTAGTATAAAACAAAAGAGAATTGATTATGAAGTTGATAATACCTTTTCCTAAAATTCTAAAGATATTCAGCTTGAAGTAAGTTGAACAAATCAAGCTGCTATATAGGCACACAAATAAAATGGTGCAGAGGAACACATTTTTTGTGTGCATTATATAGTTAGCTATATAGTATATGGTATTGTTGTCATAATTGAATTCCAACTTCTACTTATGTTAATTGTTTTCATCTCAGATGAGTAATTAAAAATTACACTCAATTCTTTTTTCAGTTTGTTTCATTATAAAAAAAATATACAACCCCAAAATAACTTCAGTTTAATCTCCTCATTGTGAAGCCAATGCTCAAATGTCTGTAGCACTGTAAAGAACACAATTGTTACAAGGAAAAGAATGAATGCTAAACTACATCTCCTGTTTAAAACAATTCTTACATTTGAGCAATTAATTGAATATAAAAGCCCATAAATACCTTCAGATTTAATAGCTAATCCATTTAAAATACACTGCTCAGCCTGTAGTAGGTCTAGTGCTAACAATGCTCTGCCAAACATATAAGTAAGAGGAATGCAGTAAACACACAAATACTGCAGACAGATACCATCTATGTCAGTAGTAACAATGACAGAAGATACGGAGACATGATAATGAGAAAGATCCCTTTAATGAAAGGAATTTTTTTGAAAGAGGTTTCAATTAGGATAGGTTGAACATTCAGTAGCATCTTTTTATTACCTCGTAGTAATTTGTCCTGGAAACACACTGTCATGGTTTGACCCGGAAGTAAGGTTTTGGGAAGTTATGGTCAAACCAATCAGTGGCCAAATTTCAGATTGGCACCTGGTGTGGCCACTGGGGACTTGGATACGCCTCTGAGAACACACAGGGGTTAAAAGCAGAGCACTCGCAGAGAGACTTCCTCTCCCTCCATTCCCAAGTTAGAGCCTGCTTTGTTCTGTTCCTGGGTCACATCTCACAGTAACCATTTTGGGGAATACACCTCTCATGGGGGCACTGGCACTGTGCCGGAGTCAATCCATGACACACACAAATTTTCTATTTTTATATTTGTAAAATCTTAGTAACTTGTGTTAATACCTGAGCCTTATTCGACCCTTTTCTTCTCCTATCCTGTGCTAGCTACCTAATTACAAATAGCCAACACAGTGTTAAAATGATAACCCACAGAGAAAAAGAGGATATTGCCTTCAGCAATGATAAAATTTTACTGCAGCATTGACCCCTTCTGACTTCTGACAGTTTGCAATGAGTGTCTGGACTGCTCTGAGCTACGTTCTTTGCTCTACTCCATCAGCACTTGAGGGTCCCCAAGGGCTTCTCAGAACTCAGGAGACTGCAGAAGGTGCCCCTCAGATATAATCTTTGCAGAACATAAAAATGGATAGTCTGCTCCAGTCTCCTCAGTACAGCAGAGCTTGTTCCTCCTTGGAACTTTAAATCTGGAAATGTCATTTCAAAGACACTGATATTGTGTTACGAAGTGGAGTTTGTTGTTACATACAGGGGAGAAAAGCAGTTCTGAATATACAAATATCAAAACTCTGACTCCTTGCCATGTCAGTGTTAATTTCCAGCTGTCATTATTTAACAGTACATTTCTACATGGGTTCTTATTTTTGACACCGTCAAGTATTGCATCTCTTGGTCTTCTAAAACAGACTAATAGAAAGCAATGATTTAGTTTCATTACTGGCAGCATCTCAGGGCATATTTCCCAGGACTCTACTAAATCACACTATACACTACCTCAGTTGACAACTTTGGGGTTGTATTTTATTAAAATGTTAAAATACCAGCAATTTCTCTTATAACCGTAAAACACTTAATGTACAGTCAAAAGTGGACTCTGTAGAAAATATGCTCTTTGTGGAGAAAAACATTTAACATTTTCTTTGCATCATTTTTCCGACAAAAGATAGCTTTTATTAAAAAACAGAAAAAAAGCCCAAGCAAAAATATCTAAGAAGGACTAGACTATAACTCCATTTACCTCCATGTGACAACAGAGTCTGCTTGAGACTAATTGTCTCTTTCAAAAAGCAGCATTTCTTAATAGCTGCTACTGTCCCTCAGCACTGGGTGTTGTTCTGCACAAGGCTGTTGCACATAGAAGTGTTCCCCTTCTTGAAAAGTGGCCAGTTTGGACAATTAATAAAAGTACAAGAGGACTTAATTTACTTACATGCCTAATAAGAAATCTGAAAGTTCATATAGTCAATAAAGAGAGACAATGATTCGGAAGAAAGGTTCAAGATTATTTGATCAAAGTAGTATCTAAGTAAGCTCATCTGGATGAGCATTATGGAAAAAAATATGCAGTATAAAAAGCATAAGACTGTTTTCACCTCTGAAAATAATTTTATGCAACATTCACAAACAGTCTCAATTCTCATTTCAGAATTTAGCTGTAATAAACCCATGCCTTCACTGGAACTGCTCCACATGTACAATACTGGGGAACTAGGAATTAGACTCCATCTATTTAATTCATTGGCAAAGAATTCCTCATCCCTGCTCTATATCAGATTATGTCCAGTCAAAGCCAATGTTGCTATCAGCAGTGGTAACTGTTGAGATAAGATCACTATAACCACTTTTTTTCACATATCTATGAATTGTTACACATGTATTGTCTGCAAAGCACACCTGCTGCAGTGAAATGTCAACAGGCAGCAATTTCCTTTTTAATGGGAAAAATATAACACCACAAAATGGTCTCCACCAGAAAATATATTTGGACTAAAAAACATGCTTTGTATACTTTTATAATCTACCCCACAGAAGTTCTTCCATTATTTCATCCCTGCTCATTTTTGGTATGAAGGCTTCAAGACTTCAAATGTTCTGGAATTAGGTTTTTTTTTTGTTGTTGTTCTTATAAATAGCTATATTCTTAGTATTATCACAAGGGATTTCTGGATTCCTTCAGTACTGAAACACAAAACAGTTTATATCTATGTTGATGGAAATTGGTCATATACAAATATCCACGTACACAAACTAGATTTTTGCCAGAAAAGCAGTAGAATTGCTGTATGCTGAAAAAAGGGCTACTTTCACAAATAGTAATGATGCCTAAATACCAGAGAGTGGAAGAAACACAAGCTTTTGATCCAAAGATGTTTCAGAATCTTTGTATAAAATGACTAGTGGATCAGGTTCTTCACCACTTTCCAGTGCCCCTCACGGGAGATTACAAATCCCTAGCCTGTATATTTATTTTTTTAATTATTTTTCCTTTTATAGCAACAGATCTGTTTCAACAGCTTCCAGCTGTGGTTTGAAGTTTTTGGAAAACATGACTCATAACATTTTAAAATTCCTTAGGTTAAAGACATTAAGAATTACACTCACTTTGAATTACAAGTCTGCATAACTGCCGCATTGAATACTCGTCTAAAATTCAAATTCTCTAAATTACCATTGTCACATATCACCTAAGCTAGAAATACGTAAATTCTTCATAACTAAAATATATCAGATGCTTGAAAATCAGTTTCTTGTCTTAATGTTACCTTCCTAATATGATAAACTCCAAAACCAATCCACAAGGTAAATTCTTTGCCTACAGTACCCAAATCCAATGTGTAATTCCAGAGAGTCCCACTTCATTAATTCCCACTATTTTTTTATTCAAAAATTCAAATTTTAGACTTACTATCCAAGATGTGGTGTACAAAAATATGATTCTTTCCTGCCTGGGGACATTTTAACATCCCAGAGGTACAGTATGCACTGGGATTCCGTGTCCCATCTGCAGCACCTTCTGAGTGCTCTGTACTCCCTGCTGCTGGCTCCAGGGGTGTTTTGTGCTGCATCCTGGCTCTCCTGTGTGGGGTTGAGGTGCCTACAGTTAGGGCTAGAGCCACTAAAATGAAGGAAAGTTTTGCTAGAGGGAGTGGCTCCCAAGTGCTGAAGTGGCATATGATTTAAAAGGAGTTTCTTCTTTGTATGCTATATGGAAACTTTAGTGACTCCTCTGAATTTCATGGAGCTAACCATGCCTTCCCTATGGCATTTAAAACCACTGTCATTATTTATCAGAATAAAAATTATTAATAATTAGCAGGAGAAGCAACAAGCCAAAATAGTACCATTACATGTATGTGCACTCCACCTTATTTGAATGAGCTCATCATCACCACACTTACCCCATACTGATATAAAGAGATGTAAATTTGATTAGACCCTTAATTAGTCTGTCCTGTATACAAATAGTAAACAATGTAAAAGATGTTGTTAGGCATGTTGTGACAAGAAACAGACAAGGCATCTCAGCTCAGAACTTCGTTAGGAAATGTTAAACAGCAAAGAGAAACAAAATTTTACTTATGACAGGACAATTAAACACAGGCAAGTTACTAAAAGTAATGCAATTTGGAAGCAACAACACAGTAAAATGCTGAGCACAAGCAATATGGGAAGTGAAGAATCATTGTGCAAGTTTCAGGAACTGTGCAAGTAGAAGCCTGACAGGTGTGGGGTCAAGAGATTAAAATGTTATTGCTTTGTTATGATTATATTTTTACTTTATTTTATTAAAAATGGCAATGAATCAGTTTATGGTTTGAAAGCTCTGAGGTCTTTCTTACCATTACTGTCTCTGCACTGAAAATTACTGGCATAGTGATATCACTCTGTGATGTTATTTGGTTATTTAGTTACACGTATTTCTAGTACCTGAGGTTGGCACTATCTAGAAAGGGCTGGAAGTACAGTATTTGGTTTCACAGCTTCCCACTGCAGATAAAACCTCTCAGTTACACCACAGATCATTTAAAAATGCTAGCACTGAATTGCAGACTTGCTATAGTAGCATTTATTAAAAAACATACTCATTTGAAGCAGTAATTGTTCTGCTACCAGGGCACAGCCCTTCATAACATCCCTTTAACAGTATTTTTATGAAGATAGAACTTTAATTTTTCCAGTAGCTACAAAGCGCAATGCATGAATACCTTTCCTCATTTGTTTTTCATTATGTATCACTATCCAGAGGCAATCATTAGCTAATTCGCTGATTTACAGTTGCAGTTTACTAGCTTTAAACAATGCTAAGTCATTATGATTCCATTCTTAGTACTGTGAGAGGAAAATAAGTGTCCTCTCACTCTAAGCTGCATACCAAAGTCCCTCAACCTATGTGCTTCTAGCTTCCCTCACATCTAAAACTGTTACATTATTTTCTTTGCTGGAATTAACCATAAATGGTGTTTAGTCTGCTTTCTCCTATACTGCAGAGAACTCTTATTTTGCCACCCATCACAATCATAACGAGTTTGTCACAGAAAGTATCAGCTATTGCTTACTCAGTTTCCTAATGAAATCCATGTTGAAAAGTTAGTTGGTTACTGCTGGTTTTTCCTTAGCTGCCTGAGACCTTTTTTTGGAATATTGTAAAATGCAAGCATATGAATTGAAGTGTAGTATGCTGTTTAATTGCCCTAATATGTACTGAGATGAAATGCTCCTCGGTATGCTGGCAAAGGAGCACAGGAAGATGGTGGCAGGTGGGACAGCTCAGATACCACCCTGCCCAGCTCCTCCCGTCACAGGAGGGATGTGTGCCCCCGGAGGGACTGCAGAGCAGCGTGTGTCTGTCTGTGTGCTCCTGAAAGGGCTCTGAGCATCAGCAACTGGAGAGGGGCTGGGACCTCTGGCGGCAGGAAGGATGTCATCCTCCAGGCAAAGCACTCTGGCGCAAGTTAAAGCCTATTGTCTTCACTATCTTCCATGTATAGTTTCTGGTAAGACTCAAGAATGAATGAGTGGTTAGGGATTCTCATAAAACTAAAAACCTTTCTGTTGATATGATTTAAAAATCTCTTAAACATAATTTAAAATTGGATGCAATACATGATTTTCTCAAAACCATCTGAATGAACTGAAGCTCTGGAAACAGAGTAAACAGTTTCTAAGAAAAATCTTCACAGCCTTCTGGTACAATTTGAAAACCTAGCTGGAATCTTTGTAATCTAAAAAAACATAATAGGTATGTGTCATGAAGCTGCACCAGACAGCTAAATTTTACATTGCCATATTACATAAAATCAATCTCAGCCTACCTAACATGTTACAGTTACATGTTTTCAGCATAAACTGTGAAAAAAACAACAGAAGAAATCTGCTGAGAAATAAGAGATGTTGAAGAACCTCAGTCCTATAACAGCACCACCTTGTCAATTAAACTGTAACTCAGTTCTAAGTGCTCTGAGCTAATTTAAACCACAGCAAGCCAGATCTAAACCACTGTGGGATGCCCCTACAGTCACGCACAGTCCTCCAATAAAACATGCACACAACTTTCTTTCCTTTGATCACTTATGAACAAATAGTAGGCACTTGATGAAAAACTTATCTGGGCTTATCCAGATACAGTGGGTGTGTTTTGAATAAGGAGGATTTTTGATTTCACTTTCTCCACTTAAAGGTCTTTGATATATAAATTACAGACTTATGTTGAAAAATGAAGAACTAATCTAAAATGACTGGAATTGCAATTTAAATTATAGTCTGGATATTTTCCAGTTGTCTTAACAGAAATTAAGGAAAGAATCCAAATGTTCTGGAGAAGGAAAAAAAAAGCCCAACCTGTTGCTGATGAGATACCACAATAAAGGATATTACATCAGTAGAGCTGTAAGATATTCTTACTTCAATTAGCAATAATGAAGTAAAAAAATAATGAATGTGACAGTATGCCTAATTTCATTTCTGGATAATTCTGAAAACCAGCATCTTTCTGTGACAACAACATGTAATCAAATTAATAACAACCTGTGGAATGATATTTCATCTAACACAGATTTATTTTGAGGCTTTTACATTTTGGTGTTCATTGACAAAAAAAAGCCCAAAAGCTCATGACATTGAGTTAGCCATAACTATTTGAAAATAAACAACCTTTTTAAGGATTACATGATTTGATAAAGTTCAGAAGAAAAAATGATGGTGTAAAGCATTGCTTTGGTCACTGCTGTTACAAGCAAGGATTCTTCTCTGACTATCCTCTGTACCAGATAACTCTCACATTTTCTGAAATGTTCCCCTGTGACCTTATTTGTTTCCTTGTTAGTGCCAAACTTTCTCAGGAATTACTTTGATATTATTGGCGTATGATTCAGTCCCTGTGTGTGAGCCTAAGAGTGTCACCTTTTCTCTACTTACTAGTTTAAATAATCACTTGTAATGTAGTTAATTTCTTGCACAAGAAATGGACTGTGAACTTCTCTCACGATTGATATGTGTTCCCTCCATTCTGCTGAAATTTGCTTTCATCCTTACATCTACAGAAAACATAGTAAGAACCACCAATTCCTCAGTCTGCCTCCTCCTTGAAATTTGTCAAGGGTCAGAACATAATCCTCTTTTCTCTAGTAATAAAAATGCACTAAGTTTGTACTCTTTCAGATTACTGTAGTGCTGATGATCTACAGGACAAGCCAACCTTTATCCCAGCTCAGCCTAGCAGTTTGTACTTGCCACACATTACTGTGCTCAGTTTAATGCAGACTACACCACTATCAGAAATGTGCTGGACTGTTCCATAGTATTTCAATGACTGAATACCTTCACGTGTTTCCATATATATTTTGGAGTATGAGTCACTGCCCTCCTTAAATCCTCTAGGGGAAAATGCAGAACTTTGTTGGGAAGGATTTTTTTTTTTTAAACTAGGTTATTTATTCCCTCCTATGCATATGATTAGATAATATTCTGAAAGTAAATGCAAAGTCAGTAAAAAGTGTAAGGATGCCTGGATATGACACAGTAGCACACATTCAGATGAGGTTTAGTGCAATGCTGTTGCAACACTGCCATAGAGCTTCAGATAGCTCAAAAGCACAGGCAGAGCATTTTCCTACTGGTTCAAAGGCTCCAGAATTTAAACACATGCAACCATATCCAAACAGAATTTTCAAGTTCAGATAAAGATTTAGTATTGAAAGTAAGTGTTAAAATTGAGCCCAGCAGAAAGGCAATAAGTCCCCACTTATCTTTCTCTAGTGCTATTTTATTATGCCACTCCTACTGCTGGTTGGTATACTTAACTAGAAAAAAAAAAAAGGGAGACCTTAGTAGGAGCAAAGTGCTAGCAATAAATGATGCTTCAAGGGCTAAACTGCACATAAAAGAATGAAACTGTTAATTGTTCAAAGCATTTCAAAGGTCGCTTGCATGCCTAGGGATTTGGTAGGATAACGAGTACTAGGACTGTTTGGGAAGGAGGAAGATGTTTACAGCCTTTCTTGTCTTATCTTGAATCTTTCTAATATAGCTTTGTTTTATCCTTTAGATTCTTTCATTTGCATTTTTGTGTCTGCATTATATGTGCAGAAATTGAACAGTCCAGATAATAGTTGTGCTACTTACATAAATAGAGATGTCATTAAATCCAGCAAGTTTCTGCAAGCTGCCTCCCACACTGCAGTCATAAAATGATCTTGGGATATTGGCTTGAAGAACAACAAAATACATTTAACATCAAGTGGTTACTGTTCAAAGTGGAAAGATGACATGCTTGAAAAATGTGAATCAGAGAGTGCACATTAAGTTTTCAAAATTTTATAACAGGCCAATAAATTCCACATGAATGGTTTGTGCATAATGAATACATTTAGGACATTAAGTACAAAGGCCAGGAATTATGGCCAATTCATGTGACAACCACCAATGGATACTTTCCAAATCCCACCAGCCACCTTCACAGAGCTTAAAACAAGCAAGCAAACATGTCCATCCATCATACTTTCTTGTACCAGAGAAATATATCTCAAGGTCAACCTACATTATTATGCCAGTTTTAAGTATGTGACTGATGCTATTTTTAGTAAAGGCCAGCCTTGCCCAACAATTTGTAGGATAGTGTCTACAGACAGTACTACAGTTTAAGCCCAAGAGGAATCAAGTTTTTCAAGAAACTGGTATGTTTTGAGAGAGAACTAGATCTGGCTACTCAAAATAGCCATGCCCAAATAGGTTTAAGTGAATGGATAGTCTAAACCGTTGCCTGGTAACAAGTTAGAAAGTGAGCATCTCATTCCTGTTACCATCACAGGTTATAATCTCACAAAAGACTGTATTAAAATTTGATAGGAGATAGGACTAATGGAAAAATAATGGCCTACTAAAATATTTCACAAAAATAACCCAAAATTTCTGAAGCTGAATGAACAATTATTTTCTAGTAAGTTAAAATGCTGTCCTAAGCCCAAAAGACATGTCTCCAGAGGAAGCATTTCATGGTGTTTCTAACAATAGAAATGAATATCACCTAAAATGTGAAGGAAGATTTGTTTGTTTAATGCTTAAATTTTGAGAAAAATGCAATTTGGGATTTTGCTGGTGTTTACTGACGCGAAATAGATACAGAGAAATATGTACATCATGGCTTCAATTTTTCAGGCATACAAGACCTAATCCAGCAAGGTGTTAGCTGTTATGAGACTTCCTGCAATGCATCAGGTTGATTGAACCATTCAGCTTCATAAATTTCAGAAATGCACACTCAGAGAAGTAGTGACATGTATTATCTGTTATGAACATCTGACCAGTCTTGTTCAGCCATGAATATGTCTCAGCACAAGTACAGATGGCCAGCTCTGCCCTGTGGTTAAGCTAAGGGAACGCAGGAGAAACTGCTGGACATTGCAGACAACTGAAGGAGAGCACAGAGTCAGTCCTGACCTGTCCTAGACTGACAAGGCAACAATGCAAGAAGACAATACCAAAAACCATGCAGAATAGACGGGGAGAACCAGATACAATAATAAAATCCCTTTTCTTCAGGTATGATTCTCCAGCATGTTAAGTCCTTTGGTGCCCACTGGATTTTATTTGGAATTCAAAGGATCAGGTCCTTCCATGACTGTAATTTCTTATTTTGCTATACTCCCAACATCTTCTCTCATGCTCTCCTCTCCTGTCTCTCCTCCATTCCATTACTCTCATTCCCTTTTCTCCTCTTTATGAGTAATCCTCTTCTCTCAGCCCAAGGGTTTATTGCTTTGTTCTCATTCTCTCAGCCAGGATTTTAATTTCTCTCTGTTTCACTGAGGCATCCTATTCCACTGCTTCAAGTACTTCTGCCTTTCCTTAGAAGGCATTCTTTTATTTCAACACCATCTTTACATCTTTCTTTGAAAATTCAAGTTTGCTGTCCTTGCTAGCTTTCATTACCTGCTCTTTTTTTTTTATTGCTTCCTCACATTTCTTTTCCCTTTTTGCTGCAAGTTTCATTGAGGTTCTTCTTCATTTCTATATCAGATTTAGTACACTTGTACCAATTCAAATCCAAAATAAGAAAGCTGGTCCACTGCCTGCTCAAGATGTATTCCGGCAATTTCCTTTTAGATGCTAGAAAATTGTACAGTCTGGAGGTTTATTTTATTCTTGCCAATTCTCTTTCAAAGCACTTTAATTATCAGTGAATGTATAATTTGCATGGATGCAAAAACAGTCTGAGATAGTCTTGCAACTGTTCCCTTCCTGGAATATCTGTTTGTTACAGTTTTAGGAAACAGAATAATTCTCAGGATAAAACAGTTCTGACTTGCAAGCTGGAAAGAGTATCACTCTCAACATATGTCATTGCTTGCAAGATACAAGTACTGCTCTTGTAAAACTAATCTGATGCACTGCATCTGTAAATTTTTTTTCCATTTCATTACACTGCAGAAAAGTTTATGCAATCTAATGTGATTTGAAACAACTGCATGATAAGTCTGTATGGAATACTAAGTGTTTTGGGAGCAAGTGTTTCTCATATAAATGACCTTTATAATACAAAGAAAATACCTTTGCCAGTATTAAACATGCCAAAATGACCGACAAACACCCCCCCCCTTTTTTTTTTCTACAGTTTTCCTTTTAAAAACTCATTTAGTGGGCTGTTGGGATATTGACTGAAATATGAGGAAGCTTAAGTCTAGGGCAAACCCTGAAGATTCTGACATCACAAATCTGAATTTTGATTTTTACTCTTTGCTGAAGATTTCACTCCCAAGATCTAACCCCAAATTCTCAATCTGTTCTTTAAAATTAAGCACTATTTTCATTGCTCCCTTACTTCAATTTGTTTTCTACTTTATTATGTAATTTAAGCTACAGACATACCTTTTAAGTAAATGGAAATAGATCTATTGTACAGATTAAAGATGACTTTTCCATTATATTTCTACTGCTAGTGAGTGTATATTTCTGTTTCATATACAGAAAAAAGATGCAGTTTTGCATCTAGCTGTGGTGCACCTGAGGAAAGGATGTTTATTGAATAACTATGGTGCTGAGATCAACCTACATAAATCCTTTCATTTCAGTGCAAAAAGAAAAAATTCTACAAGAACATTCTGTTAAAATTAGAACCATTACTAATTCACAACACCTAGCCTTCCTTACTAATGAATTTAGTGGTAATCAGACTTTCCGAAACAAACAAACAAAAAATCTTCTGTTCAATTTAGATTCAAGACTTGTGAAAGTTCAGAGGACAGGATTAATTATCTTTAATTCAAGCGAAATTGCTATTTAAAATATGGGAATAAATCAACTTTGTGCCTGGTGTTTGACAAACAGATTCCTTTAAGAGAATTTTTTCTAAAGTTAGTTCCTAAGAGACCTAAAAATCATGTATGTGAGTTGGATTTGCTTGTTGCAAGATTTATAGCTCTTGATTGTACCATGTTTTTAACCAAGTATCCTTCCAGAAATAATTCCTTAAGGACTGGACCCAGATACATATCAACAGCAGTGAGCTTTCACCTACTCCTTCCACTTCCACACCCTGGTCTACACTTTCTTAAAATGTACATGTCCAGGCTTTGCTTCTTGATGACTTGATAAATAATGCATGGCAACTACAAAGCTTATTCTATGGGTGTGGGTAGGTAATTAAGGGAATGCAAAATGAGAGGTATTTTGGCTGTTTTTCTCTTCACTTTGGACTCCTTTGAAACCAACAGCTATTTTTAGAATTTCTTACATGCGTGCTGAAAAAGGCTCATTTGGCAAGATGAATGTGCTTTTTAATCCCACATTCACTGTGACAGTGATGACACACTGCCTACAAACTGCAGCTTGCAGACATAAGTCAGGCATTCAGAAGAGACCTCTGCATCGTATATTTTACATTCCAGTTCTCAAAACTTAGATCAAAGATACCAAAAATGAGATATGCTGAAAGAGTCACCATCTATAAACTGGAGTAGAATGCTTCTGGCTGACAACAGAGGAGATGGAACAAAAATATGAAGAATAGAAAACATGGTGTTGGAGTGTGACTCAGTTTTCTGTCTCATCCTCATCATGAAATGGCTTTTTAGTAAAGTCAGCAGTATCAAGAATAAATCCAGGTCCAGAAGATCAAAAGGTTCAGTATCCAGATAGTAGTGTGTTGCACGGATCAGCAATATCTATGGGGGATGACTGCAAGAAAAGCAACCCTTGGATTTTTTCTGTCAGAAATCTATGGTGAAGGAAAGGTTGCATGGCAGCAGTAAGGTTGCAAAGAAAAATACCAAGAGCATAGTTCTCACTTTCTGTTTTACTTTTTTAAAAATTTTTTTTAATGTATATTACAGATAAAAATAGATTGTTATCCATATTGTGGTTACTTGTCCCAAAAAAAGAACATTTGTGCAGTTAGTATAAACACATTTTTAAAATAATCAGACAGTATGCTAATAACTTTAATGTGCAGAGTATATGACTCACAGAAAGTGCAAATGTGCAGGATGCACCTCAATGATCAGACAATATTAGGACAAGTTGCTAACAGGGACATGAATATATTTTCATTTTATTCCCACCTACTTCATGGGCATCAACTTTCATTAAAAACCCATCTTTCTCAAAATGCAGAATTGACTAGAATTTATTCTTCTGTAAGAACTGCTTGCGGCTTGGTTAAAGACCATTACAAACATGTCTGATACTTTCACACATCCTGTTCATAGACATCAGTATACTCTGAATAGGTCTGGTTGAGAACTGCATAGTTTCTGAGCCTCCCCACCTATGCATTCACTGTACATCTAAACAGGGGAAGAGAACAGGCCTGAAAACCAGAATAAAATGCCATAATGGGGCACATCTGCACCACTGGTTCTTAGCAAAATCTGACTAGTGCCACGTGCAGTATCTAAGTCCTCATTCCTCTGCACACATTAGATCTCTCTTTCTCTCTAGAGAGAACCTTGAAGCTGCTGATTTTCTTATTCCAAATGCTGACTGGACTGAAAATTTTCAAACACCTACTGATCAGAGGCTGGCTGAAAACTTCCATTATCAGAAAGAACTGAACTTTTCATGAGGTTTTAAAGCTTTGCAGCTTCTAGCATCACCACACAATTATGTAATGACTTTCATGCAGGGTCTGCTAGTGCACTGTAAACCACAAGTTTACAGTTCCTTTTCCTGAGACAGAACCTCCTCAGGGACCAGCCAGAGATGATGGAGTGAGCTTCAGTATGAAGCTTTCTCAACCCAATCTTCTTTCCTTCTTACTGCAGTCAAAACTTACTAATTTCTTTAAACATACACAAGTTCTAACTCAGATACAGCTAGTTTAAATTATGTTCATCCTTAAAAGAACAAAGGACTTCTACCTAAAAGAATCAAGCTCATTTAATATGCTTAATTATGGTTCTCAGTCCCCATGCTGATGACATTAAGGACCAACATAACACCAGAAAAAATTCCTACACACAATGGAAACTCTTTCAGGGAACAATGTGTGTTCGTGTCTCATATTCGTAAACTAGCTAAACAACTTTGGAATCTTAGATAAACACAAATAAAAAATAATCATAGCACTTCACAAATTAAGATAGTTGGAACTCTCTAGTTTCCTATCATAGTAAAAAATGTTGTGAACGTTTTAACATCTCATTAAATAACTTAGTTACAACATCCCATTTATTTGCCAAACTCTTTATGGGCATTTTTCAGTTCCTGTTTACTGTGAAAAGGATCTAATATATTATTTCAGGGTAGATTAGTTCCTACAGTATCTTATAATTTCTAGTTCAATAGGATTATTAGTCTTACACCTAAAGCAGGACATTCCAAACCACAACACCTGTAATTTTTAAGCAAAGAAATTACAGTCATGTTCTGAAATGACTATCACTGTGAGACTGGTTCAGTTATCTCCAAAGGATGACTTTATAGCTTTGAGAACTGACAGACTGTTATGTCCTGAAATTCATGCAGGGAATGGTATTGTGGCTGTAAATCACAAGGGCAACTCAGACAGTGGCCAGAACACTTTGGAATAATCTTGACATTCCTGTTTTGCTCAGTAAGCCTCCCAGTTGAAAGATTACCCATGATGAGTTTTTTTCTCCAGGACTGGTAAAGGACAGCTCCTGTGTCATTGACAGCTGCTTAATTAAACAAGGCTTTTTGTTAGGCATTTATCCGTACTTGTACGCTTCCAAGGACTATAAAGGGCAAGAAACTCAAATCCAAAGTCAATTTGACTTTCGTGATTTGCTTTAGGCATGTTTATATCTAAACTGCTAATCTAAAATCCTGGAAGCAACTGTATCAATTAAAATAAATACATCAAGTTCAATAAATCCATAGCTGGATTGGACTAACATTTCAGCAATTATTCAATATTCTGCTTTGTCTGACAGAGATTCCCTGTCCTTGATGACTGAGTCTACTCAAAAAATCTTTTTGAAAGAGCAGGTTGCACCACAGTCCTGGGTCAAGTCCTTTTCTGCTTGGCACACACTGAAATATGACTTTGAAATTTGCAGCCTCTATTGCAGCCTCAGCCTATGTGAAGAGAAAGAGATGCCCCCCTTCTCTTGACACCCAGGTACCTACCAGAGTAACACCAGCAACATCTTGGAGCTTCATCCCACTGTCTTTCTAATTCCATCCTTGGAAAAAATGTATCTGCTTCACAATAGGTTCTTACTGATTGCATCAGTCTTGAAAATTGTTACTGCTACTGCCAGATGTTCTTAAGGTTTTTAAGCTTATTGCTGAGAAGAATAAGATGACATAGCAATAGTTCTTGATCATTTGCTGGCCCAACTAGGAGTATCTCAGGGTACCAAAGCCTGCTTCAGCCCACCCAGCAGTATTTTTTTTTGAAATAGCTGAAAATACAACTGTTCTCACTTTTCTCATTTTTTCAGAATAGCCACTTTGGATTAACTGTGATTCATTTAGGTATTTTTGCCTTATTACATTGTTTACACTTCTGAACTCCACTCAGGAGATGAAATAAAACTTGTATGACCACCTGCCAATATAAAATGTGACCATCCCTATCTCCAAAAGTCAAATAGATAGTGTATATAAATACAGTCTTAAGCACTCTGATGATTAAACAACAACCCTGAGAATCCTGCTGGTTTTGTTAATTTAGTGTTCATTTTCTTTACCTCTATTTTCTCTTCCTCTCAGTGGATGAAGTATGCTACAGCAACATTTGCTCTCTTGTCACAATTTTTTACAATAACTTTCTGATTTTTTTCCCTTAATAAGGAAACTATAAAGCAATCATAAAATTATAGTCTTCATCAGGCAGATGTCAAGAAATAAATAAGCATTAGGTTAGAATCAAACTATAGGCTTGAATTTTTAATTTTATTTTTCTAAGGTCAGCAAATGTAAGGACAGTTCAAGAATGCAACCTACATAATGAAACCTAGAGTGTAAAATTAATCACCATTTGTAGAAGAGCTAAAGTGTCCTTTTCAAAACAAATTATTACATCATCATTTTTAGAGAAGGGAAAATACATGAAAAATTCTTAAAGCAAATTTCCTCCCCAAAATAATGTTCTAGTTTTATGTCATAGCTATTCAAAACCTAAGTCATAGAAATATGTACACTCATATTTACTGTGGCAACACAGACACAAAGCTGAAAAGGAAATTGTTCAATGAGATTATCCCCCAAATAGGGAGGGAAAAGCCTCATGTTACTTAAGGTGGGAAGTTTATTTTAAGAGCTTTCAGCTTTCATTAATTATTTCTGCTCTACAGAATATTAAACAGTTTCTCAGACTTTATTCAGTGACCTGTTTGCTTATCCTCAAATATTCTGATCAAGGATGGATGAGGTGGCATTTTCCAGAGTGGCAGCTTAGTTCTTTGTACCAATTCCTTTCCTCCAACACAAATGGCAAATGTCTATGTACTCTGTACACAAATACTGAGGTCCTGAGGAAAGAAAGTAGGGCCTTTAAAAAAGTAGGGCCTTTCTTTCAAAACTGAATTTTATCTCAACATCTCATTCAATCAAGGACTATCAAAACAGTATCGCTTCTTTGGCACAGTGTAGTCTACCTTCCTCTTAGAAAAGTCATAGACTTTTTAAAGCAGATAAGTAGTATTTTTTTAAAAAAGCTAAAATAATTTCCCCCCCATCTCCTGTAAGTTTTCTACAAAATGAATAGCATATAAAAATAATGTAAGTTATTTAGAATTTAAATCCTCTGTTCAGAAGTAGTTTAAGGACTTAGAAGCCTACTTTGCAAATTTTGTGTCACTTAGAATCTTTTTTGGATCCAGCATCAAATTTTGGATCCAGGATCAAATTTTTGGATCCTGGATAAACAAAGGTAACATACAGGAATTGGTGACATCCAAGATGAATATACTTTCTTGAAAGATATACAGGAAAACTCAGAGAATTAAGAATGGTACCCACAGTGCTGTACTGTTTAGTACCCTTTAGCTGTCCTCTTGGAAAGGATGACAACAGAACACGGAATGACCCTTGATCCTCTCCACTTAGGTGCCCTTGTTTGGCTTGTAGGAAGGCAAGTCCTGCTCCCAGAACTGAGCCTGCTGTAGTGGAGAGGTAGGCACATTACTTCTGTAGGCGTTCTGCAAGAGGTTGAATCTTTTAAAAAGAATCTAGGAGACTGGAATAAAGGTAGTCACTTCACTTTTTTTTTTTTTTTTTTTTTTTTTTTTTTTTTTTTAATCCAGGATTTCATTCATCCAAGATGTGAGACACTGACTTGCAGTTTTTCCTCTACTTCATTCCTGATGCTCCCAACTCAAGTGGATACCCCTGGACTGCAAAGTATTTCTGCCCAAGGAAAACACTCTCGCTCCCCTGGATACTGCACTGTTGCTGGAAACAGAAACAGTTCACATAATGAAAGGGTTGTCTAGCATTGCAATCCCTGAAGGCTGCTCAGGGAAGTGGCAACATCAGTGTCCCTGATCGTGGCACTCAGTGCTATGATGTCATTGACCAGGTGGTATTTGGTCAAAGATTACTTTTGATGATCTTGGAGGTCTTTTCCAACCTTAACAATTCTGTGATTCTAAGCACCAATTCAGCCATACAGTTCCTGGCTACAGCTACCAATGTAGTAACCTAACTTGTAAATACACATCAAAACTATACACAACAAGACTATGCAAATACAAGACACATCACTTGCATGGGAGATGTTTTACCCCTTAGAAAGTAACAATTGGAACCCAAGTGAAATGAACAAAACTCTATGAAAATTACCTTTTTTCCCCTGCTTTTGCTGTGTTTAGCACACACAAGCCACTTTTGTTGCTTTTACAAAAACGGCAACATATAATAGGCACCTCAAGAGTAACAAATTAGAAAAGCTCCAAATGGCTTTTTGGATTTATTTGTTTAGGGTGTTTGCATGAAAGGTGGCCTTGCAAGAAAGCAAAATGGTTGTTCAAGGAAAGTGAAAAATGACCAAAGTTTTGCTGCTTCTAATTTATTTGATAGATGCACTCAGGCTCAACAACTGCATTTCAGTGATTCTGTGTTTTTTTCTTATTTTTATTTTTCTCATTCTCTGAGCTGCAGTGTCCACACCTAAATTTGGCAAAATTTAACTAGCAATGAAACACAGATCCCTTCTGCATCTCCCTTTCAGCCTCATTTACATACACTTGATTTACCTGCATTTTTTTGTAATAATTTTTTTTATTTGCATATCATCTGTTAAGTGGTGCAGTTGTATCAAAATACTTGCAAATCCCAATTCCAAAACTAATTTTCACTTATAAACACTTATTCTTTCATTGTTATTTATAGCTAAATAAAACTAAAATAACCTCTTAAGTTTTCACATATATGAACAATTTTGTCAAGAAAAGCAAAGCAAACCAAGACGAATTCTGAATATTCTGATTTTTTTTTTTTTTTTGCAAACAGGTAATATAAAGGGAATTATCTGCTCTTAAAATAAGATTTGCATCAAAATAAAGAAGCATACATCCTAATTCTGTATGTCAGTTAAATTGTACAAGCAGTGTTTGTCCAAAAAGTAAAATGACTGATGGCAACTGGTTGCTAAAACAGAAATACAGTTTGAATTCCAATGTATTTTCTTTTAAATACATTATTCTTTTCAGAAAACTTCCTGCTGCAGCATGTGTGAGGATTGGTATACACATGCAAAATCCTAATAAAGACAAGTTCATGGTCTACATGACATCGTAGAGGTCAACCTTGACTAAAATGGTGAAGCATCAGACTTGGACAATTTATTTCTACAGTACCCAAATATGCACTGTTCAAATGTATACCTGCTTGTTTTACAGTTTAGTCCTCAGAAAGATTAGTAAGTAGTGTACATAATGTGATTTTTTTTTGAGTTTTTCTGGGTAGAAAAAGAAAAGTGAGAAAAGAACTGGGAAAAGTAGTGTGATTCTAATACATAGTAAAAAAAACTAAAATATGAAAATATTAAAATACGTCAGTATAGTACATTATTTATATATTTGCCCCGAATAAGACTCACTTTGGTATATCTAGTTGTTTGATTATATTTTCTTTTAAATACATTATTCTTTTCAGAAAACTTCCTGCTGCAGCATGTGTGAGGATTGGTATACACATGCAAAATCCTAATAAAGACAAGTTCATGGTCTACATGACATCGTAGAGGTCAACCTTGACTAAAATGGTGAAGCATCAGACTTGGACAATTTATTTCTACAGTACCCAAATATGCACTGTTCAAATGTATACCTGCTTGTTTTACAGTTTAGTCCTCAGAAAGATTAGTAAGTAGTGTACATAATGTGATTTTTTTTTGAGTTTTTCTGGGTAGAAAAAGAAAAGTGAGAAAAGAACTGGGAAAAGTAGTGTGATTCTAATACATAGTAAAAAAACTAAAATATGAAAATATTAAAATACTTCAGTATAGTACATTATTTATATATTTGCCCCGAATAAGACTCACTTTGGTATATCTAGTTGTTTGATTTTTTTTTTTTTCTTTTCACTTCAGCTTTCTAAAAATTTGGATGTCAGAAGCTGCAAGGCTGAACACTTAGAGACAATTAGGGACTGGAAAATCCAAATAAAAGATAACACAATATGGAGTTTCTAAACTTTAGGCTTCTGTGTCCCCATTTAGACTTAAATAATTTGCATCTGACGAACACTGGGTGATCAAAAGAATTCATGTTAGTATATTATCTAATGGTTTATTAATATCTTCATTACAGAACCTCACTAACTGACCCAGAAGGAGTTGGAGGATAGTATGAACACCAAAGCTACAACTCAAGAACCTTTTCAGGAACTTATACATAACGTTATGTACTTGCACAGATATACTGATTTTAAGAAATATTTAAATGTGGTTTTATGTTATTGCACAAAGTAGTACAGGATCATGCTTGGATCCCTGTGTTCTTACGATCCTATATAAGCAGCATTTATTTATATAATTCCTCTGAATAAAGCTCCACTGCACTCTATGATTTCAGATGTGGCCCTCCATGGATTTTTACACCATAACAAGAGCTACAAAACAACAGTAGGTATCTATGAGTAACAGCATTTACAGTGATTGTAAAAGCTATTAAAATGCAGGCAATCATAATTTCATAATGAAAAAAACAGGTCTGTATGGAGAAAGAACATTTTTCATCTCTAGTCTTTTATTTATTGTCCTGGAGCTTTTATACTGCATCTCCCTCTTCTAGTGATTGCTTCACTCTCTAAGAGTCCTGTAGGTCAAATTCAAGGTACTGTGTTTCATAACAAAATCAATTTTCACAATGTTTTTCCTGTAGATTTAAGAGGTACACTAAGTCAGCACCTCTGATAAAATATAACTAATTAAATTGTTTTAAAAATGAGCATATTTGAGAACTACATTGGTCTACTTATATGACAGAGGTATTCCTATGAATACTCCAGTCACTTTAATACCATCATTGCTAAACAAAAGGAAGAGTATCCTTCATCCAGTCCATCTCATTGCACAAGGAAAAACTACTCTTTTAACTTACTCCTTTAGGACACTTGCTAGTATTTTTTTCCTTCCTATATTTACCTTTTTTCCCCCAAACTGTATCGTTAGGAAAGAAAATAAATGTTTTAACTTTTTATGTTGCTGATCCTTCAGACTGATTCCTTACACAGTTCCTCATGCATGTTGCTTGCTGTAGAGGAGCTCTGTGCAGCATCAAGCTGTTATAAACAGATGGGCTGGAAGAAATGGACCATATTTTTCTGTGATGTAGCTACAGATAACATATATATATATATATATATATATATATATACATATATACACACATACATATATCTATATCAGAGTGTAAGCACCTATCTTTATACTGACACAAAGATTTATTGGAAATACTAAGACATTTGGAGAGTCAAACCTCCTCCTTCCAAAAGCAGTAAATAACAGGACACTCACATGATGCTGCTGGGGGAGAAGTTGCAGGGTTATCAGGAGATATTCTGAGTTCTAGGCACAGCTTTAGTCAGCTTGGTCTATAACAATATCCACTCAGGGTATATACATACATTCCTAGATCTATGAGAATAAAAGCTCACATGTATACTTGAGCCTTCCTTCAATACCCAGAAAGAACAAGCATATTGCTGGGGAGGTGCTTTTGTGCCAATTCATGAGAAAACTCATCCAGCACAAAGCTTTTTCTTTCTATGCATAACTGAAATTCAGAGTTGCAAATGCAACAATAATAATAATTATTATTATTAATAATTAATATAATTAATTATTATAATTAGGGAAAAGGGAAATAATAATTCCCTTTCTTTCTATGCATAACTGAAATTCAGAGTTGCAAATGCAACAAACACAATAAGGGAAAAAAGATACAGGCACACAAGGCTTCTGTTTGGGCCTTTAATTTTATCAGATACATTTCCCATTCTTCCATTTTCCTGAGTAAGCAGTAAGTGTATGGATAAAGGAACTGGCTAAAAAGCCCATTAGCCAGTGAATGAAACTGAACTGCATAATATTTTTATTTTATTGTAAGTGCAATTGCTAAATATGTAATATATGTAATATGCAGCTTCATGCAGAAGGATTTTTTGCAAGATGACAATATCACAAATGTATCAAACAGAATAACAGATGAACTCTGATGAAAGCTCTTGCAACAAGAAGTGATTTTTAAATACATGGCCCTAAAATTCCAGTAAAACTCAAAGAGTATTTTGGAACAATCATGTAAGTTTTAAATTAGCATGAAACAGTTCCTAAACTGTGCATTTTACTACATTAATCAAGCTCAAATTTTAGCTACAATGCAAATTCTTCATAAATAAGACACAAACTAGAAGTTCTCTGTCATCTGTACATGGAGTCTATTGATATAAAGAGCACTCTGTATATCTACTTTAATAAAAAGTCACGGATCTAGTTCACCAACGGCTAGACTGAAAAGCACAAGTACAACAGCCATGCTGGAGGCAGTGCTGGTGTGCTGATGTTAAGTGCCATGGCGTCTTACTCTCCAGAGCTCTGGAGAAAACAGAGCTCAAAGCTTCTGTAGCTGTCTGGCACAGCTGAAGTCTCTGCACTTACTGAGTGCAGATGTGTTTGTCTCCCCAGAAACTGATGAACCTTAAAGTCCAAAATTGTTTAGCATTTTAGTACCTCAGTGGACTACATCTGCTTAAATAACTTTGAGAATTGAAAGAAAAAACCCAAGGCTTCCTTCTAACTGAGCTGAATTCACATAGTAACTGAACCCTCAATAATTCTAAATAATTCAGACTTGTCCCAAGTCTTGAAGAGCAATTTTTAAGTTTGTATAAGTTTGTTAAAAAAACCCCAAAAACCTATTTTTTTGCTTTGCAGTCTGTTGGGAAAGGATAACATTGTGGAGATACAGTAAACTGATAATGTTTAGCCTGCAAATGGCTGTAGAGTTATTTTGTACCAATCTAGACTGGTCTCCATCAAATAAATAAGCCAGTGACAAGTTGTGACTGGGCGAAGTGACAGCAGATATGTATTTTTGGTAACAGGCTCCTGAACAATCACATCGTTCAATGATCAAATGGTGCACTGCATGATGCAGACAAATTTGGCTCTGTGAATAACACTGCATGTATTTTTTATGCAGGATCTTACGAATACAACCGCATACACTATGAATATTTAAGGACCATATGCGGGCTGGATCATCAATTGAGAGATGCCCTTCACTTAGATCTCTATATAACAAATATAAATATTTATTACATTGTACTTGTAATAACATCATTTATAATACTAAAACATGTACAGCTGCATCAGCATTTTCTTTTATATTCTGTCTAGCATAGAAAATAATTCTCATCTGAAAACCTGGTAACTAATGTCAAGGAGAGAATTATTTCCGCCAAGTAAGGACAGCATGAAGGGGATGACAGAAGAACTTATCTGCCACAAAAAATATTTCTGCAATATTAATAAATAGATGTAAGAATTGTATGCATTTCATTAATGAAGTCCATTGAATAACTATGATTAAGACAATCAAATCAATTCAAATTAAGAAAATCATATAATGAAGTCTGATTTAGACCATATTATTGATACGTGATAAATTCTCAGCAGTGCTGAGTCTGAAAGCAGTATTCACTTAGTACTGCACTCCTCTCAGGACAGTTCTTCGGTCTCATGAGGCAAGCCTTATTTACTCAGCCTAAGATCTCTACGAACAAGATACAAACTTCAGTTTGCACTGGTAAGCAAAAAACTCTAGACCTGCAGGTTCCCAGACACTAAAGATTTTGTGCTGACTGTGGATTCTGCTCTTTTTAGAAAAACACTAAAAACTTGCCATTACTTTAATTCCATATTTATGGTGCTGGACTTTTTCACAATAAATATATTTATACTTTTCATGGATACTTTTCATTATCCAAAACCTGAATAAATCCACTATACCTTCATCTCACAGCATCCTTCTAAACCTCAGCGGGGTCTTTCAGATAATATAAATATTATCCTGTTTATCGGTTTTGTACTAAAAAGAACATTTGATTTTTCAAGTCACATCAGATACAAGCTGAATAGAGCTTAGCACTTTTTCTAAGTGCCTTGGGCATAAATAGCTAATCAATCATATTTAATCAATATGTTGTTCAGCCATGAAGATTCCCATGTCTGTAATTCCAGCTTTATTCAAATGATCTTTAGCCTCAGTACATTCTTCACTGATTTTTTTTTTCTCACCCAGAAAAGGCATGGAAAGAGATAAGCGCTACATCTTAAAACTTGGAAATACCAGTTTAGAAAACAAAAAGAAAGTAATCCCTGTTACCTATTTTTATATCCAATATATTTCACTATTTTAAGGTTTGGAACAACCTTAGAAGTCTTCTTAGTTATCCAAGCCTCACTCTCATTGACAATGTCCTACTGTGATTATAGGAATGGGCTTCACAAGTATAAACTGCTCACATTAACATATTTATTGTAGCAGTAGCACAGGAGAAAAATGCAATGAATAGGAAGTTTAGGTCTTTACAATTTCCATCTACATCCAGGAATGGCAGACAGAATGGAATTAAAAGCACTAAGAATTCCCATTTAAATTATTAAGCAATGCCTCTGCAACCACAATTTTGTGGATTGCAGTCACATGTAAATGTTGATTATTCTTTTTAAAATCTTAAAGTGTGACAAAACGCCTCTTATTGTTAGCCTTTTCATTGTCTACATAGGCACTGAATAAGCATGAGCATAGCTGTTTCAGTTTGAAAACTACTGAAAAATGTAAATAGCCATTGATCTTTGAATAAACAGTTGAACGTGGCATTTGCTTTCATATTAAATAATTTGAAATGAGAGGAAGAACCACATGATATTGAAAGCACAATCTATCTTATTTTGTGGTTCTTTGCCAGTAACTTTGTAAAAGCACTGCTCTCCACTTATTTCAGAAGATAACGAGAATCTGCGCCTGGCTGGTTTGATCAGCGAACTGAGAGGTGAGAGAGAATATTTGCATTTAAAATTGCTCTTTAATCTGGCTGTCCTAGACCTAGGAGCTGTAACAGCTTCACAGTGTTTTGACAGACCAGCCTATTCCTTGCAAACAAATGATATATTTGTTTGTAAAAGCAAGAAGCTCATCTAAGTATTCATATTATGATGAGTGGCTTTCTGTGCAGAAGTCCTCTTTTTTATCCAAGAGTGAAAATGCAAGTGGAGGTGAAATACAAAAGCAATGTGTACTTTAGTCCCAGATGTATTCTGTTTCGGTAATTCTATCCATCTGGTGTAAGGGAACAAGTGATAAGTCACTTCAAAACTCATATCAGACCTCTTAGCAAGGCTCACTATAGCTTCTAAAAAATGTAAAGAAAAGTATTACTGGACAGTTCATTACTAGCTTCTGATTCAGAAGGAAAAAAAATACAGATCCAGAGTCAAATGCCCTGCAAAACAGGATCAGAAAGCAACAGTAATTTTGGCATAGATTTCGATTAAGCAGACTTCCAATATTTAGCTTTAATCTTGAGTGGAAAAGTCTGGTTGCTCAGACCAAAATATACTGTGCAGAACACTGCCTTTGCCCAGTCAAGTTGCCCCACGCTGACAAGTGTTGAAGGCCAGATTGGATGGGGATTTGTGCAACCTGGTCTAGAAAGGTGACCCTGCCCATGGCAGGGGGTTTGGAACTAGATGATCTGTAAGGTGCCTTCCAACTCAAACTATGATTCTATGATTCTATTATTTATTACCTCAATAGCAGCAGATCTGCTCAAGTACTCTTCACTTCTGTATAAGTCATGAACTTCAATCTGTCATGCCTATTGCCTTTTTCACAGTTGCCAACAAGACCTTAGCCTTTAGAGGACCCTCAGGTCCTCCTCCACAGAGCTGCTTTGCAGCAGGTCAGCACTCAGCCTGTGCTGGTGCCTGGCATTATTCTTCCTCAGCTGCAGGACCCTGAATTTTTCTCTGTTGAGTTTCAGACATTTCTTCTCTGCCCATCTCTCCAGCTTGTCAAGGTCCGGCTGAAGGGCTGCACAGCCCTCTGGAGTATCAGCCACTCCTTCCAGCTTTGTGTTGTTTGTGAACTTGCTGAGGAGGCCTCTGCTCCTTCATCCAAGCCACTGATGAATACCTTAAACAATACTGAGCTCAGTATTGAACCTTGGCAGACACCACCAATGACAAGGCCTCTGACTAGACCCTGTGCCACTGATCACAACCCCCTGGGATCTGCCATTCAGCCAGTTCTCAGTCCACCCCCCTGTCTACCCAGGTAACTGTCCTACTGGGTTTGTGCGGCCAACTGGCCAACTTTTGGTAGTGGGGCAGGGGGCTACAGGGGGAGCTTCTGTGAGAAGATGCCAGAAGACTTCCCCATGTTCATCAGAGCCAATGACAGCCGGCTCCAGGACAGAACCAGCACTGGCAAAGGCTGGGCCAACCAGAGTAGATACTAGCCCCTCTGTGATAAGATATTTAAAAAGAAGAAATAAAAAAAGAAGGTATTGCTCTGATGTAATTGTGGGCAGAGAAGAGTGGGGTGAGAGGAACATGTGGGAGGAACAGCTCTGCAGACTCCAAGGTCAATGCAGAAGGAGGGGCAGGAGGTGCTCCAGGTGCCAGAGCTGAGATTCCCCTGCAGCTCCTGGTGCAGCCCATGGTGAGGCATCTGTGCCCCTGCAGCCCATGGAGGGCCATGGGGATGCAGAGATCCACCTGCAGCCCTTGGAGAAGATCCACACTGGAGCAGGTGGGTGCCTGAGAGGAGGCTGTGACCCCATGGGAGGCCTGTGCTGGAGCAGGAATTCCTGGCAGGAATCTGCAGACCTCTGAAGAGAGGATCCCATGCTGGAGCAGGTGTAGAACTCCTTTCTCTGAGCAGCAGCAGAAACAACATGTGATGAACTGACAGTAACCCCCATTCCCTGCTTCCCTGCACCTGGGGAGGGGGCAGAGCTGGAAAGGAGATGGGGATGTGGGAGGGGAAGTGTTTTTTAAGTCTTATTTTGCTTCTCATTATCCTGCTCGGATTTTGTTGGTGATAAATTCAATTAACAACCCCAAATTGAGTCTGTTTTGCCCTTGATAGTATCACTCACTCAGGTGAATGATTTCTCTCCCAGTTTTTATCTCAACTCATAAACCTTTCATTATATTTTCTCTCCCCTGTCCAGTTGTGGAGGGGAGTGATAAGAGATGCTTTTGTGGGTTCCTTGCATCCAGCCAGTGCCAGCCCATTACAACTATCCTGTCTCAACCCAACAGTTTTCTTACTTTTATACTTCTTAGTCTCTCCCTGACCTTGCCAGGGACGGGAGCACCTGTGTATGGCTTAGTCACTGGCTGCAGTTACAACACAACACATCAAGAGGGTCACAAACCCTCTTGATCCCAGAAGCTGCCAGTTACACTCTCCATTCAGATTCACACCCAATGAACTGCTTTTAAAGTGAAGAAGGTTCACATAGTAACTACTTTCCCTTTGCATATATTTTCTAATGTTAGTATCTCCTCTTGCTGTGGGTAAGAAGTTCCCCCATAGAAACTATCTAGGTTGAACTCAATATAAAGCAAGTTTCAAAGGTGACTAAAGAAAAAGGCATGAGGTGAAATACCCCTCCTTCCAGCTCCAGCCCTCTTTTCTGAAATGTTTCAAATGTTTTTCCCTCTGGCTAGACCTGACATTCAAAATGTTGCACATGAATACCACATGCACCACAAAGACAGGACTTTTCTTGAGAAACCTTCAGACATCTGCTTTTATGAATTCTCAGAAAGGCCATCAGGAAACCTCAAAATATTTATATAGTGGACAATCCAAACTTTTAAATGCTTATCCAAACTGATTTGAACAGTTAGATGTTTCAAGGTCAAACAGATAATACTATCCCTGATTAGCAGTGCTCAGCAAATGGCTAAAGATTTTTTTTCAGGAAATGCTGTCTAAACAATTTTTAAAACTCTGCTGCAGCCATTCGATTCTATTTCTTGAATTCACTTTCAGATCAGCATTCAAGTTACTATATTTCATTATCGAAAACAAAAATACAGAATATGGATATTCACAATCAATGACAGTGCATTCATATGTACCACTAATCAAACCAATGGTGCTTGCAAATAGTAGGAAAAAAATGGTGTGAAATACTGTAATAAAAAATGAAAAATACAAACTCATAAGGAAATTCTAATACACTTGTTGGTTGTTTAGAAGCTGGAAAAAAAAATGTAAATTGGATATTCATTATAAATTAGTTTTTCATCTGTAGGATTATGGGGGAAAGAACAACAATTATACATGACATTTGCTGTAGGTCCACAAATAGATTCACTTCTTTTTAGTGTCTAGCCAAGTATCTGATTTTTTATATGGTTTATTTGGGAAGAAAAACTATGTTGATTACTTTCCACAAAATAAAAATATTTTCCCTAAAACATAATTTTCAGTATTTTATGCAGATATGTGATAGTGAACTTTTCCTTCTACCAGCACAGCATCAGAGTTCTAGTTATTACCTCAGCCCATAAATATACCAAAATTATTTAGATTGAACTTACAAACTTCTATAAAATAACAAGAAATTTTCATTGCAAACTGGTGCATGATAGCAAGCTCCTATATACCTAGTTGTGGAATATAGATGTTGAAAGGACACAGGAGATGGAAGATCTCCAAAATATTTGAATTTTGACCTATAAGGCAGCACCTTTTTTTTCTGCTATCTAAGAACGGGGGAAAACACCCACAAACACATATATTTGTTTTTACTGGACTAATGTATCACAAATTAAACTGACTATTTTAATTGTGTCTATGTTTTGTGCTTCTGAGAGTGTGGGCATTTCAAAAATATGGGGAACTAGCTGAATTCCTTCCTAACCTGGATAATCCAGCTGCCTCAACTTCTCTCCCATTTTGTTTTCCATACATTTACCACCCAGAAAAAGTGCAAAAAATGCTCTCTAGAAGATGCTTAATTTACGACATTTAGGACATTTATGAGTACTGCAAAGTAAAAAAGAAATTACTTCAATTATAATCCTAATTTTACATTACAAGGGTTCTTCATTTCTGCACAGAAATAAAGGTCTCATACATTTTGATACAAACAATAATACACTGTCAAGGAAGTGTATATTTATGGAATTTCATTTCTTAGCAGGACTTTTAGCTCATTCATTAATGGAAACTGTGATGAAGTAAATAATAGAGGAGTGACTTTTTTCTCCCTCCTTTCTTGCTATTGTTCACTTGTGATTCTTAGAATTAACAGAAAGTGCATCCCTGATTTGAAGTGGCCGTGACCTAGTCACTACACTACAAATACACATGGTTGAGTGAAGCTTTAACAACAAAGAATAATTTCTGATTGATTTTCCTTTCTTCTGTTCTAGGAAGACTATTAATTGAATAAGAGTGCATCTTTCCCTGGTGGTAGGATTAGGGAACAGATCGGATGTTCATCTTACTCTTGGACTCGCCATAGGTGGAAAAATTCAGACATCATATTTGATAGCACTTTCTTCTCTATTTGGATATCTGTTGTTATGGTGATAGTTCCAGGAGGAAACATTAATGAGGATGACTTGAAAGCTTTGATGTGTACAGCACAATTATTTTTAACACCTCATAAGAAAAGGTGACAGTCAGTTAGTACTGCTCCTGGCTAAAGATGAATCATTGTATCAGCTTTCATGAAAACTCCCTGAATTTCTATTAGTTATGTATCTGTAACACGGTGTTGAATACAAATACGTAATAAAAAGGATTTGGAACAACAGCATGCCTCCCCCCCACCTCCTCATTGTCTCACAAAGGCTATAAGCTGTTATTCTTAGGAACTTGGTTACAGTAAAAAAAGTAAAACTTGGTTACAGTAAAAACTGACTTTAGGCATACAACACAAATTTTAGAATATCTGTATTGCTCTTTTGTGACACCCCAAGAACTATACACCATGATCTCTCATATCCAAAACTAAGCTGTGAACAAATCCCACGTGGCCGAGCACAGGCCTGCAGACACATTGCATCACCCAGCCCGTGGTTCACCTGCAGGGAGAAGCGTTAGAGACAGAGGAGCTTTCGGCCTGGCCTATTCCATCTCGGCAGGACTCGATGTCCCTGACAGAGCCTGGCTCACCCGCTGTGGATGAAGGCATTACTTACATAGTCCTCATAGGCCTCGTGTGCGGGCGGCGGGGGCGGTCTGTAACCCGGCACGGACGGGGCGCCCCGGGCCCGAGGGGTGGGGACGCCCCTGGCCACCGGTGGGACAGGGAGCGCTCCGCGTGTCACCGGCGCTCCTCGGGGCGCTTGGGCACCTCGTCCAGGCAGCGGGGGAGGAATGGCACCCCCACGGCCCCTGCGGGGAGCAAAAAGGGATGATCACTCTGGCGTGTACAATGAAGGAATACATGCCCCATTTTAAAGGCTCTCACATTTTTACTACTGTTTAAAGCATCATGTAACTCTGGGGTTTTGGCAGCTACAATGTCAAGCACTTTTAGGCAACATCTCAGGCAGAACTCATATTATGGAAAGGCTTTATTTTTAAACTACTCAGTGCCTTTTGTACCTGATCCTGTTGTTGCTTGTACTAATAAAATTCTAAATCATTGTAATTCACAGGGTTGCAGAATTACTCCAAAGCAGTTCTAGAAGATGGAGAAAATGAGGAACCTCTTCTGTTGCTCTCAAACTATTTTAGAAGAGCAGCCATCGCTCTCATTTTCATGCTTATTGGTGGATGAGAGAAATGGACTGGGAGAAGATATTGCAGGACAGCAGAAACTTGCAAGGCAAAGTAGAGGAAGAATATAAAAGGAGAGGAATCACTTTTCTTCCCGTCTAATTAAGTTCAGCACATAGGATTGGTAATGTGGGATTCTACCTTCCCCCCCTGCACAGAGAGAATAGAGCATATAGACAAGCATGGAATGAGGTTCAGCATCCTCCGGGCTATTTATGCTATATCTTCATTGCTGTACAAATTACTAAGTCAGAAGAAGCTGCTACTGTTTAAAAAGACTTGTATCTATACCATATGATGAAATAGAAAGGGGATAAATCAGGGTAGCAGTTGTGAGTTTTGTTTCAGAGCAATATGCTCCTGGATGTGCTGTGATTTTGGAAGACTGTGAATGCCAGGTATAACAACCATGCATGACACCCGGATCCACAGCCGTGAATGGAACTCAGGTCTCCTGTAGCAGTAGCAACTGTGGCTTGTTCCCTGCTGAGACAATCAAACCCACTGCATTAACTTGTGATGTTCATTACTTTACTACAAGTTTCAGTACCTGATTTTAGACTTGCAGAATCTGTGAATGGTTTGTGTTGGAAGGGACATCTTTCACTAGATCGAATTATTAAAGATACGTCCAACTTGACCTTGAACACTTCCAGTGATGGGGCGCCCACAACTTTTTCCAGTGTTTCTTCCCTATGTCCAACCTATTTTAATTTAAGACTGGCAAAAAGTCTTTCTCTTTCTTATTAGACCTCTCTATATATGGAATGGCTGCAACGAGTTATCCCGGGGGCCTTCTCTTCTCTGGGCTGAAGAACCCAGCTCTCTCAGCCTGACTTCATAAGGAGAGGTGCTCCAGACCTCTGACCATTTTTGTGGCCCTCCTCTAGACTTGCTTCAACAGGTTTTTTTTAATATTCTCCTGGGATTTTTGACTGGAAAATAGGGAAGGCATCCAAGATCATAGGATCTGTGCAACTGATTCATTTGGGCATTTTGCAGGAATTAGGGGCCAGAACTCCACTGATTATGCTTTGAACCCAATTTAAAAGCTTCTAGTTAACAAACTAGCATGCCACTGCAGTGACATTCTGAACAACATCATTAAGTCAAGCTGTTCATAGATCTTGGATGTAAGGAAGACTGAGCCCAGACACTCTTTGAGGAGAAGATGGTCATGAATGCCAACTGCAAAAAATTCTGTGTAAGTGCATCATACTACCAATTAAAAAAGCTCATGTAGGAAAAACTGATAGCAAACATGATAGACACCCCCAGGGAAAAAACCTCAGAGGTCACAGGAAAGATGAGCCCATTCAATTACTGAACAACTCCTTTGTCAGCATAACATAAGGTACCCCCATATCCTATTTCCTCCAAAATAAGAGTCCATTTTTTAGGACTTATCTTGAAATGACCTCTATGGAGAGAAGACTGAAGCAGCTAGGAAACTTAGATACTTGAGGTAATGAAGTTCTTAAGGACTGACAAGGAAAAAAACAAGTCTGAGAGAATGTTCTAAGATTTTACACTGGCCTTAATAATAAGCAGAGATATATGTTATTTAGATATGAAAAAATACTGGGGAAAATTCACACCCCAATGTTTTAAGGTTATGCCAATCAAATTCACTTAAAACTGATAATCCATCAACACATAACACATAATGAAATTTATATACATCGGTATATTTGTATATACACACAGTATAGCTGTAACATGTATAAAAAGTAATCATTTGGCAAATAAAGTCCCACCTAGACTATGAGGCCTTCTCTGACTACACTATTATTTTGACCAAATATATGCTACTGACCATACTGCCTTAGGACTAGCATAAAAGTATTCTTTCTTAGAAATATCCTTTTCCTGTCTTCATAATCTGCTCCCATTTGTTGTCACTCACTGTGCCCTCTAGATAAGAAAATCTGGAACAATATAGACTACACTGGTTATCTGAAGACAAATATTTTGGTTTACTGACCAGGATATGTATGTAATTGTCTTTTTTTTCTTTTTTAACTACATTTTTTTTTAACTATTGCTTACATTTTGTAAAGCTACTAACATAACAGCTCAGGTTACTACACCTTGAAGGAGCTGCAGGTGGCACACGGATTCCTCTTCCTCGAATGCCCCGTCCACGCGATGAATCCTCAGAACCGTTCAAGTACGAAAGTTCTCTCAGCTGCTCCTGGCGAATTTCATCATTATAATCCTGAAATGCAAAAGATAAAACTTTATGAAACTTTGTATTTTGACTGAGCTGGCAAACCACCCAAACCAAAAATTCTGTGGATGGTATTTTGGTGGATTGCTCTGCATTATAACTGGTATGCTGAAAAATTGTACATGTGGGAGTGGACAACTGCCTATAATTATGGACAGAAAAATGTATATGTATGGGTAGTGAAGGTGGTTATAAGGAGCATGAACATGTAAAAAAACCTACAAAAGGCACAGAAGGCATAAACACAGAGAAATGTATCTGAATGCAAAATGCAGATGGACTTAAACATACAAAAGGTACTAATTTCAAGCAACTTGTAATTAGACTAACAAAAAAACATTTTATATTTTTATTTTTGGCAAACTTCCCTGGCTACCTTTATGCACTTAAAGTACAAATTCTACCTTATTTTGAACATTAGCATGACTGGATTATTTAATTCAATACCAATTAGCATCACAGAATGTTGCATTCACTTATTTTGTATATCCTGAAAGGAGTCAAGTAACAAAGCTATGTTTAATATAAAAAAATTATGAAATTTAAAATGAAATAAAATAGACCCATTTGAAGTCAACAGGGTATCGACTTTAGCACTGCAATTTCTTTTTGCTCAGTTAACAGAACACCAGATGAACTTCCTTTTCTCACTGATACAAAATAGAATCACAGACTCATAAAATGGTTTGGGTTGGAAGGGACCTTAAAGTTCTAATTCCAAGCCCCCTGACAAGAACACCGTGTTGACTTCCTCTTCATTGGAATGCATGACTGGGCGAGGTGATTCTTGAATATTCATTATCTCTGTTGGGTCACTCTTCCTTCCGGGGCTCTGTCCTACTGCACTCCACCGAGCAGTTCCCTGGAGAGACCAAAATCTGCTCTCCTCAAGTCCAGGCCAGACCTTGCTGTGCACTCTCCTCCCTGCCCTAAGGCTCCTGAACTCCATCATTTCATGGTCAGTGCAGCCCAGGTGAGCCTTGAGCTTCACCTTCCCCACCAGCCCTGCTCTCCCTGTTGGTGAGAGCAAAGTCCACCATAGAGCATGTCCCCCAATGGCTTCTTCCTTCTCCAGGAGAAGGAAGTTATCCTCAATGTATTCCAGGAATGCACTTGCCCTGCTGTGTTGCCCCTCCAACAGATGTTGTGGATGTTGAAGTCCCCCATGAGGACCAGTGCTTTGTGAACCTGAAGCTGTTCTTTTCTGTCTATAGAGTGTCTCATCCATTATAATACATAATAATACACACGTTTACTTACTTTTATGTTTGCCCAAATTCCTCTGTCAGAAATTCCTTTTTTTTTAGCCTCCTTCCATTTTATCCAGCTTTTTTGTAGGTTGGTCACTGTATTGAAAGTCTGCCGCAGCAGCCAGCTCACTGGCAGCACAGCTGTGTGACAGCTAATTATTGGTTCAAAACAGAAAGGATTATTGATTTCAGCTCTTTTGTCCTTCCATCCCTTCAATGGCATCCCTCCACTGCCATTGACTGTCATGCAAGGACCTGAAAATGCATTACAAGTGACACCTCTTTCAGCCAAGTTGAAGACCAAGCAAATGGTGATCTCGAACTGAGGCTTTGCTTGTTCCTGCTCCCACCTAAGGAGGTCCAGAAAATCTGTTTAAAGATATGATCCTGATCCTTCTGTGCTCTAAGAGTGTAGGCCTGGTCACAATTTCCTTTCTAAATTCATAGAGGGCGTAGCTGGAGAAAAATCTATTACTGAAATTCAGAAAAGAACCCTATTTATACAATAGTGTGTGATAATTGCAGCACAATCATAATTAAAAATAAAATAATCTATTTTATTAAGCAAATCCCTGATTTGATAATATAATAGATAATGGCTTTCCTTTCATACCATCCCCAAATCTTTTTGCACATTTTTCTATCCTTCTAACATAAATAGTTATAAACCAAAGACTTCTCCTAAATCAATGTGTTCTGCAAAATACAGAGGGAAAAACAGAATCAGTGAGATCACATTTACAGCAATTTTTGGAACAGTTATCATCCACTGTGCCCTCTTAATATTATCTGTTATTCATACTGGCCTTACAAGGATTAGGACTTCAAACTTGCTGATTGAGTTTACCCTCCAGATTCCACACTGGTACTGAGACCAAACTTCATTAATAATGTAGGTACATTTTGTAAGAGGAAAATGTGGGAGAAAAAAGGACCTACAAGGGACAGAAATTGGAATTTCTGTGTTGCTGCTTTAACCCCTCTCTTTTGGAATACTGCTGAATAAATGAATTCTACTAGAAATTGCCTCAAAGAAACAATTACTCCCTCAGGTACAAATATAATTTAAAATCTTAGTATCGACAAAACAGAAAATACAAATCACATTTATAATATACAACAAAATCTGCAAAACTTCACCATTGTGTAATGCAATGCCCTTAGTTTTAGTGTGCAGGTTCTTTGCTGCACATTCAGTTAAGAAACAGTGTATTTTGAAATGACAAGGTAAAGACAGCACAGTACTCCCAAAGGAAGATGCTGGGACAGGTCTCTTGAAAGAGAATGATTTTATTAAAAATATAACTCTACATAGATAATTTATCTTATAGGCTCCTTAAAAAGCATAGTAAGGTTCATAATTTCTAAACCTGAAACCTGAAATTTTCAGCAGAAATTCTCATTTTGCCTCTTCCCTGAAAGAGAAACATAACATTGAATTAATCTTTCATAGCTGCTACAAGTATAGCTAGAGTCAGGGTATCTATCCTGACGAATATTTAATTGCATCTGAGTTCAGAGCCCAGCACATGAGCAAAATTATGCTGCTGATGTTTCGTATATACCTAGTCCCAAGGAAGAGTACATGATGTTTCGAGGCATACCTACACTGAATGAAGTACGAGGAAGTAGCTACACACTACAGTAGTATATTTTGTTTCAGGAAAAAAAAAAACCCAAAAAGCAACCTCCCTTTTATGTTAAAATAAGCTCATGAAAAATGTTCTGTACTTCCTAGCTTTTCTTATAGCTTTCTAATAGTCTTATACCTATTCTTACAGCTGATAATCTACATCGACCTATGTATTTTGCTCTTGCTTATATCCCTAAAGACATTACTACATATAAAAAGCTTTTTCATTTGCTGCTGATAAGGAGGCTGCAATCAACTTTGGTGCACTGATCATGGTGATCAGTGTTTACTAACCACCCATGACCATGACTATTCACCTAAACACACATCTTGACTTTAGAAATGTGAAGGATTTTCAACATAAGCAAAATCATAGCACCCAGGGCCATCATAAATTGCCATATTTATGTAAACGCCTAAAAAACCAAATTACGTGTTCAGATAAAACATTCAGTAGTCCAGAAAACATCAACATGTTTACCCCAAATTACCACAATTACATTTATTAATGAAGGTTTGGAGTGATTAATGAGGTTGGTTGCCTCGAATGTTGTAGGAACAAAGGAAACCAATGTACAGGTTTTCCAGAGGAAATCAGTCTGGCTGGAGGCAGCTCACCTACAGGCCCTTCTGGAAGCACTGACAGGAGATGCAGCAAAGGGGGGAAAGCACATAAGCTGCTAGAGAACTCAGTAAACCATTTTGGTAAAAAAAGTATGATGCATGTTGCAAAACCTGATCTGAATTAAAAAGAACATGCAGTGACAAGGGAAGAGAGTTAATAAAGAAATCAAAGGGTAAGGCACAGAAAGACCAAAAGGATTTGGGGAATATGTATCTATCATTAGCATAACAAAGGCTCATAGAAGTCAAGGATAAATCAATCCCTAAAGGACTGTGATCTCCTGTCCTGACGTACTCTGCCCATTTAAGTTCTATTACAATTCTATTAATAAATATCATTACTCTTATCTTTGACAGCTGAATTTCATTTTTACCAGATAGTTATGGGAAGAGTAATTTAGGCTACATTCAAACTACCTTAAAAATCCAGAGTTATACATGTCAAATCTAAAATGATAATCACAATATTTCACACTGACAATTCTGAAGCATGAATAAGGCACTCTTTCACTCCCACACATGTAATATCCTCTAAAGCTCTGTGTTGCCAGCACAGAGCACCACATTCCCAGACATATGTTTACCCATCCTGCCACACTCTCTTCCTGTGCTCAGGGAGCAGAAAGGGAACAGGAGATGGATTTGGACTCCTCCAGCATTTCTGCATCCTGCCCAGCTCCTCACATCAGCAAAAGAATTCCAGAGCTCTATGTATTTGCAGATTCACTGAAGCTAGACAATCTCCCCTAAATTCTGCTGGTGCTGCCTTGGGGCTATTTTCAGGCAACTTAAATTCCAATTAGGCTAAAATTTCCATTGAGTACATGCTTCAGAAAACTCACAGCCAGAAAATGGGACACAGAAGACACATTGAATTTTAGGTGGAGCTAGGTGATAGGAATATAGCCCCTTTGTTTTGTTTGGTTTTAGATACATTCTAATTTTGGACACTAAAAGAGACATTTTCCTCATGCCCCCTTCTGTATATGGGGAAGCCCAAAAAAGCACTGTGGAAACAACTGGTGATGAGGAGTTCGTGGAGTCCCCGCTTCTTTGTGTTCTCTGTGTCCTTACAATGGTAAACTGTGCTATACTTCAGCTTCAGAGCATAGTGAGAGCCAGTTATCTGGACTCATGGGGTCAGAATCTGCAGTTCAGTATACTGAAGAGACCAAGAACTGTGGAATTTCCACTTTTTAGTTGAGTGCTTTAATATCAGGCTGTTAGAAAAAAAAAAACAGTACTGGCTGCTCAGTAATCAAAGTACTTGACAAACTAAATCCTGAGTTGACAAGAGATATTTGGCATTTCCTGTTACTTTTTAACATTTTAAAATCCTGTTTTAAGACTCCAGCGCACTCAAATATAAACATACTGAACTTCTTTCTGCGCATATCAATAGCATTTATCAGTGTCAGGTTAGTAAACTTAGAACAATTGTGCCAGGTAGATTGGATAGCCCTCTCCATCACCTCAAATTTGGGTGACAGTGCCTGAGCTGGGCATGTAAATTAATTGCTGCACCTGGGTCAGGGCAACCCCTGGTATCAATCCAGGCTGGGGGATGAGCAGATCCAGAGCAGCCCTGATGGGAAGGACCTGGGGGTGCTGGTGGATGAGAGGCTGGCCTGGCAATGTCCACTTACAGCCCAGAAAGCCAAATGTGTCCTGGGCTGCACCAAAAGCAGAGTGCTCAGCAGGGTGAGGGAGGGGATTCTGCCCCTCTGCTGCACTCTGGTGAGACCCCACCTGCAGTTCTGCATCCAGTTCTGGGGTCCTCAGCACAGGAAGGATGTGGACCTGTTGGAATGAGTCTAGAGGAGGGACTAGATGATCAGAGGGCTGAAGCACCTCTGCTATGAGGAAGGCCAAGAGCTGCAATTGTTCAGCCTGGTAAAAAGAAGGCTTTGGAGTGATCTAATTGTGTCATTCCAGTACTTGAGGGGAGCCTATGAGAAAGACGGAGAGACTTCTTAAAAGGGCACAAAGTCACAGGACTACTTTAAAAGAGTAGGTTTAGATTAGATACTAGGAAAAAAAATTCTTTACTGTGATGGTGGTGAGGCAATGAAACAGGTTGCCCAGAGATATTGTGGATGACCCATCCCTGGCAGTGTTCAAGGCCAGGCTGGATGGGGCTCTGAACAACCTGGTCTAGTAGGAGGTGGTTGGAACTAGGTGATCTTTAAGGTCCCTTCCAACCCAAGCCATTCTATTATTCTGTGAACCGCATCCTTAAGCATCATGCTTTGTCTTTCTAATACTGATCTGAAGTCCATTGCAAAATATGAGATTCACCTGTAGCTGAGCCCATGCCCAACCAAGCAATCCCTACAAAGTTCACCAGAACTGTGGGAACTGGCTCTAGCCCACCCTCCCTGTGCGTATGGTGGGTATGGCATATGTTCTCAACAGTACATGGAGGAGCTCAAACCCCACGGCTATTTTGATGTTCCCAGATAACACCCACACTCTCTGAACCCATGTTTAATGTATATGCATGGTTTCCTGGTTACCTACAGTCAAAGCCATCTGTCAGGATGGCTCTTTGCCCGTTCACAGATTGCTCTGATTATCAGACCAGAGCATAGGTGCCAGGTAATGATGGGTTTAGATGGACAGCCTGCAGTGCACCCCAAGTAACAAAGCTGCTGCCAAAATGACTCCAGTACCGCGTTAGCAACACATGCCTCTTTGCATTTGCCCATATATATTGGCACTCAAGTAAGGCCGTTTTGTATGCATGTAGTTCTCTGGAAAACCCAATAAATATATAAAAATATAAATATAATTCATCTGAGCCCAAGGAAGAAATTGCTTTCTCTAAGCAATCAGCAACTTAGCCAGATCCACAGCCATAAACATTACACACTTCCCCCTGCCCCATATGCAAAAAAGTGCTGTCTTTATCTGCTTACAGTCCAATCTGAAAAAAAAAACCTTAATTGTGTGAATCACCCTTAGAGATTGAAACACATAAAACAGACCATCCATTTCTTTCAATAGCAGTTTGAATGTGTTGCAGCCAATATGAGTTTCAGCTTCTAAATGCCTATGGGCAGAAAGCAAGCAGACATAAGCTAGAGCCACGTACACTTGCCTTTGAGGTTAGTTGACAGCTGGGGGATTTGTCAGCTTGCCACAGAGAGCACTCACCCAAGCGTGGATGTCATTTTTCTCTTTGAGCATGCACAATTAAATCTGCCTGGCATCATCAGCATGGGGCACTGCTCTCTACAAGCAGTGTGGAAGGGAGGGGGTGTTTGCTCCTCGGCATCTGAAGAGAAGCTGCCAATCCCAGGGCGGAAATTGTACATAGGCAAAGTGCTAAGAAACTTTCACCCAGATATTTTAGTCTTTGACAGAACAGAGCAAAATAAATCTCAGTTAATTGTATAATCAATTTAAATTTTGCTTTTCATACTATAGAGACCTTTCAACAGAAGATTATTACAGTTTACATGGAAATGCTGTTAACCACAAAAAATAATCACACTGAAGATGGGGGCATGGCTTTTGAAAAACTTGCAGAAGCCTGTACTAAATTTCAGCCCAATTTGTTTCACCCCTCTTGTTCACAGGCCCCACACAAATGGATATTGTGGTCTGTAATTAATTTCAATGACAGCTATGCTGCCACAGAAGTCGGTTAGCTGACAGCTCCCTATCCCTGAATTTAATTCCAAGTGAGCTCTGGCTGCCAGAGACTTGTGCTTATTTACAGCTGTCACCTGAAAGAGACTTATAAGGGAATTGGTAATAAGAACAGAGGACATATAGCAGGCTACAGGAAGGGTGGTGCAGCCACCTAATCCTAAAGAAATTGTTATGGATTCCCGCTGGATGTTTACACTGGCTTCTTGGAAGGAAGGGATGTGATATGGCTGCTCTTCCTCCAGGAAAACCCAGTTGCTTCAAAGGAGGCAAGAAGAGGAGTAGGACTGCCACTGTTCTCCAGCTGTTTGCTGAAGCTCTGCTACTAATGAGATCATTACCTGCTCTTAAGGCTGGAGTAACTGTCTGCTATAATTTACATTGAAGCCAAGACAAGTAACAAGCTATACACAGTACATATGCAACTTTTTTATTCCAGCTATGCCAGGTGAGACCCAGATTGGCTCCTGCTAACCCACTGCTGGAGGTTTGCAGCTCCCTAGTCAAGGATAACAGAGATGGCAACAGCAGCCAGCAAAATTCAGACCTCTTTACTTGGCCTGGCTACAGCCACACTCCCTCAGCCCCACGTGGCACAGTAAACAAAACATGCTGCTTGATCTAAAGAGACTAGAAAGGGCAGCCAACAAAGACAGGTCTGGGCAAGAAAGTATCTTACTACAGGTCTGTGGAGTGCTCTTTCTTTTACAGCTTCGGGATCATTTCAGAACTTTAAAAAATCCAATTAGGTGATAATCTGTACAGGTTGGTAGCATATAATACACTGGAACTGAACTTGATACAGGACAAGGAACTAGTTTTTAAATCAATTTTAGGGGGTTTTTTTTACTTATTCCAATACAGGATTACGATACCATGAGCTGTCCTTGAAGTAAGGACTGTCTTGGCAAGCACTAAGTCTATTTCACAGATGCAGAACAGAAATTTCTTAATTCTGCTAGCATATACTGAAATCTATTAATAACCATAAGTCAGGAGACAAAGAATATCTTAAATTTCACTTACCACAGACCCAGCTGTAACATCCTGAGAGCAGAATCTGGCAGAAGGGTGATTCTTTATAGTCAGCACTCTCTTGACAGAGGAGCTGTGGGAATGGTAGCATGGGCTGTGTGTTTGGTCCTCCATTTTTCTAGAAAACTGATTGCTCCAGACTAACCCAGGTTCCGCTGGGTTCTAGGTTCTGCTGCATGCAGGACCCTTTAGGAGCCCTGAATATCTCTTTGATCATCCAATTTAGCCATAGTCTGTGCCTGTGAAGTTTTTTTGTAGGCTTAGAATAAACAAGACCTCCCAGGTCACTGAGGACTGAAGCATCATTGTCTCCACTCCCGATGGCACTGCAGCAGAGCCATCACTGCCTGCCACAGCCGCTTGGCAGAGAACAAACTGGTGGCAAAGCTGGACTGACAGCAAAAGAAAGGATGGAGACAGGAACTCCTTCTGGGAACCTCAGGCTGCCATGAGGGCTTGGCTTTGGAAGGCAGCAGCAGTGCCTCAGCATTTTCCTAGCCAGTGCCTAGCCAGAGGTTGAGACAGAAAACACAGTATCTCTATTTCTCATGCACTCCTCCTACACAGCAATCTGACTAACCCAAACTAAACAGCATAGCACATCCCATCCAGTGCCAAGACTTTTTTGCATAGTAAGGGGGAAAAAAAAAAAAAAATACATGCTGGGAAGATGGTCTGTAATAGCATCATAAAAATACAAGAGCAAGTTTCACTGCTGGAATCAAAGATATTTTCAATCTGCTTGGTTTGAACTGCAATAATCTAAATTAGTTTCATTACAGATAGATTTATGGATAGCCAGTGTAATGGTGCAGAGGACAATCACAGGAGAACAAGCAGGTATGCATGGAGTCCCTCTCTCTGTACTAAAATCAATAAGCATGAAGAAAAGACAGTAAAAGAATGCTGCTACTGAATCCTGGGGTCACTGTCTGAACTGTCACAGAAACTAAAAATATTAAAAAATATACATTTAGATTTCTGAAGTTTATGCCTAACTTCATGTGAGAAAGAGTAGAAATATATAAATAAATAAAAATAGTGAAAGAAAAATAAACATACCAAACAAGAAAAGCAGAAATCATGACAGTGGAAAACGAAGGAAAATGGCAAGCCCCAAAAAATAGCAACAAATATACAGGTTTAAAATAGCTGATTTAATAATCCCATTAGAAAGGTATGTATCAGATGTAAGATGTTTTAAGTTTGTTTTTTTTCAGAATAAGATTTGAGACAAAAGGAAAGATTATTAATGAAATAACAGGAATAACAAGAGGTAGAAAATAATTCACAAAGGAAAGATGAGACCATGTACCAAGTGTCTCTCTGCTCTCCATAAAATACATGGTATATGAAAGGTTAGGAATGAAATATATAAAACTGAGTAAGTAATTAATGCAGCCAGATCTAGATGAATGTACTGTCAGAGTTTCAAGCTAAACAATTTAATATCTAGCATGATAACAATGTTATCAGTTCTATAATAAAGTTGAATATATTTTATTTTGCTATTGCATAAACCCTTTAAATAAGTTTATCCACCAGGATATTTATGTCTCCTTTATTTTTTTTTCTCTGTAGCATGTGCTGAAGAAGGTTGTGAGGTATTTTAATAGAATTATCCCTTTTTTTTTTTTTCGTGTTAACCGCGTATCATATAATTCCTTCTTCTTACTAGGTAGCAAAAAAGTCTTTTTGCTTCTTACATTTTTTCATGGCTGCTCTGCCTACCCCATCCCTCCCCAGGTGGCTGCACAAGACCAGCTTCAGATCAAATGCAAACTTTACAGGTTCAAGGGGAAAAGTGAAATAAGTGCCCCAGCTGAAGGACCCACTCACTGAAAACATCTGAACAGAAACAACTGAAGATCAAGCCCAACTATTAATCCAAGAAGTGGCAGTAAAGCAGAGGAAGGGATGTAGGCTGTCAGGTGGAATGCTGCCAGAAAACTTATAGGCAAAAAAATCTATTTCTAAACTGCATCCAGAAGCAGAAAAACAGCTTCTAAAGAGCTGCATTTATAGCAAGATATTCCATTTAGTATATGAGGATCTGTATTTCATCCCAGCTTTTGCATTTACTGTAGTGTTGCTCCGAATATGATATACTCCTGTATCAGGTAACCCTAATGATACTCACTGGGCACAGAAGCAAACTGTACTCTTAAGAGGGAAACCACAGGCATATTGAGAGATGTAAATGCCATAAAAAGAAGTCAGACTTAACTATCATATTTTCTACATACTAGTTTCATTAGCATATAACTTATTCACCTCCATTTCTGACTCTCCAGTCCATCGGTGTATTTTCTTAAAAAATTGTTTATTTTTCTTGAAACATAACATGATGGAATTTATTCTAAACTTTTAAAGAGATTCATGATGATAATCTTAGTGTTGAAAATCAAACTCCAGCTTCCTGATATCCAAACACATTTCTCATAGTGAAAGAAAAAATAGTATTCAGTACTTTTCTATCATTTCGAAGAAATGTGATCAGTAATTACATATGGTACTGAAATGGAAAAGAGAGGAAGAAGGCAAAATGGGCTTGGAAAACACATTCAGTTTCTTTCTATTACACATTATTATACTGTTATAGACATATGGAAGGATTTTAAAGGTGACCCTAGCTAGCTCCTTCTTACTACGCTCCATACAGTTTTGCACTTGCAAACATTTTAACATATTTAAATAATACTTATATTTTTAAGTATTTCTAATATTCATATCATATATACATATATTTATAATATTTAAACAGTGGCATATAAGAACATATATGGTTGTCCTTCCTGCTTAATATGAATATGCATCACTGAAATCTATCAAAATGTCTAAGTCTCTTTGAAGCTACTAATCTGGACTCTTATCAAAGAAAAGCCTTAATAAGTTTAATTCTGTGCTGTGAGTCAGAAATCTACAAAAAGAGAATTATTAAGTTACTTTCTTTTTTATTCACAGAGATGAATTTTTTTCTTCTTCTTATAGCAGAAAATGCATATACGATGACTGGGTGAAAGGAATCCTCACTGAACTTTTTCTAAGCCAGATGTTAATCACTATTTTATATTAGAACTATGTTCTTCAGTCTTTCCTAAATAGCTAAAGCAAGAAGTTTCTGTAATTGTTTATTAAATCTATGTGAAAGCAAGTACAGGTACTTAAATACAGCACATATTGATGACTGGTTATTAAGTCAATACTATTAATTAGTAATATGGCCAACATTATCCTGGCCACAAATTTCCTTTCCTAAAGTCACAATCTTAATTGGGATAGTAAAAATATGGTTGAGTAATTATGAAACATAAGGTCTCACCTTTTCTTTTTTTACCTTAAAATACAGGGGCAGATTGAGGAGGTGCTATATGAGTAAGCACAACTCCTATGCCCTGAAGAACTTTGCTGAGCTCAGTGCCACGTTAAAGGGACTCACCAATTCCATCTGGGGACTTGAATACGCCTCTAAAAACACACAAAAATTAAAAACAAAACACTCCCAAAAAAACTTCCTCTTTAAAATCCAACAAGTAAACAAATAAAATCCTCTCCCCTACCCAACTATATCTAAATAAAAAAAAGAGGGGGGGGCCATACAACCTAAAAAAAAAAAAGCCAATACCACTACAAAATACAAAAATAAAAAAATTCCTAAAATAATTTAAACAATCCCCCCCCAAAAAAAATAAAACAATCAAAAAAAAAAGTAAACAAAGTACCCAACCACTACCAAAACAAACTGTGCTTTTAACCCTTTTAGTGTTAAAACAATAAAAACTATAAAAACAGTAATCCTCCTCAACTAAAAATTAAAAAAAAATAAAAAATAAAAAAAATTTAAGTAAGTAAAAAAATACCAACAAATAAAACACCCAAAATAAAAAAAATAATTAAAGTAACTTTAAACCAAACTTTTCCTCTAACATAACCACAAGCAAAGCCGCATTCTTCCATTAATACAAAAACTACACCTTAAAAAAAACAACTAACCAAACACCAAAAATAATAAAACCACAAAAAAACCCCCAAAAAAACAAAACTAAAAAAAAAAGTATAATAAAACCCTCAACCTTCAACAAAAAATCTCCATTCCTAAACCCCAAACCCCAAAAAAATAAATATAAAAAAAACAAATATCCCAAATAATAAAAAACAACCACATCTTAAAACTAAACAAAAAACATTCTTAAAAAAACCCCAAAAAATAATTTAAATCCATAAACAATAATAAAAACACTAAACATAAAAAAAATAATCACCATAACAAATTTTCTCTTCAAACAACTACTATATATAACATAAAAACACAAAAATTCTACTATATTTCCCAAAAAAAACCCATAACACAAAAAAAAATTTCTCTCTCTCCTAATAAACTAAAAAAAGTACTTATATAAAAAAAATTAAATTAAATATTAATATATTTAAAAAATTTTAAATATTAAAAAACTAAAAAAAAAAAGTATTTCAAAAATATTCTATTGTAAATTATTGTGTGTATATAATTTTCCCCTGCCTTTTATATCTATATAAATTAATAAAATATTATTTTTTTCCCTCCATTCCCAAATTAAAACCTACTTTATTCTATTCCTAAATCACATCTCACAATAACCATTTTAAAAAATACACCTCTCATAAAAACACTAACACTATACCAAAATCAATCAAAGTGGATGCCAGCAGCTGTTAACCAAGTGCCACATAAGCTGAATTTTCCAAGCAATTTCCCATTCAGCACAAATGTGGAAAGCTTGTTCAGAGCCCAAGTGTGAGTGCCACTGACTCCAACTCACACAAACCCCACAAACACACCCAAACCAGGCACCCGGAGCCTGGTGAGCTCAAGTCTCACCCGATTCCACCACAGAATCACAGCTGGGGTTTGAAATCAACCCTATATTCTTGACTATGAAAAAAGACCCCCCTGACTTCAGTGCTTTTCTGTGACTAAAAGTTGGGGCAGGTGACAAACTGTGGTGATACAAGGGTTTTAGTCATATCCATAAAAATGTAACTTCATTTATTTTTTATCTAAAGATAATAGGTAGTGCTAATAAGCCTCAGCTGTGATGTGAATACAAAAAAAAAATTACCTGAAGGTTGATTCCTTACCAGTCTTCTATACTGCTAGAAAGTCTGGTGAGCTATCTTAACATCAAAATATATGTAAATATCTGTCACCTTACTTTGCATGTTTTCCAACCAAAAAACTACACAGACTTACAGTAGAATTATGTGGAACTGAATACAAGTCATTGTGAACCCATTAGTTTCAAATTATTATTTAACTATAATCAACCCAGTTCTACATTATTGATTTTAGAAGCATGGTGGAAATCCGTGCTAGACCTTCCTTCTGGTTTTCCATTCCATTCAAGAAAAATGTTCTGAATTTAAATAAATGCTTCATATTTAGGACAACTAAATACCTTGTCTTTCATTATAATAATTCACTTCATCATAGAAAATATGAGTGGACACTAAAGAAATAACAATAACTGCATCACTTGTTTTTTTGATGGAAAGAGTGCTGTAAATGGAATGAAGCGGGACTAATTTTTTTTTTTTTTTTTTGCAATTCAAATGATCAATTAACTGAAATGTATTTAACTAAAACCAAAATATATTTAATTTAAAGTATTTGCCATGTGTTTCAATGATTAATCTGGATAGGCACTGGATATCAATGTCTCATTAAGCATTTATATTCAGTATAGCAAGCCAAGGCAAATGCATATGACTTCAAGGTGCTGAGTATTCTCAGTTTCCAGTGGCTACAACTAATCCTACTTAGCAGCAAAGGTAGATTATTTTACTGAATTTAAGCTTTTCAGACCTGGGGTTTATGAGATTAAAGTCTCCAATCCAGCTCTCTGCTGGGCAGGTCTCAATAACCCGCAGTTATTTACACTCAATACTACTTGGGCTAAGTGGTTTAGATAAAAACTTCATGATTTTCCTGGATTCCTTAAAGCTTCTATAAATAACCTGGGTTGAAAATTTATGGCTTAACCTGAAATTTTTATGTCCAGGCTTTCCTGCTATCATGCCACAGCCTCACTAAGGCATGCTGAGAATTAACAGACCTGATATTGCTGTTAAAAACCCAGACATTTTTTATCACTCAACTTGGTGATTTCAGGGAAATCACTGGGAAATTTTAACTGCTCTCAAGTCTGTCCCGGTAGGTCTGAACATTTAAGCACAAACCTACATATAAAGAAACTAAAGATACATCATTGAAATCAACCCATTATGTTTTCAAAGATTGCCAGGTACTCTGCCCAAACCAGGAGCACTTCACATTTCTCCAGGTTTTGTTTTATTGGCAAAGAAATCCTACCTTCATCTCTCTAGAGCAATTTCCCAGCACCAACTTAAAACATTCAGAACAAGGCAAAATGCTGTATGTGCCACAGAATGCATTGCAATGCACCATCAACTCAGTTTCATACAGTCAACACAGTAATGTAAAAATGTTGTCTTTTCCTTCTATCTTTTTTTATACCAAAACATCTGATAAAAGCTCAAGGGCTGGTGGAAGACTCAAGCATGACTAATTAGAGTATGTCTTCCATATCCCATTGTGTCTCCTGGCATCATGTAATTTCAAAATCTTCTATTTCCCCAAACATCGTTTACGGTTAGTAGAATTATAATTTTGTTTTCTGGTTTTGGAAAAAAAATCACTTGTTTCTTTCTACTTAACTCCTATTAACACTTTTTTTTCTTCTCATCAGGGCCACAAGTTTGAAGATTTGGAAAAGAGAATTTCCACACATCACCAAGAAAACCCCCATAACCCCATTAAGACATCAGATAATCAAGCACTGATGAGTATTTTTAAGTAGAAAATAATTTTTAGAAAGGTGTGAGCAGGTGAACTTGTATTTTCAAGGGTCCAGGAGTGGGCCCAGGCGTTATGATCAGAGTTCCAAAGTTCAGCAGGAGGCAAGTCACTAGTGCTGTGCTCCAGGAGTGTGTGCTGGGTCCAGCACTGCTCAATTCTACTCAGGAGTGGATGACGGAACAGAGCACTCCCTCAGCAGGTTCACCTGGGGTTTATAAGGTGACACAGAACGGGGAAGAGTGGCTGACACACAGCCAGAGGGTTGTGCCACCATTCAGAGATCCTGCTATGCTGAGAAATGGGCAAAGAAGAATCTCATGAATTTCAACAAGAGTGCAAAGTCCTACACCTGCGGAGAAATAATGTAGGCACCAGCACCTGCTGGAGACTCAGTCTCCTCAAAGCAGTTTCCTGAAGATTTGCAGAAAAAAACTTAAGGGTTCTGGTGAACAACAAGCTCACCAGGTACCAGCAATGTACCCTTGGGCCAATGGCATCTTGGACTGCATTGGGAAGAGCACTGCCAGGAGGACAAGGGAGGGGATTATTGCTGTCTGCTCAGCACTGGCGAGGCCACAGCTGGCTGTGCCCAGTGCTAGACTTCCAAGAAAGACATGGAGCTACTGGAGTGTGTCCATCATAGAACCATAGAGGTGACTGAGGGACAGGCATCTTTCATATGAGGTCAGGCTATGAGAGTTGGGGCTGTTCAGAGCAGAAGGCCTAGGGGGATCTCAATGGGTAAAAATATCTGGAGGGAGGGAATGAAGAAGAGGGAGCCAAACCATACTTAACAGTGCCCACTGATAGGACAAGAGGAAACAGCTGTAAATTTAAACATAGGAAATTCAATTTGATTGTGCAATTTTTAATTTTTTTTTTCTTCTGTGAGAGTTCTGAACAGTGGCACAGGTTGCCCAGAGATATTGTGGAGTCTCCATCTTTGGAGATATTCAAGAGCTGTCTGGACACAGTCTTGGGTACCTGGAGGAGGTTGAACCAGATGACCTCTGGAGATCCCTTCCAGCTTCAACCACATTTTTATTCTATGAAAGGAAGTCCTATGTTATAAATTATTTGGTGGCTTAAAAGCAAGTTTCAAGTTCATCTTAGGAATCCATACAAAATTCTTCTGCTGAATGATTCATTTCTTATGCTGAATTACACATTCCCAAAATGTGGCCTGAAGTAATTTTTCTGTTCAACTGTCATCACACTCTCCAACAAATGTAAAGTAATTCACATTAACAGAATCACACCTCCTTTAAGATGCAATTTAATCTTCATAGTAGTTCTCTTTCTTTTAGGTCTGAGATTTTCTTGCCATGCAGGTTTCAGATCACCACATTAGCAAAAGCTCAGGTAAGACTTGCTAGGGTTCATTGCCATGTTGTATTTTGTTAAGGCAGCCTGCCTTTACAGCCATGTTTTGAAAGCACACGGTCATGCAGCCACAAAAGACTGGAAACACCCAAGACTTTATGCACAGAGCTGTAAATCTGCTTGTTCCACATGCAACTGTGTGTGCCTGTACTTGTATGCATCTTTCATTCACAATCACAGATTTTGAAAATTACTAGGGCTCATTGCTGTGAAAATGCATTTGGATTTTTCAGCATGGTACATGTTTCCTTTTCTTGTTTCTAAACACAGTCATAAGTCAACAAAGTATCAAACTTTTTGATTCAGTGCAGCATGTGTTTCCAAAATACACTAATGAAAGGGAAACTCTTAGTTTTTTTTTCTTATTTTCAATTCAAATTGCCATTTCAAATGCAGAAATGTTGATGAGTCATGTTAGGAGCCTACAAATTTTTGAAAGTGGTATTTGGCATACACCACTGGCAGCCAAATAAACATTTTCACAGACAAGCAGATCTGCCTGCAATTAAAGGCAAGATTTTAAACAGGAACTTATTTTTACCTTTTCTTTCTTGCATCTTTGAATGATATTGAGGCAGCTTCATGAAAAATTTGGTTCGATGGCATACAAAATCAAGAAAGCCTAAGTGAATTCATATGCTTAATGAATGCATTTAATTTTAAAAACAAACAATAAAAAAAAAATTCAGCCCTGGCTTATGCAATTTGTTTCCTGGGAACAAAATCCTTGGATTTTGTTTTGTCATTCCCTAAATGAAATGTATTCTAACTGTAAATATTTCTACTATGTCAGTTGATACATAAATATTTCTATTGATCCTCTGTACTGCCAGGTAGTTTGCGGTTTTATTAATGCAAAATAGAGTTGTTTTATAGCAACTAAGGGCTAAAATCCTGCTTTACAGGAAAACGTCAGGGTTTAAAACTAGAAAAGAAGAAATGCGTGCAATGTTTTCTGTATAAAGTTCAACAAGTAGGTTTGATCTTAGCATAATGCAAATGATCTGAGCCTACAGGCTACTATAACTAGGACAGGAGGAGTGCTAGAACACAATTTTCACACTAACCTGCAAGAAAGATGAGATTGTTTTTTATCTCCTAATGGCAATGGTTTTGTTTCTTCTTGTGGAAGTTATCTAATTATTTGCAAAACCAGCATCTTTGGAGTTCATCATTGGTTATTTCGCTCCACGATTTGAATTGTTTGCTATTCAGCCCTGAGTGCTGATAGGGAAAATACAGCATTTGCTCCAGTGAAAACTAAGGAATCTAGTTGTCACCAGTGATATTACAAGCTGCCTTCTAAAGCAGATGTTGGATAATGAATTTCCTGCATTAAGACAGCAGAGAACTGCAACACTCACTACACCAGATGTGTACATTATGGAAAAATGCTCCATTTAAGACACTGATGTGATTACATAGGTTTTTGAAGTAGAAGTATGATATAAATCTTCTGACATTATCACTACTTCTCATTTTAACACAGGCACCAAGTCTGATATAAGATTACAGTTTATATCTTTCACATTCATCTGGCACAGACCAAGAAGATGCAGTACCAAACCAGTTCACCAGTTCCTAATTTGAAATTAAATATAGGGTTGAGTACTAGCACAGTCCAGCTCCACAGAAATGTCTAACAAATCTTTGATGATATCACACATTTTTTGCCCAGGTATGCTCTTTGATTCTATACACTGTATACAGCTGTGCTGAGGATTTATCAAGGTTAAAGGGTGAAAGGAAAATGGATCTCAAACACAATGCCTTTCAAAATGAAAATTTCATTGCAATGGCTTCCATCTGGATCACATCCACAGATTTTTCTTTCTCTCATTATCCCACCAAAATGAGGGTTTTTTAGTTGTGTGAACCATCCTATAATAGACTGTTCTTTGGGGTTTTTTTATTTCCAGGAATGAAAGATTAAGTTCTCTATGATGGATAATATGGTAATTATTTTAGAACATTAAATTTAACAATATGCATTTCTTATCAGACAAATTCAGCTTTTTCAGTGTCACTCAAGCCTGAGTATAGTAACATGAAAATGATGTTTTGTGCTATTACCCTGCATCACTTAATGTCCACTTAAGCTTTCAGATAATGAAATGCATAAGGAAGAGATTTTCCTTCACTCTTTTAGCATTTTCTGGCTATGATTAAGTACACATGATTACACTGTTGCACTGATTGATGCCAATTCGGCATGAGGACATTTGTTAGCAATTATGTGTGGTTAAAGTATTCAATATTACATGTCATTCCTCTAGGCTGAGAATGCAGTGCTATTTAAAAGCTCAAAAACATCAAACAATAAAAACATACATATGTGTTTATGTATACATATACATACACACATGCATATATGATCATGCATATATAGAGAAAAATACCCATATATGAAAAGATTTCCAGATGATTTGTGTGTTATTATAGATATGCACTCTTCTAGAGAATTTGTCTTGTCTGCATAATACAAATAGGAAAACTGAAAAATATTAATCAATTTTAAATAATCTGTTTTTAAAAGAGAATTCTAATGACTTATTGATTAGCCTCTTTTTTAAAACCTATGCAAACTATTTTGGTTTAGCTTTCTGCTGATGAGATTATACTTCATTTAGCAACTTATATGAGTTTTTGCAGTAATAGTATCCATATTCAGACATTAGTCATTTGAAGAACAGCACTAAAAGACCACTATTCTGTATCAAATACAGTCATTATACTAGAATTGCCATAATAGAGCAGGAATCTGAAAATAATAACTTTTTGTGATGATTACTGTAACTAAAAGTTATTTCAATCATCTGTTGTGCACTTACACATAATGCCCGCATTCTTCTTTGTGAGTTTTTAGTCTTTATTTTCTCAATTAGATTTTTTTTAGTATTTTCCAGCTACACTAACTTGCACTGCTCTGTCCCACAACAAGTCAATGGCTCCATCCATATTCTTATTTGTACTGTCTAAAGTTAGTGCTACAGCTGGAGTTTATTTTCATTTATGCAAATCAAAACTAAGAAATAAATATAGTTAGGACTTGTTGACTGACCCTTATTTTATGAGTTTATTTTTAAAATTGCTTCCAGTTTTTCAGGTATTTAAAATCTCACTAAACATGTAAACACAGTAAACATTTAACCAAGTAACATATGGATGTGCAATGTCTGTTTCTGCCTGAAAATGTAAATTGTATTTGTCTTCAGAATCAAATACGCCTAAAATATGAGAATATGTGAATGGTTTTGAGCTATGTCCTTTGGTAGCAATATTTACCTGAATTTTCTTTAAGAAAGGCAAACATTAGATAGAGCAAAGTCTTTTAGAAACCATCTAAGACAGTCTTAAACTAAACTGTTAAAGAGAGTCTTGAGTAGATTGGAAACCTTAGGGCAGAAAATGTCAACACATAACGACAGATGTGTAGTATCTGAGCTATGAAATTATTTTTTTATTTTGCTTCTGGTTTTGATGTTTGACAGGTTCTTCCCCGTATGATAGGTGTATTTAAAATAGATCAGTTTGCCTTGCATTTAGTGGTACGTGTCTGTGGCGGCTTTGGAGTTTTCTGGATTTGTTGCTTTTTTGGGTTTTCTTTTTTAGTTTTTTTTTTTTTTTCTTTTTTCATTCCTTTAGTATAGAAAAAATTGTTGATTTATTCAGTAACTATATAGGAAAAGTGTCAGTAATATAGTACACTAGCTATCTAAAACAACAAGATTGCTCGTTCACCCAGATCTCCTAATTCTTTTAGCTTGACAGAAAAGGTACATGAAAGTTTTCAAAGGCCAAATTATAAAATTTCAAATACAGCCCAAACTACTGAACACTTCCGTCTGATCTCTGTTGGGTGGGCACTGGCCATAAAGTGACCTTGGCAGATCTATTTACACCAATGTTTTGGATGCATGATTTAACCTGGAGCAAATAAAAAGGCATTTATCACATCGGAGTCTGCTTAAATAATCCCTCTCCTTCCCAGACTTCAGGTCCCACTCAGCAAAATTCAGAAAACTATCAGGAAGGTTTAATAATTACAAATAGAACAGGTTTGTTATAATGACATAAAACGCTATGCCTGCATTCATGGAAATCAATCAGCTGACAAAATATGTTTGCTATAAAAGTTTCATAATTGTTTTAGGAAGACTACCAGAGTATGTGACATCCTACAGAACAAGAACAGGTATTAGTATGACGGAGTTGCAACCCATTATGTTCTACAGTATTGTAATGCTCTTCCTTTGCTTACTTAAAACACCTGACCAAGCATAAACATGTTTAAAGCCAGCCTAAAGTACAGGTTTCCTGATTTTTACTCTGAGACGATGGAACATTCACCATTGTACTAAACATGGCAGTAGAAGTAGCTGCTTCTTAGGTATTCTATAGCAAGCAATACCATGTGCAAATATTTATGAGGAAATTTCTGTTCAGTGATACAGAAAAGTTTGAAGATTGGTTTTCATTACAAATCACATTTATTTTTCTACCTAACAGAAAAATCTGAGGAAAGTAAACCACGGAAAATGACATCTGACTCCAGTGAATTCTCCTAATAAAAATCAGTAAGAATGCCTTTAACACAAGTTTGAAGAATCGCATATCAGAAGTTATTAAACATTCTTCTAGTAACCACGTGAGGTTGTGCCAGTTCCAGTAATCACTGTCTGGCACATAAAGAAATCCTGGAGTCATAACTTCTTACTAGAAAAGCAAATATAACATTTCTAGTCTTTCCCCTGGAAAGTCTGAGCTCATAGTGATTGCAGCTCTGATTGCTGCAAAAGCATGCCAATGAAGAAGGGTGTGATGTTTGAGAATTTCCTTCCCACCCCCATCAAATACTTGTGAGAAATCCAGTTAAGAAAATCCAGAGGAAAAAAGCATTATGTCTTCCTTTAACTCAGTCATATTCTGTTCTGTTTGTGGCAAACTCTGACACTGCTACCTTTCTAAGCCTTGAATTTCTTCCCACTTGTATTTCCTGGACAGAAAAAAAATCTGTTCACTGTACTCAGGCCAAGAAAAATTTTCATTCATATTAACAGAGAAAAGGAGTTTAGCTTGCAGCTACTGGAGATTATTCAATGGGGAAAGGCAAGACAAAAAAAATGGTGGGGATTATCTGGAGGGATAGAGAAGACTTATTAAAATCACAAAGAGAGGATTCCAGTGTAATCTGCTCCTTGTATTAACAATATGTGCAATCACTTCTACTGGCAGTTTGTTTGCTCTGATTTTTCACATTATCCAGGGGCTGTGTGTTTGAAGCTGTGGGTATGCATTTACAGTGGTTAGTGAGTAACCTTGCAATATCTCTGGTGACACTATCCTCCGATCTCTGCTTCCCATTTATTATGTGGTAGAGGTCTGTGACAACTAGCACAAAGCCCACAGAAGCAGTGCATGTGCTCAGGTCTGCTCCTCCTACATGAACGTAGTATTAGAGGATACATGCTGTAGTTTCCAACCTTCACAAAGGACTAGAATTCCTAAACACAAACTGCAGTTTAACATGTACACACACAAGCAAAAAACCCCTGAAACAAAACACTGAATGAAAAACAAGCAAATTTCTGTTAATTTTTGGTTTAAAATGTTTTTGCTAGTTAATTAACTTGAACCATGAAAATAGTAAGTAACAATATACTTTAATGAGTTTCTTCATTGATTGTGTGCAGCAATAAATTCCTGCTTGTATATTTAATATCTATTTACTTGAATTACTCTATTTAATACACGTTTATGTGAAAGAATTTTAAATGAAGTTGCTGAGAAATTTAATATACTGAAAAAAGACTTTTTGTTAGACATGTCACTGTTTTGAAAAGCATTAAGAACATTAGAAAGAATCACTGTATGCATCAGATGACGAACAAAATTATTATTGTTACTAAACTTGTCACTAAACCTAGAGGCTGCCAATTATAACTGCTATCATCTGGCTCTTCTTATTTACATTAGTAAAAGAGAAAAAGACAAAAGCACTGATGCTGTGCTGGGGTGCTGCAGCTGCTGTGGTCAATGAGAAAGCATCACTGGCCTCCAAGAGGCACAGGTTCCCAAACACCAGTTTGCTTCCCAGGGCTTCTCAAATGCTTCCCTCACCCATTTCTGTGACAAAACAAGGTCATCTACAAGAGTATTTTCTATTGAAAAAGTGTGTTATTATGGCTGCTGATCTCTGACATACAGAGATTTTTTTCTGCTTCCCCACCTGCCTACTGACACTGCTGTCCTTCAGCATTTCTGACATCTTAAGAAACAGCCTATTCTCTAAACCCTCATCTCAGCACAAATTTGTGGAGACTTGATGTTCTTTCCCTGTTCTGTAGAGCACATCAGTTCTGACAACGACAGGAGCTGGCATGACCCAGGCGCAGAGCAACAAAGCAATAACTTGCTGATGTTGCTTGTGAAGTTGGGCGAGTCCTGCTCCTTCGACTATTTAGAGGACACAAATGCAGCCTCCTGTTTCTCTCCTAATGCTGCAAGAAAATGAGGCCAGAGATATCTTGCAGTTCTCAATCAGAAACCAACACTTAATACATAAAAGGGACTGATATTGATAACAAGTATGCAGCTGCACTAGGAGATGGAGGCATGATGGTCCTAGAAGCCAGACTACAAGGATGGCAGAAGATTGGGATGGTAGACAAAATATTGGAGCTTCTGTCCATAATTCTGAGCCATCACATGGTAGAATTAAAGCCAAAAGCAAGCATGAATTGTCAAACAAAAAGCTCTGTAGCAAAATGCAGGTGGTAGCTGTCATCCAGTTCTGCCAGCTCGCCTCCTGCAGCCCCTGCCACCACAGTGACATGGTGGTGTCTGTGGCCATGACCAGGGCTGGGGCTGTGAGCTCTGTGCAGCACAAGAGACACAGGGCTCTTCCTGAACTGCCATGCCTCTGTCTGTCCCACGGCCAGATGGCAAGGGTGTGAAGCCTGTAGCTTTGTGAAATTATCTTGCTATTTATAGCAGCATATAGTGCATGACACCCAACAGAGTTATTTAGGGTCTACAACAAGGGTAAACAAGACTGAAATCTGGCTATTTGTCTGAAGGTCAAAGAAAGGGTAGGCACTTAAACTCTATGCTAATCAAACCCCCAAACTATTTAAGATACTAGATGAAACGCATACATATATTTACATTCAACATGACTTATGATGTTAAAAACAGAATAAAAAGCAGAGAGGGAAGAAACAGATGGTGTACCAAACATCACGAGTAAGCAAGGAGACATAAGAAACAAAGTCACCATAAAATCAAGACCTGTCAAACAAATACTGACCTTAGCAAAGGCACGCTCGGGCAGACACAGGCTCCACAGGCACCTCGGTGCCACGGGGCACATTACTGAGACAAAGGCTTTGTCAGGCTGTGCCTGTGTCACAGTGACTCCAGCAGCACCTGTTACACTATCTGCATCCTCCCCAGCAGCTGCTCTCTGCCACAGCCATTGTCTGATCTGTCAGTCTGCAACAAGTCCAGCCATGGGTTTTGCAAGGCCATAGCTGTGTGAGAATAATTTCCCTTTCTTTTTCCAGGCACCTGCTCACCCTGCGATCATTCCTTTCTCAATCTCGTATTTTTCATCTGGTCTATTTCAACTCTCTGGTAATTTTAAATATCATTTATCTTTCATGTTGTTTGCTAAAGGAAAGAATTAAACATCTTTTCTACCTCATGACATCTACAGTGGACATGGAAGAGCACCACTATCTGAGATCAGTGAAGTCCTCCCCACACACCACTGTACTGGGTTTGGCATGGCCAAGCTTTGGTACTGGGGGGGCTACAGCAGTGGCTTCTGTGAGAAGCTGCTGGAAGTTTCCTCCATGTCCATCAGAGCCAATCCCTGGCAGCTCCAAAGACAGACATGCTGTTGGTCAAGGCTGGGCCAACCAGAAGTAATGGTAATACCGCTGTGATAAGATATTTAAGAAGAAGGGAAAAAAATTGCTAAGATGCAATTGTGGCCAGAAAAGAGTGGGATGAGAGGAACATGTGGGAGGAACAGCTCTGCAGACTCCAAGGTCAGTGCAGAAGGAGGGGCAGGAGGTGCTCCAGGTGCCAGAGCTGAGATTCCCCTGCAGCCCCTGGAGCAGCCCATGGTGAGGCAGCTGTGCCCCTGCAGCCCAAGGAGGGCCATGGGGATGCAGAGATCCACCTGCAGCCCTTGGAGGAGACCCACACTGGAGCAGGTGGGTGCCCAGAGGAGGCTGTGACCCTGTGGAAAGCCTGTGCTGGAGCAGGCTCCTGGCAGGGACCTGTGGAGAGAGGAGTCCATGCTGCAGCAGGCTGTGCCTGAAAGACGGCACCCTGTGGAGCAGTGACCCACACTGGAGTAGTTTGTGCAGAACTGTCTCTTGTGGGATGGACTCACATTCAAGAAGCTCATGGAGGACTTCTCCTGTGGGAAGGCCTTAGACTGGAGCAGGAGAAGGATGCCCCTCCCTGAGCAGCAGCAGAAACACCTGTGATGAACTGACCATAACCCCATTCCCTGCCTCCCTGCACTGCTGGGGGGAAGATGTAGAGCTGGGAAGGAAGGGGTGGGCAGAAGGGGATTTTAAAGTCTTATTTTGCTTCTCATTATTCTGCTCTGATTTTGCCAGTAATAAATTCAATTAACAGATCTAATTCTAGTCTGTTTTGCCTGTGAGAGGGTTTGGTGAGTGATCTCTCCCTATCCTCACCTCACCCTCTGTTATATTTTCTCTGCCCTGTGCAGCTGTGGAAGGGAGTGACAGAGAGGCTTTGGTGGGGGCCTGGCATCCAGCCAGGGTCAACCAACTACAACCACTTACAGTGGAGGATGGTGTCATTCCATCACAGGACTTGGAGGTAGAAACACGGCATCCAGCTATTTGAGCACGGATGAATCATCATTCATGTAGGAAAGGACTAGTGAAAGGGAATGTAAAAGAATAAGGGTTCCTGAGGATAGTTTAATATTAACAATCTTTCTAAAGATTCCTTTTTGTAAAGCTTGCTTTATTCTTCCATAAAGATTCATTCATTTTTGTCTCCTGGGAAAACAGTGGACACCATAAGGATAATATGTTGTTTCTGCCCAGTACATCCTTTTCATCTTTACTAAAGAGTAGCTTTTTTTTCCTCAAGATGATGGATAAATGACCTGCCGATAGTCAACTTGTTGCTAGGCCTACACCCTTGGCCTAAAATAAATTCAATAAGTCTATTATTTTTTGCATAGTCATCCGTCTGGTTTTTTTTCATAGCTATTATTCTTTTTTCCCTGCCTAAGAGGGTCACTTTTATCATCATCACCATCATCACCATCATCACCATCATCGTTATCTGCTGTGCCTGTTTGATCTCATTTATCCATGGACACTGTTTCTTACAAAAGAATCTTTGCTGCTCTTCAGCAACAGAAGGTTTTGATAATCTACCCATCTTTACACATATTGCTTCATAAATGAGGCAACATTGCAAGAGGCACTGCTTATTTTAGCATCTCACACAATATACTATACTCAATAGTAGTCCCTGTCCTCCTTGACAACTATTAATGTAAGACTGACAACAGAACTGTATGTCATTCCAAAGAAAGGAATTAAGCATAATGTTGTTTCTTGCTCTCTTTCCTCTTTTGATGAAACTTTCTGAGTTGTTACCACAGATTCTTTTCTCAGAATTTGAGAAGGCTGTGAAGTAGATATATTAGGCCCCATTATAGCAAAAAAATCATTAGTTAACACAGATCTTTCTCATACAATTATTAGTTGAAGATTTTTTGTTACCAGTTGAGGTCAACAGACTGAACAAGTGGATCATATTACCCACCTAGAAAGCTTTTTGTATTTCAAGCTCTTGTACCTAATTTATCCTCAAACTCCCTATGAAAAAAAGGCACAGTAATTAAGTATGATTATGCTATTTTTCCTAATTAGGTAGCAAGTGGCGTCAATGTTAAATATATTCCAAAAGTTTATACAGCGAATCAAAAGCAGAAATTCTGACCCTACCACAATGTTTGACTACAAGCTCCTGGGCATCTGGGAAGGTACCTAAAAGTTCATGGGCAGCTGATTTGGCTTTTGTTTAGGAAGAGCACATATGGACGTCAGGACCAGAAGAGATAAACCAACGTCACCATTAGCACCCCTTTAACATGCCAAAATTTGCCAGTCAAGTGATACAGAACCCCTATGGGACCATTCTACTCTTTCCTGCATCCAAACCATCCATCCAATCCATTCTAAATGCATTAAAAAGTTCACCCCTGCATAAACAAAATGCAAAAGATGGACAAGTTTAAACATATGTAGCATATTTACAAATGCAAAATGCATTATTTTATTCCTACTAATTACTACAGCAGCCTTTTTTTCCCTTTTTTTAAGCATACTTATAAAAATAAATACTAAGAGGCTTGAAACAGAAAGAGGAATCCACTTACAGAAGTACAACTTAAGCATCACTTTCTGCATTGAACATTGGGTCAAAGATATCATTAGCATAATTGCATAACAGCCAGTGAAGCTTTCAAAAATGCGAGTAACAGCATAAAGGGCAAGCACATTATTTATAAATTAATTTCCTCTGGTCCTGAAGAGAATAATCATAAAAGGCTCATTTTTCTCTTTTTTATTCAATTGTATCAGTTAAAGTAGCAGTTTACAAAGCACATAAAGTTTCAGTTGGATCTAACAGAAATAGCAATCATTGCTTGCTCTCTTGGACTTTTACTCCCTGGTTTCTATTACCTCATTAGTAGGTCTTAAAGCCAACCAGCATTTCCAGACTTAAGCTTTATAGGGAAACCCTTCCAGATCTCACTTTGCTGAATTCTGGGAGGTTGTTGTCTGATTCACACATCAGTCACAAAGATGAACACAGAAAATTTTCTTTCTCAAGAGTAGGAAAAAGAGCATATCTAACATCTCAATAAAGTGTAGAAATGAAAAAAACATTTTTCTTAGAAGAAATGGCCATCCTATTTTCTAGAATTCTATGTTTTCTTTTTAAACAAAGTTATGAGTTAGCCATTTGTTAAAGAAATGAACTATCAGGAAAAAAGTTTTGGGATATTTGGACCCAAATTTGTTATATCAGGTATTTCTAACGATTCAAGAGAGATGAGTGACTGAGTTACAAGGTTAAATTGAAGAGACAAATTTAAAGTAGGGTTCTTATTTTTAATGGCATATCCTAGACAAGTGATTCCAGTTATGTTACTGTATGACACATTAAATGATGAAAAGAAAAACCAATTTTAATAGCATTATTAGTCTCACTTATGTGAAGACATCAACTTCCTCTATTAAGCCACACCAAAGTTAGAGGCCAAAGAAGCTGAGGATACGTGTTATTAAACACCAAAACACAAGCTAAGCATCTTCAAACACAGCTCCTGAAAGTCGTCATTCCCTGTGTGGTCAGTCTAATGGTGAGAGATTTAAATTGCACATTTACATAACACAAACAGATCTGCTTTCTTTGGGGATAGTGAAAGAGAAGGAGGAGGAGGAGGGGAAGAAGAAGGGTTGAGTTTCTAATGGGTATCACTCGGTGATGGGATGTATCTGCACACCAGCCCTGGCTTTGCCCTCCTCTCCTAGCAGAGGGGGTTCAGTGCCCTGGGGAGATGGTGAGACTGCTGCCACACAGCTCTCACCACCGGGTGCCTGTGTCCTGGTATGCAAAGGAGGGTGTTTACCTTTGCTGCTTACTAGCTGTCTTTAATGAAATGTGGAAGAGAAAACAGGAGATTGGTGTTAGGGCATTCAGAGAAATCACCAGCCCTGGTTTTGATACTGTTATATCAATGGCCTTTATTTTTAAGGTCTAAAACACGGACATTCCAAGTTCTCTGTTGACATCCCATTCATTATTTTCATCATCAATCTTTAAGACTGAAATGTTATCCATACTCTTTTTCTCACATGAAAAACCTTTGTTCACAGTAAGACAGTGGAAGCAAGAAGCTCCTGACTTTTCTTTGGTACTCCTTTTCTGTTCCTACCTAATTTTTTTCAGAGGTATCTAATATCTGTCACAGGTAATTTTTAGCCTTACTTAAGAAGTACTTCTGAAGACAACATGTCATTAGCTTCCAAATGTTCTAATGAAACAGACAGGCATGAAATTTAAGAAACATCTCCTGGGGCCAGTGTGTTTTCAGACAGCCCTATAGGGCAGAAATCCACCTGCAGCCCTTGGAGGGACCTCACACTGGAGGGGGGAGAGCGTTTTAGGAGTCCTCCTACTAAGGAGAAAGGAACAGGTGACGAACTGATCATGACTCCCATTCCCCATCCCACTCATGCCACTGGGGGAAAGAGGAAGAGAATTCTGAAGTGAAGTTGAGCCCAAGAAGAAAGATGAGTGTGTTTTTAAAATCTAGTTTTTGTATCTCACTATCCTACTCTGATTTGACTGGTAATAAATTAAACTAATCTCCCCAAGTCAAGCCTGTTTTGCTCATAACACTAGCTGCTGAGTGATCTCTGCCTGTCCTTATCCCAACCCAGGAACCTTTTGTTGTATTTTCTCTTCCCTGTCCAGCTGAGGGTCAACCCTGCCAACACAATACTGTATAGACTAAGGTAATGGATGAGGTGGACAATGGGTGGGCAAGAGTTTCTGTGGACAATACAACTTTCCTTCTCTTCACACAAATATACAGTGAGGAACTGCTCCCTCATTAAAAAAACCAAAAGTGCTACAAAAATAATTTTAAATAATTTTAGGAATGACAACTTTGTGCTTATGAGTATGTCTTCTGAATTTCCCTCTTCTCAAAAAGCGTGTAATTTTAGGCACAATCATTTCACTCAGACTCACTCACCACTGGCCAGCAGTAGTACCAAGAAAATGTAGAGATTATTCTAATTAAGTTACCCAATAATGCTAACAATTAGTCATTTAAATCACTGCTGTTTAATAACTGAATGTAATTTTTCTGATAAAACTGTAAAACACAGGAGATTTATGGATAGAGCAACCACAGGTTAAGCACGCCTGATACTGGTTAAAAAAATATGAAAATAATTAGAAAAAAATATTCTCCATGCCCTATTTCTTTTGGCACAAAAATGCAGGAAAATTAGTCTGTGTAGTTAGTGCCAAGCTGGATAGATTTGAATGCTACTTCCAAAATGAGGTATGGAGTTTATGACAACCATCTGCTGAGCTCTCTATCTAATTCTGCCCAAGTAAAATTAAAATATTGATCAAAAGAGTTTCTTTGCAATACTGGAAAATTTAACAGTAGATTTGTTACCTACACTTGAATATTACAACATCTGCCTTCTCTTTATAAACTGTAGGTGATAAAACAAGACTTTTGTACACGTAAGATCAAATCTACCCTTTTCCTTTCAGTTTTCTAAAACATTGAAAGCCACAGACACCAAAACTGAGAGGAAGACAGAGTTAGCACTAAAATTGTAACTATAATCCTGACCTGTTTTGGTTTATCTGCTCTTGAAAGCAACAAAACTTCATAAGTTTTCTTTTCTTCTTTTTTTTCCAAAGTTTTCTTGAGCACAAGCTCTTCTTTCAGCAATAATTCACAACCTAGGAAGGCTTAAATCTTCTGCTTGATTTCTGAACTCCAGATCCACTGCAGTGCTGTGAGAGGCTCTGCATTATACATCACACATGCTCAGTACACATTTACAGCATCAGGTGTCTCATAAAATGTACCTGTTGGTGTTTATGTCTTCAAAATGCAAGAAGAGCAAACCACAAAAGAAGAAACACCACAGCTGAAGCCACAGCTTCCCTGCTGGAGCTTTGCCCTGGGAGCTGAGATCTCCTTGGTCGACGGAATTCAGAACCAATTTTCTAGATATGTGTGTGAACCAACAGTCCATATACCAGGAGATGAGCAGAACATTATGGAGGAGTGAAGGCACATACCGCTCTTTCTGTTCTGCTACTACAACCTGCAGGTAGGAATTTAATATCCCGTAAGATGAGGACTATTCTCTGAATATGTGTTTTAATCTCAGGATTTAATGTTTAACAACGTTAACTAAAGTTAATTCTTGTCCTTACCAATTCGAATTTATTGAAATTCCTTGACAAGAGAATTCCTCTACTTTGGTTTGTGCTTTAATGATTTTTTATATATTTATATTCAGTAATGAGGCCAGAGTGGAAGGGTCAGCCTACCAAAATTCCTGGCTTGATCATCTTCTTAGAGCTTCTTTCTCTTTTCATTTGGGGAATATTTTCAGTTTTTCTAAGCTTGAAATACAGCAAGTAGAATAATGAAATACCCATCTGTATTTCTGGACTACTATACAACTCTCACAGTTCTCTAAGAGCAGCTGGGGGTGAAGCTCTCCCAGAGTGGCACAGCTCTCCCAGAGAGGCAAGTATGAGTTAATATCTGTCATTCTAAAATGATAAAAAAGAAGTTAGATTTCTTTTAATTTTGACTAAGTAGTTTAATAACAATGAATATGGTTAATGAATTAAAATGTATTTAAGAATTGCCAGAGAATAGAGTGAAGTTACTCATTGACAAGAGAGAACTGCATACCCCTACAGTTCACCCTCACAATTACTGGACTCAGCACTCCCAAAGGGATTTCACAGCTGCCAAGAATGTTGTGACAACACTGTAAACAAAAAGTTTTGAATGACTACCATATGTTCTCCTCTAGTCTTAAATGCAAGATTTAATAATTTTATATTAAGATAAAATTGCTAAAAGAAATATTAATATATATTTAGAAAAGTACACAATAAATATTGAAAAGGATAAGACTAAGGTTTACAAAAATAAATAATTTGACCATGCATATCCTGAATAAGGAACTGTAATACAACAGATCTCACCCCACCACTTTCCACACCCCCATGCAAGTACAGACAGCAGTCAATTAAGCTAGCAAGAGTGAGGATGAACAGGTGAAAGAAAATATTTTACTCAACAGGTAGGGAATTTCTGCAACTTTTTTTCACAGAAACACACAGAGGCACATAGTATCTGTGGATTAAAAATGGGATAAGGTCATAAACAATTTGGAGTTGTCATTACTAAGTCTCTGCTGAACTCTGGACTGGCTTATTTCTTCAGGATGCTGACAAAAATTCAAAACAGTACTGTTGGTAACAGAGCATAGCAATTACTTTTAACTTGCATTTCTTTTGCTACTTCAATGTAACAGCATGTTCACAAGCTACAGACAAAAACAATATAGTAAATTAATTATCTGTAATTTGGATTTTACCATATACTATCTTTATAGTTCTTTTGCAAGGCACACAGATTGTTTTCAAAAGGTCAGCACTGGCCTGGGGAGAGAGAATACCTGCATTACGCTTCCATCATTAAATCCCACAAAGTTATAATTGGCATGTTTGCATGCTGAGTGTTTTCCTATTGATGGTACTACTCAAAGGAAAAAAAATCAGAGCAATTAAAATCAGGAGAAACTCTAGCTTTCTAGGAAGCTTTTCTTTTTGAGTTCTGGAACTCCCTATCATGCCTTCAGTAGTTTCCATTTCAAGCATAATGCATCATCCTTCAAAGACTTTTCTACTACCCTTGAATTTTTTGAAATGAGCTCAATTATTAGGAACACTGATGTGCTCTTACAGCCTACGTAGCAATGAGAAGAAAGAAAAAGTTGCAAAATACCACATTTCTACAATTTTCCATATGAACAAAAGTAAAAATTGCATTGGCCTTGAATAGAAATAGCAATTAAGGAATGAAATTCACCATCGGGGTTTTTTAATTGATAAATTATGTGTTCACAGCTAAAAGAAACACTTCTATTTTAAGTAGCCTTGCACAAATTACTTGCAGAAACTATGTCCAAAAGGATATGGGTACCTAGACAGCTTAATTCCTGAAATTCTGGCTTTGCAGTTTTTGGTATTTACACTTTCAAGCATTGTCATCAATATAACTACACAACACATTCAGTTAACAGAAAATTAAGTAAAACCTATTTTACTTCATTTTTCTTCTAAATATACAAAGACAAATATGAGCTGAACATTGATTCCTCACTTCTGACTATGATACATGTCAAATCCATAATCCTTGACCAAAATGTGCTGATTTCCACTTTGGAATTTTTACATTACCCAGGGTCTGAGGAACTGAAAAACTTAAGCAAATCTTGAGAGCTAGCAAACCTCAAGAACAAACATGAATGAAAATACTTTATCTATCTTGATGAGAGAGACAAGAGTGTGATTCAGCTGTTTTCTACTTATATGACAGTGCTGAAGGACTACTCTAAAGAATTATTATTTTTTTAATATTGCCTTACTCAATAGATTCCAAGCACATCTAACAGAAAAGTCACAGCGTAAAAGACAGAAAATGAAAACTTCATTGTGACAGAAAAATTTTTCACTTGGGAAACATTTTCAAGTTTTTTTATTCCCAGCCGGCTTGAGAATATTGTAACTTACCAGAAACCTCTTATGATACCATTTATTGTTCATGTTTTTAATATCTCTCACAGTAAAAACTGTGAAACCAATCAAGCTACTGACATTTTCTTTCCACTTTCTCTACAGCTTTTATCTGATTTAAACATAGATAGAGATACCTAAGCCATCCAGAAAATATTAAAAAGGCTTTTCTTTTCTTTTTTTGTGAGTCTGTGTAACTCTTGGTCGTTTTGGTTATCAGTTTTGCACAATAACATCCCTTTGTTGTATGTGATGTTTTTAATATTTTAGAATTTATTAACTTTTCCTGTGTTAGTGTGGGGATTATTCCTTGTGTCTGGGGCTCTTGATATTGACTCCTCTCACCTTGGTCATGGACAGATTCCCATAAAAGAAGATGCTAAAAAAGGTAAATTCAAAAAGTGGAATGATGAGAGTTGCTGAAAGAAGTAGAGCTCGCTCAGGCATCCATGAGAGCTCCTTTCACCAGGCAAGGCTCCTGCTACCCATCGCACACATCTGGGAATGAAAGTCAAGGGTGCTTTGTCCTGAGATGATTTTGGAAACCTGGTTGTTGTGAACAACATATGAATGACATAAGTGATTATGAACACCCACTATGAAAACTTCTGCATCACAGAAGACTCTGTCTATGCATATGTATCACATGCTGGCACATTTAGGTCGTACCTCTGCCAAATCAGGGAGCAGGATGAATTCCTGCAATATCCTGTTCACAACTGAAGACCAAGTTTGCTTGATTTTAAGCTGTGTGGAGTAAGTAAGTGAAGGTAACAAGTCATACGAGGCTCCAGAAAGGATCTGAACATTTTTTGACAAGGAAGTGTAAGGGAGTTCAGGCAAATAATTTACAACGTCACAAGGCACAGAAAACATCTGGGTGCAGAATTATATTCAGATACGTTATTCCTGATTTACAACACATGTACAGAAGAACTTTGCTCTCTACCTTCTCTAACTGATTCACTTCTATCTCCTTTCCTAATTGCTCCTGTGTAGTCAAGATTTGAGATTTTTGGATGGAAATCATTATAACCTTATTAGTTACTAGACTCAGCTACATAACATTACAAAGGCAACTCTACTCACAGTATAATTAATAAAAGGAATGAGCTATCTTAGGCTTTTAACTTCAAGTGCTCTCCTCCACCTCCCAGCAACTTCTATCATCTTGTTTAATTTATGTGATGTGAAGTATCAGGGTCAAGCACAACTTGAAGGCAACTCAGTTTCATGCTTATTATTAGCAGGTCACAGACCCAGGAGCACAGACACAAAGAAGTCAACAAACAAAATCTTTCCTTGAAGCAACCAGCAAAGTCACTAAGTGCTGAATATAATCTGAATGTGTTTTGTGTGGCAGAAACCACACCTTTTCAGATACATTCTGTGCATAACTGTGTCCCAACAGATTAAAAAATCTGGCTCCACATCTCAGCTCATGAGACTCTGTAAAGATCTTTTGAGATCAAGAAGCAATGGAAGATTTCACTGGTCAAAGTACTAACTCATGGCTGCGTCACACCTCAATGAAATCTTCAGCCCAAAACAGGACATACAAACACCTTTGTTGCCTTTCTTTATTGATAACACTTTCTTGGGAAGTCCTGCAGAAATTACTTATTTCAGTAGCTCAACTGACCTTTAAGTCTGCACCTACTAGTAGAAAAACCGAGATCTGGACATTCACTAGCTGAGAATGCTACCCATGAAACATAATTTTTTGAAAATTATTTAAGTAACAAAATGAAAATGATCCTTTATTAATGAAGACTGCACTAGTACACTTCACTTAATCAGGACACAGATAATTAGGAAATCTGGTTAATTAGGACTTTTCCTAGGAAGCTGAATTAAACCAAATGAGTTTTGACTGGCAAGGGACAATGGTTAATTGGGATGATAATTCCACTTAATTGGTATGCCTGCAGGCAGTTAAGTGGTCTGTGAGGCTCAGAGGCTAATAACAGCCTTTCTTTCCTCAAAAGACCTGTGCCTGTCCAAAATCAGTAAGCCAAAATGGTTTAAAGCCCCCATGTACACATTAAGCATCACTCAAAAGTTCTCTCTATTCAAGAGGTCATCATCGTACAACTTCTAAGGAAATTGAAGTGCTAAATTTTCCCTGAATACAAGAAAGAAAATAAAAGACCTAATTTTTTTTCCTTGATGCTTGGAACTTTACTGTTGAAGTTCCTCCACCATAAAAGCTCCAAGGGCACAGTCCCACACCCTTGGTCTCAGTTTCCTGTTCAGTTCCTTTCTCAGTGCACTGGCTCCTGTGTTTGGGATCCTTCCAGCCACCAGTCCCTGTCCTACCCAGCACACTTCTGTACCTGACTCAAGTGCCTTGACTATTTGGATCATAAGGCAGCATAATGAATTTATTACTACTACACAATGGTATTTCGGACAGCTAAAATCCACAAAATGGAATGTTCATCTCCAAAAGTTAAAGTTTTGCTTTTCCTTGAGGAAAATAGTATTTTGAGGCTCCCTTGACCGAGAAATGAATTCTCATACAGCTTTAAGACATCTTTACAATCTGTACTCCTTCAACTGATGATTTTTTTTTTGTTTCAAAGTTTCTGACACATCGATGTTACAGCTACAATAGCCTCATTTATTTAAGAAAATAGGTGAAAAATAAATTTCTTATCATTTTTCCCTGACTATATCAGAGCAGAACGCTTTATTTAAAGTAAAAAAAAA